>NW_006921793.1:2882071-2899860 GCF_000298275.1 Orycteropus afer afer | reverse complement strand
AAAAAAAAAAAAAAAAAGAACTCCTCAAGGAGTAGTGCAGGTCTTTCAGACCATTTCATTCTTGCATAAATAGATATAGGGAGGGGAAGAGTGGGAAATTTAAAATGTTCCTGCTTGCTTTCAAACTTTATTCTGTTTTAATATCAAGTTTCTAAAATGTTTAAACAGTTAATATATTTCTTGGTAGTTTTTGTGGTTAAACAATATACAATATAAAATTCACCTTACTTGGGAGTTGTATTCTAAAGTTAGCTCTCAAGAAAAACATGACCCTATTGTGACTCCACAGAATTATTTTTATGGTTACCCTTCAATTTGTTTCCCTATTCCCTTGGTCTAATTTTTTTTCCCCCAATAGACATTCTACCCAAAAATTACTTTCAAATATTTCTATTCTGGAAGTACTTGTGTATTTTGGAGCATTTACCAGCAACTTAAGACTGGGTTTTGGTTAAGAGTAATAGTGGTAAAGGGCCTCCTATCTCTTCTGCAATAGTGTCCTGTTGAATGTGTTCTTTGTCTTTGTTTCTTTTTATGGATGCTTTTCTAAAAACTTTGCCCAATATTTTATATCATTGAAATATACCTAGTAATGCCCAGCAGTTTCAAATCAATCATTATCTACAAGTTCAAAGCAAAATATACAAAATTATGTATTCGTTCCTCCTCAACATATTTTGTGAATGACATTCAAATTTCATTTGTTTCCAGTGTTAGAGATATGCCACGCCATCTTGCGTGGTTCTTCCGGGTTCTTCTTCATTCCTTGCTGCCCCGCCCAAAATCATAAATCAGTTAAAGGAAGTCGAAACTGAGCTTCTTGCAAGGTGCGAATTTTAAAAGACAACATAGTTTCTGATCTGTTAAGACTTCTTCCCCCAGCTTTGATGTACAACCTCCTAGCCCTGGGTCTATATAAGACCACCCTCTCCCCTGCTCTCTCTTCTTCTCTTTCCCTCTTCTCTTCTTCTTCCTCTTTCTTTCTTCTTCTCTTCTTCCTCCTCTCCTCTCCTCTCCTTCCTCTTCTTCTTCCTCTTCTCTTCTTCTGTTCTGCCTCAGCACAGGCGCCCTTTCACCTCTTTAAATAAAGTCTCCTGTCGGGTACCCTGGTGTGTGGTGTGGTCGTTGAGTGCCGACGGAGCTCTAACATCCAGCATATTCAAAACATTCTCACGAATAAAAAATTTGTAATACAAACCACAATTAATTTTAATAGGATTTGACCTGAAGAAAAGATACTGTTCTATTGTCTGCATTCTCTTCGATATATTTATATCCATACATACATAATACATATGTTCAATATATTTATACTGATATATGGATAAAAATATTCAGATTGTCATTTTACATATTAGATATATTGCTCCTTTTGTTGGTTAGTAACATCTAAGAGTACTCACCTCCTTTTATGCTACTTTTCAAATCCCACATGTCATAAATGAATCACATGGCTCTAGTCACATCATACTGTTATGGTCTACAGGAAATCTTATTTACTTTTGAATAGATTGGCAGGTTGAGGAACAACTCAAAAATTTTACAAATAAATACACATATCCCTATACACACATACATATGTACATATATAAATGTACACATAAACAAACAAACAAAAAAAACCTCACTGCTGTCGAGTCAGATCCAACTCATAGCGACCCCTCCTTGGGTTTTTGAGGCTGTATCACTACGGAAGTAGATTGCCCCATCTTCCTTCTGAGGAGCGGCTTGTAGGTTTGAACCACCAGCCTTTTGGTTAGCAGTCAAATGCCTTATGCACTACGCCACCAGAGCTCCTCATATAAATATATGTATACATAAGTATGTAAACTTTCTATCATAAAATAAAAAAACAAACGCACTGCCATCTAGTCAATTCTGACTCATAGCCAGACACCATTGTGTTTCCTAGGCAGTACAGCTTTCTGGAAGTAGATTGCCCCGTCTTCCTTCTACGAGTGGCTGGTGGGTTTGAACCACCAACATTCTGGTTAGCAGTCAAATGCCTTAGGCACTGCACCATCATAGCTCCTTTCTATCAGGGACATTTTCAAATACCTAACACTAGAAAAAATGGCTTCATGAGCCTCCATGTACCCAATACCCAGTTTCAGTGATAATCAGCATTTTGATAGTAATGACATATATTTTAATAAACTTCATTTATTAAAGTATAACACATACAGAACAGTGCAAAGTGTACAGCTGTATGAATTGTTATGAAGTAACTGCATCCAGATAGCCACCACCCAAATCAAGATACAGAACGTTATCAACATTCTGGAAGCCTCCATTACAACCCTCCTAATCACTACCTCCTCATAGTTTCTTCATAGCTTCTAGCTACTATCTTGACTTACAACATCATAGATAAGTTTTGGCTATTTGTGAACTTTATATAAATAGAATCATGCAAGTGTTCTTGTTGTCTGATTCTATAATATGTTTAGGAGATCAGTGCTTCTTGTTGTGTATCATAGTTCACTCGTTTTTATTGTTTTGTAGTATTCTATTGTAGAACTATACCAAAAAACAAACCAAACTCACTGCCATCAAGTTGATTCCGACTCAGCTACTCCCACTGGGTTTCCCAGGTTGTAAGTCTTTACAGAAGTAGATTGCCTCATCTTCCTCCCGTGGAACAGATGGTGGGTTTGAACCTATGACCTTCCGGTTAGCAGCCAAATGCTTTACCCACTATGGTACCAGAGCTCCTTATATATTTATCCATTCTAGATAAATGTTTGAATTCTGTTTTGGTGAATACATCTTATGGTGAATATAAGCGTGCATTTTTGTTTAAGAGTGAAATGTATGTGTTACAGGATATGTGTACTAATTTCCCACAATGATGGCACCAATTTGCGCTCTGACTTTTTCTATTGTTTCATATCCTTGTCAATTTGGTATTGTCAGTCCTTTAAATTTTAGCTATTCTACTGCATGGATCTCGGAAGGAAGGTTGGGCAATCCTACTTCCGTAGTGATACTGCCTCAGAAACCCAAGGAGGGGTCGCTATGAGTCGGGGCCGACTCGACGGCAAACAACAACAACAACTGCATGGATAGAGTATCTTACTGAGACTTTAATTTGTAATTTCCTGGCCACCTTTTCATTTTTGTTGCCCATTTTGTATTGTGGTGAAATGAGTTTCTTTATGTGACCTTTTGCCTTGGTTCTTTGAAAAAATAACTTGAGACATATTCCCCCTATGCCCTGAGGAGTTACCTTTGCCCTAGTTTTCTACCCTAGAGGATATACTTTTGTCTAGGTTGATTGGCATTTCCTGGGTAAACTGTAAACACTTGTGGTTTGACACTTTATGTCTGGCCCTGGGCTGAGCCTATCCTATGATTGCTTTATTCTGCATACCTTGAAGTGATTGGTCAATATACTTACACAAATGAAGTGAATATAGTGTACTATGCAAATAAAGTGCCTGTTGCCTACCTAGAGGGGTTGGTCAGTTTGTGGCCCTGGTGGGTGGGGCAGGCCTTGAAATTGACAAGGATATTTCTTATATATGAAGCCAGTCCCACAGAGATTAGTAGACAGAAACAGAAAGAAGGAAAGAAGCAGAAGCAGAAAAGAGAAGAAGCAGAGATAGAGGAGGCAAGGAACTTCCTAAAAGAGCTGTCAAACAGGTCAAGGGCTATTAACATTGAAGACAATGAAAGGCCTGGAAGAAGGCCTGTGGCAGATCTGGTGGTGACAGGCCTGGAATGAGCCCTGCAACAGAATTGATGGTAATGGCAGAAACCTGCTCCTAGGAATACAGCTAAAAGACCTGAACAAAACTGCTACACTGCCTATGAGCTGGGTCAGCTTTCAGTGGGCAGCCAAAGGCAGAGAGGCCTATTCTGAGGAGGCTGAGAGGAAGCTTGTCCTGAGGGGGCCAAGAGGAGGTTTGCATTAGCTGAGAGGGGGTGCACATGGCAGAGAGAAGGGCCTGTCTAATTTGGTCATGGCTGTGAGGAATTGTGAGAACCGTCCTGCATTGAAGAAGGGAGGGATATGCTCTTCACTTCAGGGGAGCCTTCCAGAATTTTCTTAAATGCTTCCTGATCCTGATCCCAAGTTACACTCTTTTACTCCCTTGTAAACCATTTAACTGTAAGTATGGTCTGTGACTTCTGTGTGGCCACTGCAATGGATTATCTAACCCAGAAGGGAAGTACAGAGTGCCGTGAGAGAGACAGCTGGTGTCAGAATTGCTAAAAAGATTGGAGATTGAAGGTATTTTTGACTTCCACCTCATGGGAATCAGCTTTGTTCTGATGGGTGATTTGCATTGGCCTCCCATGTAGTTCCTGTAAAAGACCTCATTCAAGTGCTGAAGAGCAGAGATGTCTCCTTGAAGACTAAGGTGTGCCTAATCGAAGCCATGGTATTTTCAATAGCCTCATATGCATGTGAGAGCTGGACAATAAATAAGGAAGACCGAAGAACAGTTGATGCTTCTGAGTTGTGGTGTTGGCGGAGAACACTAGAAGTACCATGGACTGCTAAAATAACTAATAAATCTGTCCTGGAGGAAGTGCAGCCAGAATGCTCCTTGGAAGCGAGAATGGCCAGACTTCGTCTCAGTCACTTTGGTAAAGTTGTCGGAAGGAACTATTCCCTGGAGAAGGACATCATGCTTGATAAAGTGGAGGGTCAGCAAAAAAGAGGAAGACGCTCAACAAGATGGATTGACACAGTGGCTGCAATGATGGGCTCAGGTATAGCAAGGATTGTGAGGCTGGCACAAGACCTGGCAATGTTTCGTTCTGTTGTACATAGATAGGGTCACTGTGAGTCACTATGACTCAACAGCACCTAACAAAAACAACACATGAAGTGAGACAGATTCTGACACTACTATTACTACTCCTACTATTTTACAGATATTTACTCTTGTGAAGTGCCTATTCTATTCTCCTGTCCACATTTCCATTTAGTTGTCTTTTTAAATAATTGATTTTTGAGATTTCTTATACTCTAAATTACAGCTCTTTGTTGGTTATATGCATTGGAAATATTGCTAAACTGCAAATTAAAAGATTCCTAGTGTCATGAATGAAAGCAAACAAATCATTTAATGTATTAATATTTTTATTCACTCCCTCACAGGATAGTGTACTTTAAAAAAAAACGGTAAAAATTAACACCATCTGAGTTTGAGTGTTGCGGTTTACTGAGCAGTCTAATATTTTTGTACAAGTTTCAAGAAAAAGACAAAAATATATACTGACACAGGAGTGAATGGCCATCTGGTTAGCCAGAAAAGGTGCCTACTAGATGGCATTACCTTGGTGAGAAAGAGAAAAGCAGCCACTGACATCAGGAGCTGGCCTGTTACTCACAAACAGGCCTTGGCATTCTCCCATTGAATATAAACAATTTCACTTAGTCTCAACATCATGCAAAGCCACTCTGTGACCATGATGAATCAGGACAAAAACACAACCACTCTGTAATCATATCTAACTATAGACAAAAACTTGAATATTGGCCAAATCACAAAATGACCAAGCTTCTCACAGTCTTGACTAAGAATAGTGACAGTTGTTTCTTTCTTGATTATAGCTTTAGCCTCAGTCTAGTCTTCTTTCTAAATAAAATTTATTAAGATATCAAATATTTTTGTTTTCACTTAAAAATTTTAAAAATTATTGTCGTTGAAAATATATACAAAACACACATCAATTCAATAGTTGCTACTTGCACAACTCAGCGACATTGATTACATTCTCCAAGTTGTGCAATCATTCTTACTCTTTTCTTAGTTGTTCCTCCCCCATTAACATGAACTCACTGCCCTCTAAGAGTTCCTACCTAATCTTTTGAGTTGGTATTGTCACTTTAGGAGCTCTGGTAGCATAGTGCCTAAGGCACTTGACTGCTAACCAGAAGGCTGGCAGTTCAACCCACCAGCCACTCCTCAGAAGGAAGGTTGGGCAATCCTACTTCTGTAGTGATACTGCCTTGGAAACCCAAGGAGGGGTCGCTATGAGTCGGGGACGACTCAACGGCAAATAACAACAACAACAACATTGTCACTTTGATCCCATATAGAGAGTTCTTAAAAGAATATAATGCTCAAGGCATGTTTTTTTTTTCCTAGTTAAGCTAAACTACTATTTGGTGTTAAGACTTCAGGGGATATTTTTGGCCTAAAGTTTGGAGATTATCTCAGGGCAATAGTTTTCAAGGGTTCATCCAGTCTCCATGGCTCCAGAAAGTCTGGAGTTCATTAGAATTTGAAATTCTGTTCCGCATTTTCCCTCTTCTGATCAGGATTCTTTACATAATCTTTTTTTTTTTTTTCATTTACTTTTTATTATGATTTGGGTGAAAATTTATAGAACAATTTTTCCATTCAATAATTCATATGCATTTTGTTTTGTGACATTGATTGCAATCCTCACCTAAGATATCCAGTCTTAAGAATTACCCTTGATTCCTGACAGCAACCAATCCAGAGCAAAGATCCACTTCTTTAAACTCTTCCCCAAAACACCAAACTCAATCTGAAATCCTGTAATGAATTCTTTGTAACACTGTCTTACTGAAATGCCCATGGTTCTGCATAGTATGCATTCTCCATTGCTGCAATGAGTAAGAAATCTAACTTGGTCAACCATAGTTGTATTCCCAGTAGTATTTGACTGGAGGGCATTGACATTGGAGAATCCAGGGGAAACCAATAGCCTGAGACTTGTCAGGACACTAAAAATACACCTATTTCTCAGGGGTGAATTTATATTAGTTGTTCTTCTTATGTCAGGTACAGATACAGAAACTAAACAAATAAAATTATAAATTTATTTATTTATAAAAGGAAATAAAATCCCAGAGTAGTCAGAAAGGCAAACAAAGGATGACAGAAAATATATTAGTGGTTGCCTGGAGTTGGGTGTGGAAAAGGGGATTAAATGTAAACAGTCCTGAGCAATCTTATTGAGGCGATGGAAATGTTCAAAATTTTTATTATGGTGATAGTTGCACAACTCAGTAAATGTACTGGAAATCATTGAACTATCCACTTAAAATGAATGAATTGATAGTATGTAAATTATACTTCAATAAAATTGTTAAAAAGAAAAAACAATCCCAGAGACCTGATACTTGAATCCAGCAGCCACACATTCTCCATCTTTAAGCAAACTACATAGCAAGCTAAACTGGAATTGTAAGTTGATTGGTGGCATAAATTCAGACCAAGTAGAATTAGTTATGTGATTAGAATGTATCCATCTGCATCACCAATATATAACATCACCAATACTGCAGAGACAGTCTTTGGGGCCAGTTTATTGTCATCTGGGAGTGGTAATTTGGGGTTTGCTTCTATGGCTTTCACGTTTCCAGCTTCTGTTGGCAAAATAATTCCTCTTTTGATTACTCTGACTTTAGCTTATAAATCAAGGCTTGTTGTCTTGGTAATCATTCTGCATCTTAAAAACTTAAGATGATTTCTTATATCTTGGCTCTGACCTACCATGAGTTGGGCTTATAGCTTATTGGTTAAGGCTAGTTTTGTTTTCAAATTGAGGGATTAGGCTACGAGAATGTGTGGTCAACAATGGCTCACCTTTTCTCCCTTGGACTATCACAGTTTTATATTCGAAAACAAAAGACAACAAGATGATTCTTTTTCTCTAGACAATCTTGAAAACCCATTTACAGACATAGAACTGGTAGAATATAATGTGCAATTCCTGCAAACGAAGGCAGCTTTGCTAAAAATTCCAACTTGTCACAGAAGTTAAATTACCAGATAAAACACGTCTATCCCAAGCAATATTTGAGCATCCTGTACTTTTGCTAACTCCGGCATTCCCTACACAAAATGGAAATGCAGAAAAACAGGCTGTCCAAATTATTTTAGCAGAGAAGTGTGGAAGAGACAAATGTCAGATTGTGATTGTTGAGTGCCGCAGAACTGATCTTACTCAGAGATCCCATGTGACAGAGTTGAACTGCCCCATAGGATCTTTTGGCTCTAATCTTCAGGGAATCTTTCTTGCCGGTAGCCTCTGGGTGGATTCGAGTGGCGAACATCTCGGTTAGCAGCAGAGCACTTAGAAGAATCTCCTTCGTCAGATTATTACTCTTTTAAGTCCGAGTAGACAAATGTCATCTGTAGCATTGCTGTTGTTGTTGTTATGTGCCTTCGAGTCAGCCCTGACTCATAGCGACCCCTCCTTGGGTTTCCGAGGCAGTATCACTACGGAAGTAGGATTGCCCAACCTTCCTTCCGGGGAGTGGCTGGTGGGTTTGAACCGCCAGCCTTCTGGTTAGCAGTCAAGTGCTTTAGCCACTATGCTACCAGAGCTCCCATACAAGTTGTTTCCCACTCATAGTGAGCCCTCCTTGGGTTTCTGAGGCAGTATCTCTACAGAAGTATATTGTCCAATCTTCCTTCTGAGGAGTGGCTGGTGGGTTTGAACCACCAGCCTTCTGGTTAGCAGTCAAATGCCTTAAGCGCTGTGCCACCAGAGCACCTATCTGTAGCACAGGAAAGGAGAAAATCATATCCTTCAAGTTTTACAACCCACTCAGAAGTATGTTTCGAGAAGTCATAGTCAGGGGCACAATGGAAAACTTCATTTCTTTATAGTTTGGAATTGGAATCCCTACCTCTCTCTCTTAGGCCTTTCTGCCTGACAAAGCCCAGGGCAGAAGCGCCCACAGGTAAACCCGTTGCCATGGAGTCAATTCCGAATCTTAGGGCCCTAGTGGACAGAGTGGGGCTGCTCCATCCGGTTTCCAACGCTGTAATCTTTACAGAAGCAGTCTGCCACATTGTTCTTCCCCAAAGCGGCTGGTGGGATTGAATAGCCCTCCTTTCCTCGGGTTAATCACAGTGCCACCACGACTCTCGCATACAAGGCGAGGACTTCATTTCGTGGCCTAGGTGAAGGGCGGGGCCGTCACTACACCACGCCCGGATATCTAGAAGACACCGACCACGCAACGTAGAAACCCCTAAGCGAGTTTTCCTACGAGAGGCCAGATACGGAAGCAAGCTGTCCTCACCGGACCTTGGCCGAGCCAGGTCCCGGGTCCCTCCCACCGGTCTCGGCCTCGCTGGATGACGTGTCTGAACTCCGGAGGCGGAAGCCGGGAAGAGGTCGTCAGAGTAAGCATTGGAGGGTGTGCTGCGAACCAGATCTGCGCATGCGGGATTTGCGCACTTTTCGGGCTGATTGTGTCTGGAGTCCGTTTTTTGAGAAATACTCCATTTCTCCAGGTTTTTGCTGATGCCTTGCTTGGGGGCTTGAGGAGGTGGCGCACTTTGGAGTTACAAGTCTTGCTGAATTTTTGTCATTAGGCAGTTGGGACCTCCCAGTCTGCTATGGACTCTGCCTCAAGTGAAACCGAAACCAAACCCAACCCACTGCCATTCAATTGATTTAGATTCATAGCGACCCCTCTATAGGGTTACTAAGGCAGTAAATCTTTATGGAAGCAGATTGCCTCATCTTGCTTTCCCCCCGGAGCAGCTGATGGTTTTGAACTGCCAACCTTCTCGTTATCAACCAAATGAATTAAGCACTGCGCCACCGATAAATTGGGAAAATCTCTCCCTTCGTCTCTACCTCATCATCTTCTGTAAAAGGAGGTTAAGCTTGTATGGGAAACTTCTTAGGCTTATTCAGGGCTAAAAGTCAGTGACTGTAACTTCTGTAATACTTATTGCCCAACTAGTACCACTTATGTAGTACTCTGACTTCTTACTCATTTTGTCCTTTTCGTTTTCCATTCTTCCACAATTATTTAATTGAGTTCCTACTGTGTGCCAGACACTGCTCTAGGCCCTGGGGATATGTTGTTGCTTTGTGCCCTTGAGAAACCGACTAACAGACCCATCCTTGGGTTTCCGAGGCATATCACTATGGAGTACGTTGCTTTGTGCCCTCGAGAAACCGACTAACAGACCCATCCTTGGGTTTCCGAGGCATATCACTATGGAAGTACATTGCCCAACGTTCCTTCGGAGGAGTGGCTGGTGGGTTTGAACCGCCAGTCTTCTGGTTAGCAGTCAAGTGGCTTAGGCAGTACGCTACCAGAGCTCCCTGTTGATACAGAGGTGAGCAAAAGTATGTCCCTAACTCTCATGGAGCTTATAGAAATGGGGAAATAAGACAATAAAGAAACGTGCTATTTCCAGATAGCGGTATGTACTGTGGAATGCCAAGATATTTAAGCAGTAGTATGATATTAAGGGACTTAAGGATTTTATAAAATCACGCTTGGCAAGAGTGGAAGCTGGAAGGCTATTGCAGTAGTCCAGTGGAACTATGATTTTGGCTTGGACTAGAGTAGTGGTAGGAACTCTGGTAGCGTAGTGCCTAAGGCACTTGACTGCTAACTAGAAGGCTGGCGGTTCAAACCCACCAGCCACTCCTCGGAAGGAAGGTTGGGCAATCCTACTTCTGTAGTGATACTGCCTCGGAAACCCAAGGAGGGGTTGCTATGAGTCTGGTCGACTGACAGCGCATAACAACAACAGAGTAGTGGTGGAGTCCTTTTCCCTAACTGAAAGATTGGCAGTTTGAACCAACTTTTAGGAGCTTTGGAAGAAAGCCCCAGCAATCTGCTTCTGAAAGAAATACAGTTCTCTGAAACACATGGGGTCACCATGAATCAGCATTGACTCACAGCAACCGGTTTGGTTTTTTTAGAAAGGTGACAGTGGACATGGAAAGTAGTGAGAGGATTTAGTCTACAGCTTGGCAGTCAGCAAACAGGATTTTGCTGATGAGCTGGATGTGATGTGTAAGGAAACAAGAAATTACGGTTATCTCCTAGTTTTGAGGCCTAGGAAACAGGTGGATTCCAGTGCCATTTCTAGAGGTAGGGAAAGTTAGTTAGGAAAAAGATGGGGTGGGGGCAATGAGATAATGAAGGCTGAGTAGGAATTGTCAGGAGGCTGAGTTTTATGGAGAGCCAATTTTGATAAGTGCCAAGAAATTAATTTGAGTAAAACATGATAAAAATAAACTAAATATCAAGTACTTAATGTAAAATTAATTTATGAAAACAAATTTTAATGAAAGTTATAAACCTTCCCTGGGGAAAATATATAAACAGAAGAATTTAGATAGAATTGCATAGGGCTCAAAAACTTTCCTGAAGTACATCCTTCCTATCTTTGAATTCTGAGGTGTTGTCCCCCAGGTTACAGATGTTCCCAGACTATGCATTAGGGTGCACATAAGTAGGGTTTGTGAAACTCACTGTAGAAAATACTGAAGAAACTAACTGCTGTTCTAATCTCACAGGAAAAGTTCACAACTATGTTAGAAAGTCCTTAGACAATTTATCAGGCTTGCATCCCAAGTGGGAGCCCTGTGGTGGGCCCTGAAAGCAACTTGGACAGAAGTGTTGTTGTTGTTGTTATGTGCCTTTGAGTCAAACCTGACTCATAGCGACCCCTTCTTGGGTTTCTGAGGCAGTATCACTACGGAAGTAGGATTGCCCAACCTTCCTTCCGAGGAGTGGCTGGTGGGTTTGAACTGCCAGCCATCTGGTTAGCAGGCAAGTGTCTTAGCCACTATGGTACCAGAGCTCCCTGGACAGAAGTGGGGTGGCCAAAGTTCTTAAGAAGCATTAATTGAGAGGGGTCCAAGTATATTTTTATTACATTGTTTTCCCTAATTTATCCATTTGTTATTTGAAATAAATTAAGTAGATTTTTTTTTTTTTTTCTGGTGCCACTCCTGGGAAGGAAGTTTGGGCAATCTACTGCTCTAGTGATACAGCCTCGGGAACCCAACAAGGGGTCACTATGAGTTGGGTTTAACGACAGCAGTGAGTTTGTTTTGGTTTGGTGCTATTATAGTGGGCACTGGCTACGCCCTTTGTCTGAAGCTGAAAAATATCTTTGGCCCTAAGACCAAGTATTTAGTGGCATCAGATAAATAGAAGATAGTGAACGTCTAGACACTTTTCCAGTGCTCAGGCCCCTATTAGACTGATTGGGGGGTGGTGGTGGCAATATTGACTTATAAAAATGACTGCCATTCTTCCTTGTCAAGTAATGAGCAGTTTACATATGTTTTTCATTTGATCTTCACAACCTAGAGATAGACATTCTTTTCTCTCTACTTCTCAGTGGAAGAACCTAGTACTTAATTAACTTGCCCAAGGTCACATAACTTTCAGAAAGTGGTGTTTGAAAGTTGGAGTTTATAGTCCAAACTACCTTTGTAAGCAAGAATTTTATTGTCTTGTTATCCCATAATCAGTGGTTCAGAGAGGTCATAAGACCCTTCTGAAAATTTAATGAAATTTATAAACCTTTCCTGGGGAAAATGTATGAACACCTACAAGAATTTAGGTATGATTTCATAAGGCTCAAAACCTTCCTAAAGACCAGCCTTGCCTATCCTTGAAGTCTGAGCTGGATGTACCCTCCAGTTATGATTTCTTGCTATGTAGGCTAAAATGGTACAGTATCCTAAGTCTTCAATTGAAATACAAAGCTCAAGTGAATTGACTTATTTTTTTAATGTCACTGAAATAGCAAGTTTTTCATTGAAAAATGCTTTACAAATGTACACACACATGCACACTTGTATGTACACATAAACAGATAATCTTATCACATCATTGATAGGGAAAGTGACAGGGACTTGCTCAAGGGTAATCATACCAAGTTTCTCTTTGGCCAGAACTTTCTTCATTGAGCTCTCAAGTGTGCCCATGTCTTCTTTTGCAAAAAAGTATCAGCACTACTTCAAACCCTACCCCTTTCTCCCCATCACATTTCTACCTTAAAGAGGTCTATTTATCCCGTGCAAACAATCGCTGTCCCTCGCAAGAATGCGCCACAGCTTCCAACACTTGGAAAATACACGCACCTCTGAATAGCTAAGGATCTGTGGCTAGTTCCTTTGTTTCCTTTTTCCAACCAGGTGTATCCCTAACTTTCCTTCCCACTTTGCCACCAACTCTATGTCCATCAGGGAGCTCTGGTGGCCTTAGTGCCTAAGGCATTTGATTAACCAGAAGGCTTGAAACCCACCAGCCACTGCTCTGAAAGTAGGTTGGGTAATCTACTTCCCTAGAGATACCGCCTGGAAACCCAAGGAGGAGTCGCTGAGTTGGGACCGACTCAGCGACAGTGAGTTTGGGTTTTGGTCTATATCCATCGCAAATATTTAATGCAGCACCAACTCTGTGATAAGAGTCACAGTGCCGCGGACAGTGTAGTGAGAAGATCGTGTGTTGTTCACGGGAAATTTAACGCATAGCTGAAACAGCAAGCGCTGGACAAGCCGTACACTTCAACGTTCCCCTCAGAGACGTCCAGATCGGAATTTGGAATCAGAATGTGAATCCCGGTACAGATCCTCAGGGTTCCCAGTCTAGCTGGCCAGCTGAAAACCTGGAAAGTGGATTTTCTCCATTCTGCCTCCCGGAAACTCTGAGCGCTTAGCGGACCGCTTTACTGAGCATGTGCAGAAAGTGCTGCGCATGCTCTACTGGGGTCCCGTTCGGTTTCTGTTGCGGGACCCGCTGTGTCTCCTAGTGCAACCGGAACTGTCCCTCGCGGGGCCGGCCTGCTTCGTCTCAGGCGGCCTTGTTGTCGTCTCCGAGCTTCCCCGCCCCTCCTTCCCTCTTTACCCCATAGGCTTGGCTGTTTTTTCCCCGAAACAGTCGTCATGAGTGTGAAGCTGCGGGAGTCTTCTCCACCTCGTTGGCCGCAGCTGTTGCTACTGTCGCTGCTTCTGCTGGGGGCGGCACCAGGCCCACGCCGGGGCGACGCTTTCTACCTGCCGGGCCTGGCGCCCGTCAACTTCTGCGAGGAAGAAAAAAAGAGCGGCGAGTGTAAGGTGGGTGAGGCCTGGTGGACCCCCAGGTACACTGTTGTACGGGAAAGTCTCCTGTTCCGGAGAACTGGGGTCACTGAGTGGGGGAGTAAAGGAAAGGGGGCGTAGCAGTAAGACTTTCCCCCTAAGTCCTTAGACTCGGTCGCTTTGGGGTTGGAAGTTCTGGAACGGCTCTTGTAGAAGAAAATTCTGGAGGACTCAGTGTAGTCTCACGTCTTGCCGGCTAAGTTGCATTCAGTTTTATTCGAACAGGGACTGTGTATCGCGCTCCCTAGGAACTGGGCTTCACGATTTCAGTCCTTTCAGTTGGATGCATGCTGGTCAACAGTTGTTCCGTGACTGAGTGTTCGCTCACAGCTTTGTCTCATGGTTTCTAAAGAACTGGACGATCAGGCCCGTGACTGTGAGCAACTCCAGCTTAGCTACAACTTCCATTAACTTCTTACTTTATTGCTTCCTGTTTTATTGTACTTTCCTGGAACCTTGGTTGGTTATGAGAGCCTGTTCTTCCTAAGACTATTATGTCTAATTTAATGACTAGCAGTTGGTTCCTTAATTGTGAAATGTAACACTCAGAACTGCAAAAATTGCATCATAAAGAATTTCTGTACAGCTTGAAACGCTTAATCTTTGCCTTTAAAATGTGAGCAAAATTTTCATTACATAAAACCTCGCTGCTTATCTGAGATTGTTTTAAACACTTAAAAAAGGCACACGGTGGGGAGAGACTCGTGGTTTCTTTCTAGGGCAAGTATGAAAACTTTGATCTTGTAAGACATTCATACTCAAGGTTTTCAGTTTAACTAGTAGTAAAAGAGACAGAAGTAAACTAACCTGCTTTTAGGTTATTCAGTGTAGACCACAACAGTATACATACACAATTACAATATTATGTTAAGTTGTTAAGACTTCTCATTTGAGGGATGAGAATCTCTTTGAAACTGTTAATAATTTTAACATTTCAAAAATTTTTCTGCAAACTTTACCACCTGTAAAACCCAACTATCATTAAAATGATTCCAACGTGACCTGACAGGATGGAGTAGAACTGGCCCAAATTGCCACATCTTTTTCTTGTGGAGTGGCTGGTAGGTTCAAACTGCTGACCTTTTGATTAGCAACCTAGTGCTTTAGGGTTTCTTTTACCACCTATTAATAGGTTTATTTACTAAGTGTTTTTAAGTTGGTGTTTATTTTATTGCTGCTAGTTTTACTGTAGCTGTAAATTTTGAACATATTTTAGAGCATTAAAGAAGTTGTTAAATTGTTCATAGCATTTTCATTATCTGTTTAGATTTGTCAGCTAACCTGATTGACCTACTAGTTCTGTTCTAAGACTAGCTTCTGTTCATCTATCTAAGGACTTTTAAGGTTTATTGAAGTCAGCTGATAGTAGTTGACTACTTTTACTCTCATACCCTACAGTGCAAGGAGCTCTGGTAGCGTAGTGCCTAAGGCACTTGACTGGTAACCAGAAGCCTCCTCGGAAGGAAGGTTGGGCAGAAGGAAGATGGGGCAACTACTTCCATAGTGATACTGCCTCAGAAACCCAAGGAGGGGTCGCTATGAGTTGGGTCTGACTCCACGGTACATAACAACAACAACAAACCCTACAGTGCAAGAAGCTTTCACTCCCTTTGAGAGTTCTGACGGAAAGAATATATAATGCTTTCAAGTGGATGGAAGGAAAAGATGTTCTTGCAAGCATACTGGTTATTCCATTAAATATTTTAGTAATCAGCCTTTAAAACCTAGTATTTGTCCTTTAAATTTAATTTTAACAGCAATCATATATTGTATTCTTTGTGCTTCAAAGATGAAAAATGTATTCTTTGCCCTCTAGGAACCTCAAAATAAGACACATAACCTTATGAACAGATTAGTGAAATCTGATAGCTTATAAAAGATGTATGTCCAAAGTATCTAAAACATAAATGAGGGAACATTTGTGGATTGGAATCTTCAGGGAAAGCTATAGGGAGGAAGTGACATTTGCGATGGGCCTCAGAAAATGAATATGAATGACATTTACAAATGGTCTACCAGTTAGATGATTTTTCTCAACAGCTCCTTTCAAAGTGGCTAAGTTTTAGTTAATTTCAGGGCATCTTTTAGGATTTTTAATTTTTATAGGTGTAAAACAGACAAGGCAGATCATTTTTCTGAAATGTTTTGATCTTTGTTGCCAGCTGTTCTGACATCTTGGTAAATGGAACCAACTCTTGTAAAAGGAGAAGAATGTGCTTTTAGCACTTTTTCCCTATAATTTGACTAACTGATGAAGGGAATTTGAAGTAAATTTTACTATTTTTTTCTTTTTGCCTTTCAAAGGAGAAGCTGTAAATACTAGTAAACAGTTTAATTTGTGTTGCATAAGTCAGTATTAATAATTTATTCTCATCCATTTCTTATTTGTTAAGGAGGACAGTGTTGTACACATTATTCAGAAAAGCTGAAGAGACAACTTTTTAAAATTAGAAATAGGAGTTGTGACATGGGCATAATTATTTTCAGAAGATGCTGTCAGGAGTTGGATAAATGAAGCTCTTATTTATTGGGAAGGTCATTAATAATTGTGTCTATCAGTAAAATGCATCTGTAAAATAGGATAATCATATTTGCTTATTATGTATTAGTATTTCCCTTGAAAGGTACCTTTTTTCCTTTTTTTTGGTTAGAGGAAAAGTAGAATATTTCATTGCTATAATATTGTAAGACAGACACAGGGATAAAACAAGTATATTTTCATCATAAACATAATTTATGTACTCTTCACATGTACTTCAAAGTACAATGTTTTGAATTTAGCTCACTACGTGAATTGAGATCAAAATAATCCTAAGGATTTGGTTGTTTTCTCACAAATTATTTTATGTTAAATTTATATCACTCTCAACGATTTATGATCTTTATTAGGCTAAGTAATGTGTGGCTATGTTAATTTACTACCACTGAGTATACATACATTTGAATAGCAACCTAGTGGACATTCTTACAATTTTTTAGTAACTACATAGTGTTTTGAAGACCCCCAGTGGTGCAGTAAGTAGTTTAGCCCTTGAGCAGTTCAAATCCACCAGCTGCTCCTTGGGAGAAAGATGTGGCAGTCTGCTTCTGTTAAGATTTACAGCCTTGGAAACACTATGGGCCAGTTCTACTCTATCCTGTAGGGTTGCTTTGAGTCAGAATGGACTCAACAGCAACAGATTCTGGTATATAGTATGTCATTCATTAAAGTGCTATGGTTTGCTTATTCATTTCTTGGTTATAGGGCATTTAGGTTGGTCACAATTTTTCTCTATTATAAATAGCTTTGCTAGAATGTATTTAGCAGGAATCCATATATTCCAGTATGAAATTACTAGGTCAAAGGGAAGAAGCAGTTTCATAGCTTCATTTAATATTACCAGATTTCTTTTCAGAAAGGTAAGTTTAATTACAGTGCTGTTTACTAAATGATTACCTGTGGGTAGTCTCCACAATGTTTTAATTTTTACTTACCAATTTAATAGTTATGTGATGGTACTTAAACCATTTTTTATGTATTACTTTTATTGTTACTGAGATTTTTGTATCTTTCATTTTTCTTTGAATTGTTAGTCTTTGAAATACAGTAATAAAAGCTTGAGCCATGGTATTCTTTTCCTGAAGAATTCATTTTACTTTCTTAAAATCAAAAGACAATATATTGATTGCAATAAGTTAGGTAAAGCCATGATTAGTGGAATAGATCTTCACAGAGTAAAGTGTGAAGTTCTCATTCTACAGTTTTTTTTTCAATTTGTGGCATGCTGTTTGGCAAATCTTAAGTGTGCTGTGTGGAATCTTGGTGATGAATAGTTTGAAGATTAGTCATCAGTTCACTTACACTGCATTTAAGTTTCAAGTAATTATTGGCTTGTGTGGTGCAATGGGTTGCTTTTTATATGGGCTTTATAGCCATGTTCTTTTTTTTTTTTTTA
>NW_006921793.1:2879983-2880861 GCF_000298275.1 Orycteropus afer afer | reverse complement strand
GAAGGAAGGTTGAGCAATCTGCTTCCATAGTGATCCTGCCTTGGAAACCCCAGGAGGGGTCACTGAGTTGGGTCCGACTCGACAGCACATAACAACAATATGCTTAGAATGAGCCATCCTTCCTAGAAAGGGGAGACCTGACTACCACCAAGAAGAGGAGACAGGAGCAGAGCACGTCCTTAGGATCCATGGTTTCTACACTGGGAACCTCCTAAATCCAGGAGACAGAGAGCTGTAATACCAGAGATGGCAAAAGATAGTGAAAAGCCACAGCAGAACCAGGATTCCTGGTCCAGGGAGCAGGACTGCTGAGGTGCTTTAGGAAGGAGGCCTGCTGGCGGAGTGGAGTGCCTCTGGGCACTTAGTGGAGCTAGGCTTGCAGACCCAGGAAGTGGGACAAGAAAGCTGTGTTGTGAACTGCTGTGTGTAAGATGAATTTGCTCTGTAAACGTTCAAATTACAATAAAATTTTTTTAAAAAAAGAAAACTGTATCTTTTGCCAGGAAACTTGCTGGTGGAATAGAGTGCTTCTGGGCACTCAGTGGTGGAGCTAAAGAGCTTTGTAACATTTGCTAGAGCTGGGTAGAGGCCAGGCAAGTCCAAGAGGCCTGAAGGGCTGAGGGCCAAGAGGCCAAGGGCCAAAGAGAAGCCTACCAATGGGCACGGCAGAGGAGAGGCTGGCCTCACTGAAGAACTGTATCTTGAGTCTTTACTGATCCTGAATCTTACCTGTTACTTCCATAATAAACCCAGAATTGTGAGTAATGTCTTTGAATTCTGTGTGTCCGTGGCAAGGAATTATTGAACCCAGCAGAGAAGAGAGTGCCATGCGAGTGAGTGATGGCAGCTTTTTGAATTGGTAATATTGTGGGAGAGGG
>NW_006921793.1:2877305-2879043 GCF_000298275.1 Orycteropus afer afer | reverse complement strand
CTCGGAAGGAAGGTTGGGCAATCCTACTTCCATAGTGATACTGCCTCGGAAACCCAAGGAGGGGTCGCTATGAGTCGGGTTTGACTCGACGGCATATAACAACAACATGATAAACTGACGTTCCAACAAATCGTTCTCAATTCCTGTGAAAAAGTACATGAAACCAAGTTATAAAGTTTACCTTTATTTTAAAACTCTGTATTCATTTATTATAGCAGAGCTGAGATCTAGAGTTGAGAAAGCAAGAAAAAGGAGATCAGCTTCTTGGTACTGCTGCTCAGATAATTTAAAGGTCATGAACATCAAGCACTCGGAACTCCCGTAGCTTTCCTTTCCTATAGTTGTGCTCAGTATCTGAAACTTCCTTGTGACCAATCACTTAGTCCTTGTACCAAAGTCACAGTTCTTCACTGAGATTTCTTTATATCTTGGAAGCCTATTGGAAGTTGTAGAGTGGGAGAAATGTGATGGCAGTAAGGTAAGGAGAAATAAAGTAGAAACTGAAAACAAAGGATCTAGGAAAGAAGAGGGGGAAAAGAAGTATCCTGTTGGAACTAAAAGAGCTTTGTAACACTTGGTGGTGTGGCCTGTGTCCTAAAGCAATAAAAGAGACTGAGTTATGACCAAAGTTAGAATCAGATGTAGAATGGGCATATTAGGACTAGAAATAAAATTGTACTTTTGGAATTAGAAGGATTTAAAAGGTAGATCATGGAACTCTAAATTAAACCATTTCCAAAAAAATTTCTTAAGAGTGGAATTGTGATCAGTTTTGTTTAAATGATTTAAGATCCTGTAGCTTCCTTAAAATGCTAAATACTGATGTCAGAACTTTGCATGCTTGTTATAACCCAGTTGACAGCAGTTTGAATGTGAGAATATTGAAGTAAATGATCTTTAAGGCTGTTCTAGTCATGTCAGTGATAGTTTTGAAGTTAGTTCTTCTAATTAGGAAAAATTTCTGCAAGGAGATGGACTTAATTGGGTTTTGAATGGGAAATAAAGATGTTTAGAGTAGAAAACAAAAACCAAATTCAATGTCATTGAGTCGATTCCAACTCATAGCTATACCCATAGGGTTTCTAAAGCTGTAAATCTTTCTGATTTTACTTATTTTTTAAAATTTAATTTCCTGCCTCCATGTCCTTCTCCTTGTGGAAATGCTGCCCTTCTGATCTCCCATGGTTGATTGTTTTAAGGAGTGCATTTCCCTAATGTAAGTGTTTAGCTCATAGGCCTGTCTGCTGTTTGGCTGAGAGTTAAGCCCTGGGAGTGAGTTCAGTTCCAGGCCCAAAGGATGACTCAGGATCATAGTCTCAGAGGTTTCCCTAGACTGTCAGACCAGTAAGCCTGGTCTTTTATAAGATTTTAAGTTTTGCTCCACATTTTTCTCCTACTCTATCCAAGATCTCCAATTCTGATCCCTTTTGAAGTGATTGGCATTGGTGGCCAGGAGATACCTTGTTCTTCTGGTCTCAAGGTCACGTAGGCTAAGGTTCTCCTAGTCCCTTGGTCCTTGGGACTAATTGTTTCTGTGTGTCTTTGATTTTCCTCACTCCTCTTTGTTCCATTAAGGCATTTGGCTGCTAACCAGGAGGTTGGAGGTTCAAATCTACCAGCTCCTCTGCGGGAGGAAGATGAGGCAATCTATTCCTTAAAGATTTATAGCCTTGGAAACCCAGTGGCGGACCCTATGAATCGGAGTCAACTCAGTGGCAATGGTGTTTTGTTTTTTTTT
>NW_006921793.1:2858625-2864991 GCF_000298275.1 Orycteropus afer afer | reverse complement strand
CAGGCCATGATATTTCCATTTGCCTTGTATGCATGTGAGAGCTGGACAATGAATAAGGAAGACCAAAGAAGAGTTGATGCTTTTGAGTTGTGGTGCTGGTGAAGAATGCTGAAGGTACTGTGGACTACCAAAAGAACTAACAGATCTGTCCTATTAGTGCAGCCAAGATGCTCCTTGGAAGTGAGGATGGCCAGACTTCGTCTCACTTACTTTGGTCCTTTTGTCAGAGTGGACCATTCCCTGGAAAAAGATGTCATGCTTGGTAAGGTGGAAGGTCGACGAAAGAGGGGAAAGCCTTGGATGAGATGGATTGACACGGTGGCTGCAAGAATGGGCTCAAGTATAGCAAGGATCATGGAGCTGGTGTGGGATCGGGTGGTGTTTCGTTCTGCTGTGCATGGGGTCACTATAAGTCGGAAGCAACTCAGCGGCACCTAACAACAACAACATGATATTAATAATATTGTTCAATAATTTCCATATTCTGTGGGATCACCTTTCTTTGGAATGGGTATAAATATGGATCTCTTGCAGTCAGTTGGCCAGGTAACTGTCTTCCAAATTTCTTGGCATAGACAACTAAGTGCCTCCAACATGGCATGCATTTGTTGAAACATCTCAATGGGTATTCCATCAGTCCCTGGAGCCTTGTGCTTTGCTAGTTCTCTCATTGTGGCTTTGACTTCCTCTTTCAATACCATTGGTTCTAGATCATATGCCACTTCCTGAAATGGATGAACAATGACCAATTTTTTTTTATATAGTGACTGTCTGTGTTCTTTCCATCTTCTTTTGATGCTTCCTGCATCATTCAATATTTTACCCTCAGAATCTTTCAGTATTGCAACTCAACAAAAGACCTAAGCAGTGTGGTCCACCAACTTGACCTTATAGACATCTGTAGAGCACTTCACCCAACAACAGCACAATATACATTCTTTTCCAGTACACAGGGAACATTCCCCATGATAGACCATATGTTAGGACGTAAAGCAAGCATTAATAAATTTGAAAACACTGAAATACTGCAAAGCATCTTCTCAGATCACAGTGCTATAAAATTAGAAAACAGCAATAGGAAGATTAATGGAAAAAGAACAGACATGGAAACTGAACATCTTCCTTAAGAATGACTGGGTAATAGAAAAAGTAAAAATGAAATTAAAAAATTCCATCAATCAAACAAGAATGAAAATACAACATACCAAAATCTTTGGGACACAGCAAAAGCAGTGATCAGAGGCCAATTTGTAGCAATAAATGTACACACCAAAAAAGAAGAAAGAGCCAAAATCAACACCTAAACCAATATCTCAGTGTTGTGATCCGAGGCTTGAATTTTTTCTTCAGTTCTTTCAGCTTGAGAAATGCCAAATGTGTTCTTCCTTTTGGTTTTCTAACTCCAGATCTTTGCACATTTAATTGTAATAATTGACTTTGTCTTCTTGAGCTGTTCTTTGAAATCTTCAATGTTCTTTGAAATGTTCAGATCTTTTATCTTTGGTGTAGCTATTCTCCATTGAAGAGCCAGTTTCAGAGTCTCTTGTGACATCCCTTTTGGTTTTTTCTTTTCCTGTCTTTTTAATGGCCTTTTGCTTTCTTTCTTTATGATGTTTTTGTATGTCATCCCATAATTCATCTGGTTTTCAGTCACTGGTGTTCAGTGTGTTAAATCTGTTCTTGAGATGATCTCTAAATTAGCAACTGTAGAAAGGTGGTAGCTTTTAATTTGCCCATATTTACTAAGAAATTAATGCAGATTTTTTTTTTTCCTTCCTATGTTGTTGAACTTGATTTGGTCATTGAGAACTTCTTCACTGTTATTTCCCAGTAGTTCAGTGTTCTCACATTGATCAAAGCAATCCTCTAAAGTTAGACCAGGAAGCCTTGGTGGAGCAATGGTTAAATGTTCAGCTGGTAACCAAAGGTGTGAACCCACCAGTAGCTCCAAGGGAGAAAAGACTTGATCATCTATTCCCATAATGACTACACCCTAGGAAATCCTATGAGGCAGTTCTACTCTTATCACACAGGATCACTGTGAGTTGCACTCACCTTGATAGCACAGAACAACAAAGATGATATTGCCTATCTACTTACGAGTGGATATGTGCATGGGATTATGGTTGATACAGAAATTTCTTACCAACTTGGCAACATGTTTTTGGTTGCTGTGAGAATGATTTAAAGTTATATTGAAGTTAAAAAATATATATATACTTCAGAGTGAAATATTCAATTGAGAAACCAGATTTTTTAAAGACAGCATCTTTAAAATAACGAATGCTTTTAGTTGACATATACTTAAGTTTCTAGAAATTTTAGAGTTGAAACACATTAAAAAATATTGGAGTTATTTGCAACTGCAAGTTATTTTGGTATAATTTAAATGTATATAAATCCACTAAGTGAGTGGATATATAAGAAAATTATTTTAACTGGATTGATGTTATAGATTGAATTGTGTCCCCAAAAAATATGTGTTGTAAATCCTAATATTTATGTCTGTGATTATAATCCCATTTATGAATGGGTTATCTGTTATATTGAGACAGGATTAGTGTAGAGTATGTTTTAAGTCAATATCTTTTGAGGTATAAAAGAGGTTAAACAAGCAAGTGAGTAAGCAGAGATGGAGGATGAGAAATGCCAGGTACACAAGATCATCCAGGAGCAGAAGTTTCAGACAGACGAGGACCTTCCTCTAGATCTGGCAAGAAGAAAAAGCCTTTCCCTTATAACTGAATTCTGACTTACAGTCTCCTAAACCTGTGAGAAAATAAATTTCTGTTTGCAAAAGCCACCCATTTATGGTATTTCTGTGTAGCAGCACTAGATGATTATGACAGTTGAATAGAGTAAAATTTCACATGTCAAATTCTTTTCCAATTCTAAAAGTATGACTTAAGTCTTAACTACAGTTGATCATGTTCTACTTCTGTGTTTTTTCATTTCAGGCTGAAATAGAACTATTTGTGAACAGGCTTGACTCAGTGGAATCTGTTCTTCCTTATGAATATACAGCGTAAGTTTTTCAACTTGGTTTTTATATAAAATTTCATGTTGACTTACCAGAATTCTGTGCATTTAGATCCTAATTTTCTCTAAAGTTATGGATCATCTTATATGCATTTAAAACAATAGTGAACTTAAAAGTGTTTTTAGGAGGTACTTTCTACTTCCAACCTGTAAAACAAGCAGTTGCCTTCAAATCAGTTCCTTTTTTACTTTCAAAGTAGGTTTAAAACGTGATCTTCATTTTATGTTGCTTTGACATACAGTTAGTACAGAAGTACTAACTGAAACAATGGATTTCCTTTTTTACCTGAGTAGGTACTAAGTCATTCCCCAGAAATAAATACTTTGATGTCTGTTCCTCCATATTTTTTATCTGACTAACCTAATAAACCCTAGAGAAGTTGTCGAGTTGCAATATTGAAAGATTCTATGGATAAAATATTGAGTGATGCCAGAAGCATCCATGGTAAAGTAGAAGGTCAACAAAAAAAGGAAGACCTAAATGAGATGGACTGACACAGTGACTGCCAACAATGGGCTCAAGCACAGCAGTGATCGTGAGGACAACACAGGACTGGGCAGCATTTCATTTTATTGCATATAAGGTCGCTAGTTGTTTAGGAACAACTAAATAGACTGATGTAGCTATGTATGTACTGAGATGTCCACAGTAGATCCAGTGAGAAAAATAAAGTGCAAATCAAATATAATAGTGTGAGCCTACTTTAGTTTGAAACAAAAATGTATTACATATATGTATATGTGCTTAAAGCATGGATGGAAACTGGCTGTTCTTCCTCCAAGACAAATTTGTTTGTTATTCTCACAGCCCATGGTATATTCAGTATTCTTTGCCAACACCATGATTCAAATGCATCACTTCTTTGATCTTCCTTATTCATTGTTTAGCTTTCATATGCCTATGAGGGGATTGAAAATACCATAGCTTAGGTCAGGTGCACTTTAGTCTTCAAAGTGGTGTCTTTGTTCTTTAACACTTTAAAGAGGTCTTTTCCAGATTTGCCCAATGCAATGCATTGTTTGATTTCTTAACTGCTACTTCCACAGACATTGATTGTGGGTCCATGTAAAATGAAATCCTTGACAATTTCAGTCTTTTCTGTTTATCTTGATGTTGCTTGTTGGTCCAGTTGTGAGGATTTCTGTTTTCTTTATGTTGAGGTATAAACCACAGCGAAGGCTATAGTCGTTGATCTTCATCAATAAGTGCTCCTTACTTGGGTCTTGTATGCTTTCAGCAAGCAAGGTTGTATCATCTGCATATTGCAGGTTGTTAAGGAGTCTTCCTTCAATCCCAATGCCACATTTTCCTTAATGTAGTCCAGCTTCTCAGATTATTTGCCCAAAATACAGATTGAATAACGGGTGAAAGGATACAACCCTGGTGCACACCTTCCCTGATTTTACACCATACAGTAGCCCCTTGTTCTGTTCAAATGATTGCCTCTTGGTCTGTATACCTGTTCCTCATGAGCACAATTAAATGTTCTCGAATTCTCATTCTTTATAGTCTTTTTAGTAGCTGGGTATTATTTCATTGTAGAGATTGTATTGATTACATTGTGTAGACTCCATGTATGAATGTTTTCTCTAATTTCCTATTTATGAACACTTGATTGTTTCCAGTTTTTTATTGTAAAAAATGTTGCATGAACATCTTTGTACATACAACCACAAGTTACTATATATGTTTAACCACTGTATGCCATATTAGGTACAACATAGTTCCTAAATATTTCTTCTTGTTGTATTTCTTAGCTTCCAAATTTCTCATATATCTAAAAATTTTGAATGAAACTATACGTTTACCATAGAGGAAAGCACACCCAAAAAAAGTAAGACTATCCTCTAAGATTTACATGCCTAAATATGTATAAGAAGAGAGTATAAAATTCATGTATGGATTGACCATATTTAACTATTGGAAACTTAAATATTTTTTCTAGTTTTTGTTTGTTGGAAACCCTGTGGGCAATTCTACTCTGTTTTATAGGGTCACTATGAGTAAAAATCAACTTGATGATAGGTTTGTTTTTTCAAGAGCATTATTCAGGAATCAAAGTATTCTAAGGCATTATTTTCAGGAGTTTTGTTTTGTTTTAGGTAGATGTGGTACATAGAACTTGGAGTGTGAATGTATTTCTTATCTATTAGAGCTGCTGGAATGGTTAGTAGTACATGGTTTGCTCAAGAAAAACTAAGTGTTTGATAATTTCATTATTCCTTTTATATTTAAAATTTTAACTATTCTTTCCCCCAGGTTTGATTTTTGCCAAGCATCAGAAGGAAAACGCCCATCTGAAAATCTTGGTCAGGTATTATTCGGAGAAAGAATTGAACCTTCACCATACAAGGTTTGTATGTAGATAATATAAAAATTATTTAATTAAAACTTTTTTTTTTTTTTTAACACTAAAAGAGAAAAGCTTGAGATAACTTTGCTCTCATTGCTAAAGTGGAATTCATTTTCCTCCTGCATCCAGGAAAAATTTCTTAAAATCACAGTTCAGAGAGACTCTCTTCCTTCTGGTGACATGTCATGGATAAGTCTGTCTTAAGCACTCATACAACCAGTATTATAAATGATAAAAGCAATAGCCTAAAGGAAAGTGCTCAGGCCCTTGCTTCACCTCACAGTAGGACCCGGAACCCAGCTTTCAGTCATGAAAAGTTGTTCCAGCTCCTTCTAAGTCTTCATTTCTTCTCTTTGCACGCAGCATCTATAGACTACTTATATTAACAAATACACCATTAGGCCTTGGGCTCTCTCATTTTTGATAAGCTAACATTTCTGGGTTTTTTTTTTTTTTTTTTTTTTTTTCATTCTTCTTCTTTTTTCCACACAAATTTTTCTATTTTCCAGTGCATATAAAAGTTAGGTTTACACTATATTGCATCCTATTCAGTGAACAATAGAATTGTCAGACAGTTTGAAATATTGTGAGAATTACCAAAATGTGACACAGAGACACAAAATGAGCACATGCTCTTGAAAACTGACATTGATAGACCTGCTTGACACAGGGTTGTCATAAACCTTCAATTTGTAAGAAATGCAATATATGTGAAACACAATGATTCAAAGTATAATACAATGAAGTATGCCCAAATCTTGTTTATCACTTTTATAATTTCTGTTGTTTGAGCTTCTAATTTTACTAAAAGGCTTTCTTCTTTCTTTATTTATTTTATTGTGATTTGGGTGAAGGTTTACAGAGTAAGTTCACTTTCCATACAGCGGTCCACATATACTTTGTCTCATGACATTGACCACAGTTTACCACAA
Organism: Orycteropus afer afer; assembly: GCF_000298275.1. NCBI lineage: Eukaryota > Metazoa > Chordata > Mammalia > Tubulidentata > Orycteropodidae > Orycteropus > Orycteropus afer. The sequence goes on along the minus strand of NW_006921793.1, from coordinate 2,858,666 downwards.
TGCAACAGCTCCCCTCCCACTTCCTCCCCATAGTTACCTCT
>NW_006921793.1:2853705-2855890 GCF_000298275.1 Orycteropus afer afer | reverse complement strand
AAGGTTGGGCAATCCTACTTCCGTAGTGATACTGCCTCGGAAACCCAAGGAGGGGTCGCTATGAGTCGGGGCCGACTCGACGGCAAACAACAACAAGAAGAACAAAGAATGTTGATGGAATCAGGATTGGGATTGCATTGAATGTATAGATTGCTTTGGGTAGATCTGACATTTTTACAATGTTCAATCTTCCTATCCACGAGCATGGTGTGTTCTTCCATTTATGTAGATCTCTTATGGTTTCCTGAAATAGTTTTTTTAACATTTCTGTTTTGATCGCTGAAAGTATATTTGGGACTTCTTCGAATACATATTTAGGATATCAGTTAAACCAAATGATCTAAGCACAATATAAGATATTCTCTTCATGTGCTTCATCTCCACCCGTAATCGCTCTACCTTTTAAATCTGTTATCCTTTCACATTGTACAGCCCTCTGTTCACTTTATTTTATATCTATTATTCTTTCAAAAATATTGAAAGTAGTGTGTAATAATTACATATGATCATATAAAAAATTAGGTGATACAGAAGAATAGAAGATGAAGTCTCTCTTCCACTTCCATTTCACAGTTCTTGTTAATCTTTCTTGAAATTTTTTATGCACTTACAAGCATATATAAATAAAATTACATACATATTTATATTTTAACATACTATTCTTCACTTTTTATAATTTTCTACCTTGAGCAAAAGAAGCCCTAGTGGCACAGTGGTTAAGTGCTCAACAGCTTACCAAAAGTTTGGCAATTCGAACCCACCACCACTCTGCAGGAGAAGGAGGACAGGGCATTCAGCTTTTGTAAAGATCTACAGCCTTGGAAACCCTATGGGGCATTTAGCTCTTTCCTGTAAAATTGCTAAGAATTGAAATTATGTTAGTGGCAATAGTTTGGTTTACTTTGGGCATCTTTACATGTGAGGATATTTATGTTGATGGGTGTAACTCCACCCCAAGTTTTCCCCTCAGTCTAATAATTTAGAATGTTCCTCTTTCTCTTGCTTTCACATCCTTTGTTTAATACAGCTTTGACCCTATAGCCTTCTTCCATACTTTTTCACAAACGCCCCTGTCCTCCTTGATACCTGCCTGGTAAATTCCCAAGGCTTGATTAGTTCCAGTATCCATCATATTCCCTCCAGCACCTGTTTTACATTGTGAAGCACTGGTGGGAAAAAAGACATGATGGTGCAAGTTTAATCCACTACAAGTTTATAGTTTTCAGTCATTAATACATTGTTTTGAAATATTCTAATATGAAAATTTATACCTAAAATTGGGTCTGTGTTTGTGTATGTATGCCCCCCATCAAAGGTCTAATGGCATGAAGTCATTTGGGCAAAGAAGAAAATCAAAGTGTATAGGCATGCGTAGGAGCCCTGGTAGTGTAGTGCCTAAGGCATTTGACTGCTAACCAGAAGGCTGGTGGTTCAAACCCACCAGCCACTCCTTGGAAGGAAGACTGGGCAATCTACTTTTGTAGAGATAACTGCTTTGGAAACCCAAGGAGGGGTCAGTATGAGTTGGAAACAACTCAACAGCAGTGACTTTGGTGTTTTTTGATTATAGGCATGGGTAGCATTGAGCAAGGCAAGCATATTAATTATATAACATCTCTCTGATAAGATCTTTTTACAGTCATTACTTTGAAAATTACCGTATTCTTTTTATAGCAGAAGGTGATTAGCAACCATATTGATTAAATTACAGAACTTAAATACTTTTCTGATCTCTTGGCTTCATCTTTTTGTTTACCTAGCCTTGGCCTTGAGAAATGATGAGAGGAAGGAACATCAGTAACATCATCGATGAATGTGAGGGACTTTAGTTAAGTCTCTTAACAGTAAATAGCTCATACCCCAATTCATACAGTATTCAAACCCATAAAGAGGCTTTGACTTTTTGGGGCAGACTTTAAAGGTAGATTACTTTGCTTAGTGAGATCCCCTTTGAGATGAATTTCTATTGTATGTATTCTATGTATGTATTGTATGTATGTATTGCTTGGGAGCTCTGGTAGCATAGTGCCTAGGGAATTGACTGCTAACCAGAAGGCTGGCGGTTCAAACCCACCAACCACTCCTCGGAAGGAAGATGGAGCAATCTACTTCCGTAGTGATACTGCTTCAGAAACCAAGGAGGGGTCACTATGAGTTGGTTCCAACTCGACACACATAACAACAA
>NW_006921793.1:2817977-2853395 GCF_000298275.1 Orycteropus afer afer | reverse complement strand
TGGAATCAAAATATATGCTAAACTAAATTCTTTAAGCCTGAGTTTGAAGAGAGAAAACAGGCATTTCTTAAACCAAGTCATGTTGTTGTTTCTGTTATTATTAGGTGTTGTCAAGTTGGCTCCAACTCATAGCAACCCTATGAGTACAAAAGAGTAAAGCAATTCCCACTCCTGTGCCATCCTCACAGTCTTTGCTACGTACTTAAGCCCATCGTTGGCAGCCATTGTGTCAGTCTATCTTGTTGAGAGTCTTCCCCTTTTTCGCTGATCCTTTACTTTAACAAGCTTGATATCCTTCTCAAAGGAATGGACCCTTCTAACCACATGACCGAAATAAGTGAGATGAAGTCTGGCCATTCTCACTCCCAAGGAACATTCTTGCTGCACTTCTTCCAGGATAGATTTGTTGGTTATTCTGGCAGTTATTTTTTATTTGGTGATGTTTAGTATTCTTCATCAACACCTTAATTCAAAGGGATCAACTTTTCTTCGTTCTTCTTTATTCATTGTTCAGCTTTCACAAATATATGAGGTGATGGAAAATACCATCGCTTGGGTTAGGCATGCCTTAGTCTTCAAAGTGACATAACATCTTTGCCTCTTAACACTTTAAAGAGGTCTTTTGCAGCACATTTCCCCATTCCAATACGACATTTGACTTTTTGACTGCTGCTTCCTTGGATGTTGACTGTGAATCCAAGTAAGATGCAAACTCTGACAACTTCCATCTTTTATCCATTTGTCATGATGTTGCTTATTGGTCCAGTTGTGAGGATTTTTGTTTTCTTTATGTTGAGGTGTAATCCATACTGATGGCTATATAGTCTTTAACCTATCTTCATCAGTAAGTGCTTCAAGTCATCTTCACTTGCAACAAGTAAGGTTGTGTCATCAGCATGTTGCAGGTTGGTAATGAGTCTTCCTCCAATCCTGGTGCCATGTTCTTCATGTAGTCCAACTTCTCAAATTATTTGCTTAGCATACAGATTAAATTAGTATGGTGACACCCACCCTTCCTGATTAAGACAGGCTCTTGGTCTGTGTACAGGTTCCTCATGAGCATAATTAAGTGTTCTGGAATTCCCATTCTTCATCATGTTATCCATCATTTGTTACAATCCACAGAATCAAATGCCTTTGCATAGTTAATATAACAGAGGTAAACATCTTTCTGGTATTCTTTGCTTTCAGCTAACATCTGTCTGACATCAGTGATATCCCTCATTCCCCATCCTTGTCTGAATCCAGCTTGAATTTCTGGAAGTTCCCTGTCAATATACTGCTGCAACTATTTTTGAATTAGCTTCAGCCAAATTTTACTTGCATGTAGTACTAGTGATATTATTCGATAATTTCCACATTCTGGGGGATCACCTTTCTTAGGAATGGGCACAAATATCAGTCTCTTCCAATGAGTTAGCGAGGCAGCTGTTGTCAACATTTCCTGGCATATTTGAGTAAGCACCTCCAGAACTGCAGCTATTAGTTGAAACATCTCATTGGGTATTATACCATCAATTCTTGGAGCCTTGTTTTTCACCAATTCTTTCAGTACAGCTTGGACTTCTTCCTTCAGTACCTTTGGTTCTTGATCATGTGCTGTCTCCTTAAGTAGTTGAACATCAGCTAGTTCTTTTTGGTACAGTGACTTTGTATGCTTTCCATCTTCTTTCCATGCTTTCTGCATCATTCAATTTTTTGTCCATAGAATCCTTCAATATTGCAACTTGAGTTTGGGATTTTTCTTCAGTTCTTTCTCCTGAGAACTGCTAAGCATGTTCTTCCCTTTTGGTTTTCTAATTACAAGTCTTTGCACATTTTATTATAATAATTCACTTTGTCTTCTTGAGCTGCTCTTTGAAATCTTCTGTTCTGCTCTTCTGTCTTCTCACTTAGTCCATTTGCTTTAGCTACTCTCCATTCAAGAGCAAGTTTCAGAGTCTCTTATGACATCTATTTTGGTCTTTTCTTCCTTTTCTGTCTTTTACTGACCTTTTACTTTCTTCATATATGATGTTCTTGATGTCATTTCACAGTTCATCTGCTTTTCAGTCACTGCTGTTCAGTTTGTCAGATCTATTCTTAGATGGACTCTACATTCAGGTAGAATATAATCAAGGTCATATTTTGGCTTTCATGGACTTGTAATTGTCTTCAGCTTCAGCTTGAAATTGCATGTGAGCAATTGATGCTCTGTTCCACAGTCAGTTCCAGGCCTTGTTTTGGCTGAAGATAGTGAACTCCGTTACCTCTTCCCACAGATGTAGTCGGTCTGATTCCTGTGTATTCCATCTGGCAAGGTCCGTGTGTATAGCCACCATTTATGTTGTTGAAAAAAGGTACTTACAATGAATAAATCATTGGTCTTGCAAAATTCTGTTATGTGATCTCCAGCCTCATTTCTATGATCAAGGCCATATTTTCCAACTACTAATGGTTCTTCTTTGTTTCCAACTTTCGCTTTCCAATCACTAGTCATAGGTAAAGCAAGTTATGGGTAAACAGAAAGACGGGGCTGAAAGATCAGATTTTTTTCCAATTCTGCCCTAAATATATTGACTAGTCCTTTTCATTTCAGTATTGATTTTCAGGCCCTTTATTTTTAAAAATTTTACCGTACTTAAGATCTGCATTAAAAACAATGGTAACAACTAGCAACAAAACTATATTTTGCTGTTTTTTATCTATGACTTCTACTTAGATCAGGAAGACAGCAGCGAAAGACATTGTCTACATCATATGAAGGTGGGGCTATGTTAAGTTAATGTGGTCATTGATTGCCTTCCATATGCTATGCACTTTGGGAAGGGTAGGATACGGCATTGAACAAGACAAAAATCTTATATTCTGGTGTGGAGAAGGAGACAAAATAAACAAATAAAATATATAAGTGTGTCAATTGCTGATTAAAGAACTTCCCATGAAAATAAATTGGTGTATGGAGAAGGTGTATGGATAGGTGTATGGGAAGGTGTATGGAGAATTTACAGTTGCAAATAGGCCAGGGAAAGTCTCACTGAGAAGGTGGTATTTGAGTAAAATATCAGAAGCAAGTAAGGGAGTGAGTCATGTGAATATTGGGGGGAAGTTGATCTAGGTGAAGAGAGCAGCATATGTAAACATCCCCGATGAATACATGAGCCTAGTGTATTCAAGGGTCAGTACAAAGTCAGTGCAACTCAAGCAGGTACGTAAAATACAAAATAGAGAATAGTAGGAAATGAAACCAAAGAAGTAACAAAGCCACATCATACAGTGCTTTATAGGCCATTGTAAGAACTTTGGCCTTTTTATCTGATGAAATGGTTAACATTGGAGGGTTTTGCATAGATTTTATTTTAACAGGATCACTGTAGCTGCTGTCTTGAAAATGAACTATGGGAGGGCAAGGACAGAAGTTTGGGGACCAGTTAAGAGCTTTTACAGTCATCCAAATATGACCCGATGTTGGCTTAAACCATGGTGGTAGTAGGAAATGAGTTGTGAAGTGCTCAGAATCTGGCTATATTTTTGAAGGTGGAGCTAACAGAATTTACTGAGGGATGGGGGATATGTGTTGTGAAGTTTCAGCTTTCTGAGATGGGAAAGTCTGTTGTTAGAGCAATTTGGGAGGGATGGGGAAGAGTTAGTTTTAGATTTAGTGAATTTGAGGTAATTATTGGACGTCCTAGAGTAAAGATATTAAGTAGACAATTGAATATATGTGTCTGGAGTTTGGAAGAGGGGTTTCAGGCTGGAAAAATGTGCATATGGGTGTGTATGTATATATACATAGACATGTATGTTTGTGTACATTTGAGAATCATCAGTGTATAGATGGTATTTAAAGTCATGGAATTGATGATATCCTCAAGAGAGTAGGTATAAAGAAGAGAAGAATCCAAGGATTGAACCCTGGGCACTCAGCTATTAATGGGGTCAAGAAAATGGTTGAGCTCTACCATAGTAGACTGAGAAGGAGCCAGTAGAGCAAAAGAAGGAAAACCAAGAGAATGTGGTACCACTCTTTGGATAAGAAAATATTTCTGGGAGGAGAGATTGATTCTGTTTTATTAGATCAGGAAAGATGAGGACAGAGAAGTGAACATTGAGTTGAGGATATGGAGATCATTGATGAGAAAGCAATGTGGTAGAATAGCCAAATGGAGAAAGAATGGAAAGACCAGTTGCAGATGGGCCTTCATCTTTTGAGGCCTTTTATTGTAATGACAGTGAAAGAAAAAGCGTGGTAGCTGGAGATGACTTTGTGTCAAAGAGAACTTGTATATATTTTAAAAATGTTGTGTACTGAGGGGCTGATAGGAATAATACAGTAGAGAAGAGAAAAGTGATGATTCAGGAGAGAGGATAGATTGTTGTGTTTGGGATCTCATGTATGTGTTAAGAATTTGGCCTTAGTAGACTAGTTTATCCATAGTAAGGAGGAAAGGCAGAGATTTGGACATGAGGTTGGAAGGTAATATATGTAAATGTTGGGATCATTAAGAATCAGAAGCAAGGATAGAGTTGGAGAGAGTAACAGCAGATCAGGAGCTAAAAATATTCGAGGATTGAGGGACAGTTAAGTGGGGTCAGTAATGACAGCAACAAGAAGAAATAATGGGCAGTTTAGTGTGATGACATGAGAGTTAAGCTGGAGTTTCTTCAGGAGGAGGGAGAATGGTCTGGCCCAGTGCTCTGGGCCACATGGGGGAGAAAAAAGCCACCAATGGAGAGGACTGCTGCAGAGGCAGCACCCTTAGGAGAGAGCCAAGTTTGCATTACAGCAAGTTTTAGAGGACCTTCTGAGATGAGATTCAAGATATATTGGAGGTATATAATTTCTCTACCATTTACTAAGACATAATGATGAGGTGCATAACAATAATCATTTAGTGAACACTTGTTACTGTCAGTCAGCTTGCTAGGTGTTTTGCATATGTTACTATGTTTAATCCAACATCCCTGTAAGACATACTGTTAAACCCATTTGATACATAAGCTAACTGAAGGTAAGATGAATTAAGCAGTTTCCAAGAGTCTCAAAACAAGATGGATCTGGATTTCAACCCAGGACTGACTCCAAGTTAATAAAGTATTTGATACAGTGACTTCCATAAAATTATTCCAGAAAGAATTTTAAACTCTCAATGAAATAGTTCAAGAGAAATTATCTTGCAAAAACATTTTTCTGCATAAGTTAAATCCTTTGATTTTGTATTTTAATGAATATAAAAAGTAGAACAATAACAGGCTTTCATTTTGTAAGGAGAATTTTGTTTCTTGGGAGCTCAAAGTATTTAAAAAAAAATCCTTAACCAAACATGATATAAAATACTATAAAATTCATTTCCCAACTAAACATTCTATAGGGAGAGACAGCAGGGCATAGTGATTAAGAGCATTTTCTCTAGAGCTTAGCTTGCTTGGGTTTAAGCCTGGTTCTGCCGTGTTACGTGTGACTTAAATTTTTTGTGCTTCAGTTTTCTAATCAGTAAAATGTAAATAAAGTACCTATTTCAAAGCATTGTTGGGAGGATTAAATAACATTTTTATATCTAACATGCATAGAACATAGAAAGCACTAAATAAGTGTTAACTATTAGTATAGATCATCTTTAGTTTTGGTATTTTCCTTCACAGTTAAACACACATTTAATTGACCTAAACCCAGTGAGCATTGTAAGGTGTCAGATTTGCCACCTTTGATCTAGCTTATGTCTACCTCTGCTAAACGTATTTATTTTATTTTTTAAACTTTAAACCATTTGCCATTTTAACTTTACAGTTCAGTGACATTAATTATATTCACAATATTGTGCAACCATCACCAGTATTTATTTCTGAAACTTGTCATCTGTCCCAATAGGAACTCTGTACCCATTAAGCAATAAGTTCTCATTTTGTCCTCTCCTCAGCCCTTGGTAACCTCTCTTCTATTTTCTATCTCTATACACTTGTCTATTCTAGATATTTCAGGTAAGTGGGAGCATTTGTCCTTTTCTGTCAGGTTTGTTTCACTTTCTGCTGAATTTAATTTTTTAAGTCTGATACTTATGCCTTAGTATAAGCCCTTTCTTTTCTTTTTCCTACTTTTTGAAAATGAACTTGTGAGGTTCAAGATATCAAATGTTGTACAAATTTTTATATATTGACAGAAGTAGCAGTGTAGCCAAAACTAAACTCTTGGCTGACAGGTGGCAGCATTGGACTGTACTTCGAAACATTTATCTGTCAACTGATGCCAGAAAGTGGTTTAGGGATATTAATGTATAATGGATAAAAGAGTGGACAGTTTAGAAGTGAAATAAATGAAAGTTGATTTTTTTACCACTTTTTACAAAGTTTGAATTTATTTAAAGATATAATCATAGACTATCTGTATAGTTAGTTTAGTACATTAAAACTTTTTCATTTTTTAAGTTGGGTTAAAAAAATTACTAATTTTTGTTTTAACTTTGTTATTAAGTAAGGTCCTGGTAATTGACAGTCTTTTCTTATGCCAGGAGTACCTTGGATAATAAAATGCATTACCACCAGGGAAGGTGACTTAGGGCATTCTGGGTCAGTGTTGGTATGCTTCCTAAATACTTCAGTGAGTCTGTTGAGGAAAACGGCAGGGTGTTCGTCTTTCTCTTAGGTCACCCCTCTGACTTTATTATAATTAACAGGCTTACAGATGCATTTCCTCATTCATTCTACTGGGAAAGTTATTAAATGTGTCATTTCTGCCTGATGTAGCTGATACTGCAGCCAGGCAGTGTTACAGAAGAAAATTAGTTTTTTCTTCAGACCATCAACTGTGAATTGAGGCCGGTTCTCTAGTATGCATCTCAAGGGGGAGCCCTTTGGGATCCTTAGCTGGTTCCACATTTCTCTTTCTCAGACTATATAGCCTACCCCCCCTCCCTTTTTTTCTTACTGTGATTTGGTTGAAAGTTTACAGAGTAAATTTATTTTCCATAGAGCATTTCATACACATTTTGTTGCTTGACATTAATTGTAATCCCCATAATGTCATAGTTCTCTTCCCACTTCCTCTCTGTAGTTATCTTTTCCTTGTGTCCTTCTTTATGACAGTCTATCTTGTTCACTGCAGAATCTCTACATTGGGTACACTTAACAGATATTTATTGAATAAATATAAAAACTCTTCTGTTCATTACTTGAAAACTGTCAACTCCAAACTTTGTAAAATGTGATCATAGAACATTACTATAGAATATTACTATCCATTTTGTTCTACATGTGTTTTGTTTCCTTCTAGGATTTATTTATACTTCGAACAGATGCATTTTGGGATTATCAAAAAGAAAAAGAAAAGCTGTTACTGAAAGGAAAACAGATCACAACTTTTAGAGAAATGGATTAAAATTGAAATTTAAATCTGATTGAGCTATGGGGAGTTTTTAGATTTTATTGCCAGTGTGAATGCACTTAGTAGTTTAATGAAATCATTAGTTTTATACTATTCATGTTGTAGCTATGAAGGACCTAGAAGTTCTGCTGGTGTAGTGGTTAAAGCATTTGGCTACTAACCATAAAGGTCAGTGGTTTGAACCCACCAGCCGCTCTGTGGGAGAAAGATGAGGCAGTCTGTTCCCTTAAAGATTTACAGCCTTGGAATCTGTGTGGAGCACTCTGTCCTGTAGGCACAGTATGAGTTGGAATCGACTCAAGGGCAGTGGTTTTGGTGTTGGTTTTATAAAGGATCTGAATATTTTTTCTTAATTTACTTTGCAATTTGTTTTAATACAGTTTACGTTTAATAAGGAAGAGGCTTGTAAGCTCGTTTGTACAAAAACATACCATACAGAGAAAGCTGAAGACAAACAAAAGCTGGAATTCTTGAAAAAAAGCATGCTACTAAATTATCAGCATCACTGGTAAGTGATTTTAGATTGTAGATTTTAGATTTTTGACATTTTCCTTTTCAAGATGAAACTTCTAAGTTATTTTACCGACTGTATAAAGCATAGTAGATTAACTGATTTCTATTTTGTTTGTTTTCAATAGTAGTAGCATGAAATCGTAAATTTTATTTGCCAGAGGGTTATTACTAAGCTTGATAGCATCATTTAAAGTATCATCTTTAACTGCTTATCTTACTGTAATATTTGGTACTTCTTTTGCCATATATAAGTATAATAGTTTTATTCATGTAGAATTAACAGAAACATATGCTTTGAGGCGGGGATTTGGATGATCTTCTAGAGAAATATGTTATACCCATGGGCAATGAAGATGACCATAACACAATTTAATTTTTTAAAATATTTGATACATAGCATCTACATCTAGTAAAACATTTACATTTAGTTTAACTATCTTATTTTGTAAATATATAACATTAACAAAGTCTTTACTAGTTTTTGTCAAAATTAGAGAGCATTTGTAAAACTGTTATTTGCTACCAAAGTGATATGTGCTTATCTAGAATATTAAAGCATAGAAAATAAAAAAACTCCGAAAAAAATCTCACCTTCAAGTCCAACTACTATTACTCTTTCAAATAATTTTGTTTGCAAATGCCTACTTCATGTGAGGTTCATATTGTACTTGGGTATTGTCTCTTCTAAAAAGCTTAAGTTGCTGGAGGTGATGAACATGAAAACTGTCTCCATAAATTTCCTCTTGAACGTTTGTCCTATGAGTATCTTAAACCATTTGTGCACCTCTCAGAAGGTTAGGAGCCATGGATATTAGTTCAGACAAGACCAGTCCTGTGGCTCACATACCATGGTTGGAACCTTGCTTTCTTCTCTCTTCCTCAGTTCCTTAACCCCCACCCCCAGTACACATACACCCCTCCCCTACGTTCCACCCACTCACACACTGGGGGAAAAGAAGGTCCTCGGAGGAGCAATCTTTAGTTGTGTGCCTACTCTGTGATTAGGAGGATTCACTTTGGCCTGACCTGGGTAGCATACACCTGGACCACATAGAAATGAGTTCCCCATAGGCAAGAGGGGCTCTGTTAGAAGGAAGGAAGGAAATGGCACTATCAGAAACTTGCCCATTAGTTATTTTTTCAAATTGTGATAATATATAAAACATAAAATTTGCTGTTCTAACCATATTTAAGAATTCCCCTGGGTGGCTCAAAAAGTTAAGTGTTCAACTACTAACCTAAAGGTTGGTGGTTTGAACCCACCCAGAGGTACCTAGGAAGGTAGACCTGGCCATCTTCTGAAAATATCACAGCCTTGAAAAACCTATGGAGCAGTTATTCTGCACACATGGGGTCACCATGAATTAGAATCACATCTATGGCAAGCAATTTTAAGTGTACAATTAAGTAGCGTTGATCACATCCATGGTGTTATACAGCAATCACAATTATTTCCAGAATTTTTTATCACGTAAAATAGAATCTCTGTATTCATTAAGTAAGAATTCTGCATTCCTTCCTTCTCCCAGCCCCTGGTAGCCTCTCATCTTTTTTTGGTCTCTACGAACTTGCCTGTTTTAAATATTTCACGTAAAACCAAAAACCAAACCCACTGCCATTGAGTCAATTCTGACTTATAGCAACCTCTGTGGTTTCCAAGGCAGTAAATCCTTACAGAAATAGATTGCCCCATCTTCCTTCTGTGGAGCAGCTGGTGGGTTTGAACTGCCAACCTTCTGGTTAGCAGTCAAATGTCTTAGGCACTATGCCACCAAGAAAAAAAAAAAAACAACTCACTGCTGTTGAGTCGAACCCAACTCATAGCGACCCTTCCTTGGGTTTTCGAGGCAGTATCACTAGGGAAGTAGATTGCCCAACCTTCCTTCCAAGGAGTGGCTGGTGGGTTTGAATCTCCAGGCTTCTGGTTAGCAGTCAGATGCCTTAGGCACCCACACCACCAGAGCTTCTTAAATATTTCATGGAAGTAGAATTATGTTTGTCCTTTTGTGTCTAGCTTATTTCACTTAGCACAGTGTTTTCAAGATCCATCCATGTAGCCCATTACACTTTTGTCAGCATTCTTTCTAATCTGATCTTCAGTGTAATTAAGAGGTCAAAAACTTCATGTCTTCTCATTTCTTTGGTTTCTGTTTGACTAAGCTTTTTTCCCCATAAGTCACTGTGAGAACACTACTTAATTGTTGGAGCACTACTTAATTGTTGGAACAGTGTAACTTGGGATATGTTTGTTTATTCATTAAGTAATTGAAATTTCCCTTGATGTTTTCTCTTTCTTCAAATTGTTCTTTATAACTTTCAAATTAACATTTAAACTTCACTTCTTACATTATCTTATATTGTCTCCTGGTATTAGCCCCATCTACCTCCATTTACTCCAACACCTGTTAATTTGTTGACTGAAAGGAAGGATGCTTAAGGTGTATGGATGACTTAGCTATCTTTGCTGCCTGTTTTTACAGTACTAGTTGGAATCTTGTTTAAAATAATAGAAGCAGGTTTTCTTATTCTGTAGCCTCCTTACAGAAAAGTATTTAGGAATATTTTAAATTGCTTTCTGATGTAATTGTCATAGGTCTTATTTTGATACCAACATGCTTAATAAATATAATTTGATATAACAGGAAAAGACTAATCTGCACGTTTGAAAGCATTTGATGATAAAATTTACTATAGTTTGTAGTGGGTCTATCAGTTGTAAACTTAAACCAATACGCTTAAAAAATAAACTAGGAAAGTACTAGTTAATTATTTTGTAGTTAAATCAGAGAAGTTTATTAATTTAATGTAACTTCTATTAATACAAAATGTGAGTCATATCAGAAATATTCCATCTGGTAATTTAAGGCAGAGCACTTCAGTTTTTAAACCAGTTTATGACGCATTTAGAAAAATGCTATTTCACATTGATAAATTTATTTAAATCATGAGGTAAGGGCTATATATTTCTGCTTTGACTTAATTTCAGAAAGTTTTTACTATGTAGCTTGATTGTAAGCATAGATAGTCAAGTTGACTAAGATAAAGATACCCATGAAATTTGATACATTTTTAAAAGGAGTGTTCTGTTACAGAATTTTACTGTAAATGTAGCATGTTTTGTTTTATCCTTTGCATGAAGATGCTTTTGGGAGGACATAATCTTTTTTTTAAATTATAAAGCAGTATATGCCCATGAAAACATAAGCAGCATGGGAAAATATTAAGTAAAAAGTAAATGTTCTACCACCTCAGTTTCTTTAATCCTATTTCCCAGCACCCTGCTATTTCTTATGTGTATTTCCAGATTTTCTATACATACACAGGTATCTAAAAGAATATATACCTTTTTTTAATTAACACAGCTGGAATACTATTGCACACATTATTCTGCAGCTTCTTCTTCATTTAACAAGATATTATAACCATCATTTTGTGTAAAGTACTTCTGTAGATCTAGACCTACCTCATTGTTTTTCATAGTTGCATGACATTACATTGCATAGATGATCCATAGTTTCTTTCCTCCTAAGTTATTTAACCTTACGTTTTAACTGTACTACCTTTTAAATGATTAATAATGCCTGAATATTATTAATGTACCAACTCATTATCCTCATTATAGAGAATTAACAATAGTTAATTTTCTTTTCTAAATTGATGAATACTTTTCATTCTTGTTTGGCACTTTAGAATGTAACTTGAGCATCTTTTTGGCTTGTTCTGTCAATAGCCTAAGCTACTTTATCCTCAAGATTGGTGTTTTGATACAAGCACTAGGCACCTGAATTCACTCAGCTCTGGTAGCATAGTGCCTAAGGCACTTGACTGCTAACCAGAAGGCTGGCAGTTCAAACCCATCAGCCACTCCTCAGAAGGAAAGTTGGGCAATCTACTTCCGTAGTGATACTGCCTCGGAAACCCAAGGAAGGGTCGCTATGAGTTGGGTCCAACTTGACAGCACAAAACAACAGCAACAACACATGCCCTACATGGTTTGTGATTATATTTCCTGCCTAACTTTCCCAGTCTTTGTGGCATTTTATTTATAAAAGTTTAATTATTTAGCCATTTATCAGAGTACTAACAATTTATCGGATTATAGTTTATGAGAAAGGGGTTTTAAAGATTTCCAATATGAGAGCCTACCAACTAGGAAAGGGGAATGATAAGGTATTTTTCAAAATTCACAGTCCTAATGAGCAGTATAAATTTACTCATGTTAAAACTATCCTGAATAACTTAAATGCCAAATTTCTTTGCTTTTTGTTGCAGTTTTCTGACTGCATTGTACCAATATAAGTTATTCCATTCTGATCATAAACTCTAGAAACTTGATTAATTTATTAGGAAAAATAAGTTATTAATGAGTGCAGCTTGTTTGGTAGATGTATTTCAAACAGAATCTGTGGGAAGGGATCCTTATTGATAAAGAGTTGAGACCACTCATTCAGCCTTTATCCTTTTGAGCTGTATTCTCACCTTTTTTTTTTTTTTTCTATATAGGATTGGGAATATGAGTTTTAATTTTTTGTGTTAGAAATTCAAATAAATACGTCTTCCTAACTTAGAAAGTTAGTGAGTTAAAATTGTATTCCTTAAATTTTCTTACATTCATTTCCAAGATTTTATTTTTAACAGGAGAAAAGTCTCTGAATGGTGCAAAAAGTTAATGCATTGAAAGGCTGGAGATTCTAGTCCGCCTAGTGGCAGCTTAAGAAGAAAGAGCTGGCAATCTGTCTCCTGAAAATCAGTCATTAAAAACCCTATACAGTACACTTTTACACCAGCACACATGAGGGCACTATGAGTCAGAATCGACTTGATAGCAACTGATTTTATCACCAGGAAAATGCTGTTGTATTAAGGCACTATATTAGTGATAAGTTTAAGATGCTTGCTTTTGCAACATCTGAATTGTTCCTTGATTCCTCATTTTGTAACTGTGACCATAGTTTTTATGTAGTACTTTCTCTGATACAATAGCAAAAAGATACTATAATTACTGTATTGCTAGTATATCTTAATAGATTGAACTTTGTTCTCTATTTTAAAACATTAAAGCAACTGATTCTTTAGGTCTCCAGAAAACCTGAATTATTTGTTTTAAATAACATTGCTTTTATGCTCCTAATATTTTATAGTGTTTTCATTGGAACAACTAGCCTGCTGCTTATAATAATAAGAAACTTAATAGTATAGGTGATTCTAAAATTTGGTACATTGGGTACTATTAAATAGCATTTAAATGTGATGAGACATACTTTATTAGGTCATTAGTGTACACCTTGTGTAAATATAGAATCATAATTGTATTTCCTAAAGCATACATTAATTAACAAATAATACATACCCTGGAGTGTCATCTTAGGACTGTAATACAGCTAGCATATTTCAAGTAATTTTTTTTAATTTGTATTCCACAGTATGCTTTGGGCATAGAGGGGCCACATGCTCAGATTTTAATATTGTTACACAATGTCACAGAAGTTTATTTATTTATTTTTATCCTTTTAAAAACAAGTTATCTTTCACTATAAAACTTGCAAGATGTGTTTCTCAGACTTTAAAAACAGCGTTTCTTTAAAAAATAACTTGGATTTACACAGTTTTAAATATATAACACAATTTTCACCTAGCCATTAAGTTGAGTATTTTCCCCTACTTGCAGTTATAGTCTTTTTATTGAATGTAAATATAATAAAAGACATTTACATTTATACTGGTCTATGAATTGTTCCCTAGAAACTAGGTATATTATTTTGCAGCTGTTCAGAGCTTTAAGTCTTCTACTAGTGGTAGATATTTAAATGTCCAGAGGATGATATTCTTAAATTTCTAAGTGTAATTAATACATTTATAAAATTCCTCTTTGCTATGTAAATTTGTATCATTTCAATGAAACTGAAATTTTTCCTTCCTTACATTGTGTGAGATACTGGCATAATGTCTCCATTATAGATGCTACATTTTATCAAAACCCTTTGGCTGTGGTTTTTGGAATATGAATTTATTTGTCAGACATTTAAATTTTATGAAGTGATGACACTGGCGGTAGTATTTTGTCATGTTTGGTGATTTCTCTTTTAACTTAAATTTTGTTTCTGTGTAGGATTGTGGATAATATGCCTGTAACATGGTGTTATGATGTTGAAGATGGTCAGAGGTTTTGTAATCCTGGATTTCCTATTGGCTGTTACATTACAGATAAAGGCCATGCAAAAGATGCTTGTGTTATTAATGTAAGTTCATAATAAACTCTGTAATAGTTTAAAAGAATGGCTTTTTGATAGGGAAATTTAGCTTTTTGCATAAAAATTGTTGCATCCATTGAATGAATACAATTCAGATCATCTGAAATACAGTTATTTAGATTTTAAACTTAAGCTAGATTCAAATCCAAAAACCCACTGCTACTCAGTTGGTTTTGACTGATAGTGACTCTATAAGACAGAATAGAACTGTCACATAGGGTTTCCAAGGCTTTGTATGGAAACAGACTGTCACAGCTTTCTCCCATGGAGGGGCTGGTGGGTTTGAACCAACAATCTTTTGGTTAGCAGCCAAGCACTTTAACTACTGAACCACCAGGACTCCTTTAAGCTAGATTAATAATGTTAAATTAAACTCTAGAATTAAAATAATTCAAATTCACTTTGCAGTTTTACCTCTCATCAACGGTCCATCTAGTTCTGTTTACATTTTTGAAAATGTGTACCAGGAGCTCTAGTAACGTAGTGCCTAAGGCACTTGACTGCTAACCAGAAGGCTGGTGGTTCAAACCCACCAGCCACTCCTCAGAAGGAAGATGGGGCTATCTACTTCTGTAGTGATACTGCCTCGGAAACCCATGGAGGGGTCCCTGAAAGTTGGGTCCAACTCGACGGCACATAACAACACCACCACCACCAAACGTTATACTGAGGGCTACAGCTTTGTTCTAGCTCTATTAAAAGTTAGATCCTTAAATCTTATATTGAAAAATATAGGTAGTAAAATATCAAAAAGACCTCATTGTGAAGATTTTGACTCTGCGAAATTTGATTACAAATTGAACTTAAGCCCGTGAAATCTTGTTTTTTTCTTAACAGTTTAGTGTACCTTTTTTAAAGTTATGTCTGTCATTAAGGCCTTTCTTTTATTTAAAAATATTAATAAAATGAAGACATTAATACAGAAGGTAGCTAAAAATTATTTGGGAATTTATAAAAATAAATTCATATAATCAGATCAACTTGATTTAATCTCCAACGGATATGATATGGTAGTAGAAGTTAACATGAACTTGATCATAAAACTGGATTATATTGGTTAATGCTTTTGTGAGACTTGATTAAAGATACTTGAATACATTTGATTATTAGTGTAAGGTTATAAACTTCTATGGAGGAAAAGTGTTTAAAAGTATAAACTATATTTGTACTTTCTTCCAATTAATTCTTGCTTACAAAGATTTTTAAGCTTAAAACTTAAATATTTTTTATGAGGCACAATTAAATTTTTTTCCAAGCTTGAATGTTCTTCCTTGTAGTGGCCCAGCTTAAAGTTTCATGTTTTGACTTATGTAGCCAGTTTTCTATTTTAACTTTAAGTTCTATTCTACAGTCAGAATTCCATGAAAGAGATACATTTTATATCTTCAACCATGTTGACATCAAAATATACTATCATGTTGTTGAAACTGGGTCCATGGGAGCAAGATTAGTGGCTGCTAAACTTGAACCAAGAAGGTAACTATAAAATTGATAATAAGTAAATAATTATATAAGTGAATTTAGGCTTAAAGTATAGGTAATTTAGGTCCAGTTAACTTATACCTTAATTGGTATTGGTCATATAATTTGGGATTTCAAAATAGACTTTACTAAAATTCTTCTAACTTGATTTATTAGTAAGTTATGGGCTATAGAGAAACCATATGAATACTTACTTTTCTGTCATGATATGTGACCAAGCCAGTGTGCCTTTTTACTTTGTTTATCATTCTTAAAATTTTGACAGCTTTTCTGTTAGTCATCTTGGCATGGAGGACATGAATGGTTGAGGCAGTATTCCCCTTTATATACAAAGAACATTGCCTCAGATATTTGCAACTTTATCTTTTGTCAAAGGTCTTTTCTACTGCTATAATTTTAAACCCTTCACAGTAGTGTTAGATGTCAATATGGAATGAGCCATTGAAAGAATATCTCTTCAACTTGTTATAGGGCAGAGTAGAACTGCCCCATAGGCTTTCCAAGGCTGTATCTTTACAGTAGCAGACCGCCATACCTTTCTCCTACAGAGTGGGTGGTGGGTTTGAACCGCCAGTGTATCAATTAGTAGCTGAGTTCCTAATGACTGTGCCACCAGGGCTCCTTTATTATGATAAAACGTATATAAAATACACATACTTCTAACTATTTATATGAAATAAATACTTCTGTTAAATGTGGCATGAATAATTTAACCTTTGACTCTCATCAGTATAGTGAAATATGTACAAAATCTCTAACCTTTATTTTACCCCAGTTTTAAAACTACTCTGTGTCAGCAACTTGCCAAAATGTTTCTTCCCACAGCTTCAAACATACCCATATAGATAAACCAGACTGCTCTGGACCCCCCATGGATATAAGTAACAAGGCCTCAGGGGAGATCAAAATTGCCTATACTTACTCTGTTAGTTTCCAGGTGAGATTTTTTTTTTTTTTAATCTTTAGAATAATTCAGAAATTGATTTTAAATTTGTATTATTTAATGCTAATTAAAAAATATTAATGCTTAAACTTGTCAAACAAATAAGCTTTTGATGAGTTAATATGTGGAAAGTTTGTCAGTGCACCAGACAACATAATCACACTCATAGTCTTAGTTTAAATGAGAAGGCATAGGAAATTGAAAAATTGAGCCAGATTAAGTGTTATTAAGTGTATCTGTAAGATAAGAGATAGAAAGTAAACATTGAGGATGGTATGAAGATGTCAAAGATACATACAAAAGGCATTTAGGAAGACAATACCAGTTTTTTAAATCAAGATTTGAGTATAAACTTAAATGGAAAGTTTCCTACTGATAGATTATTTAAGTAGGCTCTGAAGAAATTGAAAAGAGTATTTACATTAATGGAGAAGTTCCTCAGGAGGTAAGCAGAAGTTTGTTTTTATAAGAAATCTTAGACACTATTCCACCTCTGTGCTATTCATTTTAGTTGTGACATTTATGATTCCTATGTAGAGTTTTAATTTTCTAAACCTTGACACTTGTTAGGTACCATCAAGTTGGTTCTGACCAATAGCAACCCTGTGTACAACAGAATGAAACACTGCATGATCCTTCACCATCCTCACAGTCATGGCCATGCTTGACCCCATCATCACAGCCACTATGTCATTCCATCTTTTGAGGGTCTTCCCCTTTTTTGCTGACCTTCAAGCATGATATCTGTGTTAGACTGGGTTCTCTAGAGAAACAAAACCAATAAAGCTTATATATAGAGAAAAAAAATTTATTTTAGGAAAATGGCTCACACAATTACAGAAGCTGGCAAGTCCAAAGTTTTTGGATCAAGCGTCAAGCTGGAGGTTTTTCCCGACTCTTGCAGCTGCAGGAGCTGAGGAGCTCAAGGTTGACAGGCAGTGTACGCTGGCTGCTGACTGCAACGAATGACGAATCCAAGATCCCCAGGCCAAATGGTGGATTGTTCACTCACGGACAGTTATAGGCAGCACAACAGAATCCCCATCCACAGAAGAATGTCTCTTTTCCCAGGATGTCCTTAAATATACTGGAAGCAGGCTACACCCCTAGGGAAACTCCCTTTCGATGGATTGGCTGCTCAAAACATATTCATCTGATCCCATCATGGGAATAACCACATCACAACAGCTTAAACCACACAGAATTGTGGTCCAGCCACGTTGACACACAGCTCCAACTATCACAATATCCTTTTCCTGGGATTGGTCCCTTCTGACATGACCAGAGTACGAAAGACAAAATCTGCCTATTTTCGCTTCTAAGAAGCTAGCCACTTATACTTCCTCCAAGACAGATTTGTTCTTTCTTAAGCCAACACCATAACTCAAATGCATCAGTTCTGCTTTAGTCATTGTCCGGTTGTCACATGCATATTGCCTCATCTTCCTTCTGCAGAGTGGCTGGTGGGTTTGAACTGCCAACCTTCTGGTTAACAGTCAGATGCCTTAGGCACTGCTCCACCAGAGTTCTATACCATGCATATGAGGCTGCTGAAAATACCATGGCTTGGGTCAAGCACACCTTAGTCTTTAAAGTGTTATCTTAACTCTTAAACACTTTAAAGCAGTCTTTTGCAGCAGATTTGCCCAGTACAATATATTGTCTGGTTTCTTTCTCTTTTTTTTGATTGTGATTTGGGTGCAAGTTTACATAGCATATTCACTTTCCATACAGCATTTCACATACTCTTTGTCTCATGACATTGACTACAATTTACCACAGTGCAACAACTCCCCTCCCACTTCCTCCCAATAGTTACCTCTTCCCTGTGTCCTTCCCTCCATGCACTCCTGCCCCCTCAGCTGTGTCCCTGTGCATACACAGTCCTTCTCTTCTCCCATGATTGTTCTCTCAAGATGTGTGTCTACCTAGTGTAAATGTTCAACTCAAATGCCTGTCTTTTGTTGGCTGGAAGCCACAGGTGTGGGTTCAGTTCCAGACCTGAAGGGCAGCTAGGGCCCATAGTTTCAGTGGTTCCACCAGGCTCTATCAGACCAGCAAATCTGGTCCCTTTTTTTGTTCCCCCAAATCATTTTGGGTTTTGTTCCACATTGTTCTCCCACTCCATCTAGGATCTCCTACATCGATCCCCCTCTGGTTGACAGTGATAGCTGGGCACTATCTAGTTCTTCTGGTCTTATAGTCATACAGGCTAAGGATTGCATGATGTGCCAGTCGCTTGGACTAATTATTTTCATGAGTCTTTGGTTTTCTTCATTCTTTGCTCTGGACGACGAGAGACCCATTGTTGCATCTAGATGGCTGCTTACAAGCTTTTGAGATCCCAGTCACTACTCACCAAAGTATGATGTGGAACAGTGTTTATGTAGTATGTTAATGCCAGTTGAGCTTGCTATCCCCTGCTGTTGTCTGATTTCTTGACTGTTCCTTCCATGGGCATTGACTTTGAACCCAAGTAAAATGAAATCCTTGATAATTTCAATCTTTTCTCTATTTTCCATGATGTTGCTTATTGGCCTACTTGTGAGGATTTTTGTTTTCTCTGTGTTGAAGTGTAATCCATACTGAAGGCTATAGTCTTTGATCTTCATCAGTAAGTGCTTCAAGTCATCTTCACTTTCAGCAGGCTAGTTTGTGTTAACTGCATATCACAGGTTGTTAATTATTGTCTTCCTGCAATCCTGATGCTGCATTCTTCTTCATATAGTCCAGCTTCCTTGATTATTTGCTCAGTGTACAGATTAAATAAGTATGGTGAGAAGATATAACCCTGATACACACCTTTCCTGGTCTTAAGCCGTGCAGTTCTTTTTGAACAAGGGGATACTGCTTGTATAGGTTCCTCATGAGCACAATTAAGTATTTTGGAATTCCCATTCTTTGCACTGTTACCCATCATTTATTTTGATCCCCACAGTCAAATGTCTTTGCATAGTTGATAAAGCACAGGTAAAAATCTTTCTGATATTCTTGGCTTTCAGCCAGGATCTGTCTGACATCAGCAGTGATGTCCCGTATTCCATGTTCTTGTCTGAATCTGGCCTTTCCCAGTTAGTATACTGCAGCATCTGTTTCTCTTCTAGATATTAAGAGCTCACTGTGGGTGACTACTACCTGATGCTTACTGTGCCTGAGTTATGACTTGTGGTCTAGTAAGGTGCCCCATAGGCATAGATAGATAGCATCAAAGAGAATAAAGAATAATTTAGTCCATTTAGATATTTTCTTAAAAATTGAAATGTTGTTGTTGTTATGTGCCGTCGAGTTGGCCCCGACTCATAGCGACCCCTCCTTGGGTTTCCGAGGCAGTATCACTACGGAAGTAGGATTGCCCAACCTTCCTTCCGAGGAGTGGCTGGTGGGTTTGAACCGCCAGCCCTCTGGTTAGCAGTCAAATGCTTTAGCCACTATGCTACCAGAGCTCCTAAAAATTGAAATATAGCTCTAAATTTTGACATCTATAAAATACCTCGCTAATTGTAATTTAAAGCAACACATAAAAATACAAATACTTACGTATTGTTGGAACTCTTAATTCTTTGTCGTTTACTGCTTAATCTCATCCTGATTTTGCCTAGACTTGAGTAAATGTGAAGCTCTGAATCTCACAACTAACCCAAATTATGATAATTAGAAATTGCAGTTGTTAACTGAATAAAAGGCAAGTTGTAAATTGAAATGTTTGGGTTTATAATGTGCTCTGTCAGCAAATGCTTATTTATAGAGTTGTTTTGGGTTTTTTTTCCTTCCTGTAGGAAGATAAAAGTATCAGATGGGCATCCAGATGGGATTATATTTTGGAATCTATGCCTCATACCCACATTCAGTGGTTTAGGTAAGAGTACTGTTAATCTGCTTTCTCTTTTGTACTTTAGTTTTTGTCCCTTTGCACATCTCATTTGCTCTCTAATCCTCTCCAGTTATTCAGAAGTCTAGGCTTTTGAACCATACAGACTTGGATTCAAATCCTGGCTTGTAAGTCACTGGTTGTGGGTCACTCATTTTTTCAGTCTGTTTTTTTTCTTGGTCTAGAAATAATTACTGCCTGGGATTGTTGTGAGGATTAAATCAGATAATTAAAGTGAATGTAATGGCATACCTGTCGTGTAAAAGTGCTCAGTAAATAGAAGTTGCTATTATTGTTAAACTTTTTTGTTGTCATTCTTTTTAAAGCATGAGTCAGAGCTGTTCGTGATGCCCTTACTCTCCTTTCTGTTTTGCTGACTGATCTTTTTGATACTCATTAATTTGTCACATAAATTTGTTCTTCAGTAAATTTCTTGAGGGTAGGGACCAGTTAATTCCTTGCAGTTTTTCCTGAACTTATTCAGGGACAGTAGTAATTTAATAATAATGACCAGACAAAAAAAAATCCTAGTTCTAAAGAGACTATAAAATGTACAATATGAATCTGCTGAGTGGAAACTTGAAAAACACAGTTCAGTGAATTTGTTGTAGGGTTTTAGGTAAAGTTTCAATTTTGATTCTGATGAGTTCTGTTTAATGTTACTCAGCAGAACAGTTTTTTTTAAATAAGAGTTTCACTTCTGAAGTTTATCATGATGTGCTTATTTCTACAGCATAATGAATTCCCTGGTAATTGTTCTCTTCTTATCTGGAATGGTAGCTATGATTATGTTACGGACACTGCATAAAGATATTGCCAGATATAATCAGATGGATTCTACGGTGAGTAGAAACAATTTTTAACTACTCTCTGGCCAACAACGGTATTTATTTTTATTTTGAAAAAATTTGAATAGCTTTAGACAGACTCTCCTTCTAAAACATCCTTCTCAAAAGTTATCTTGAGTTCACATTTTCCAATAAGAAAACGATACTTAAAAATTTATATTCTCTAGAAATTTAGTCATTACAGCATCCTAGAGAAGGGAAAAAATTCTCAGAGTTGAACTGTACATAATGTCATCTGTGTCAATAAATTGGTGCAGAGTGGATGTAAGTAGGTATACAATGGTGTCCTCTTTCCCTACTTATGTGCCTCCAATTTGGTCAGATTCTTCATTCCCAAAATACAACCAATTTGTGAATGGCAAAGTTGAGAAGAGTATCAAGTAATTTTTATTTATATATGTATGGGTAATTTAAAAAAATATTTTTAACTGAATTTTTATCATTTCAACATTTGGTGTATTCAAAACAATTTAACAACCCACCTCATTTATTCTCAAACATTTTAAGTTGCATAATGTTACGCATTTTAAACATTTTCATTTTAAAGCTGCAAACTAAACAATTTCTACCAGAATCACAGTAATTTGTGGTGAATACAAGAACTCAGATTTGTATGCTTTTCTCTTTCTAGTCTGTTCAGCCTTTTTTCTAACTTTCCCATCCTGTTCTAATTAGAGAAAGAACATACTAACAGAGACTTTTAGCATCTCTGTACAGGTCTTTTATTTTTCTAATGATTTTTATTAGCTACATATTTCATTAAATATTTAAAACAATTTCAAAATACTCTGTTCATAATTGGTTATTTCAAATTAATTGCTCAGTTAGTGAATTTTTTTTTCTTTATATGTATGGAGACACAGATGAAATATGGCCAGTGACAATCCTGATTCCACAGTTGCTCCTGATCTTTTCCTCCCTCCAGTATCTTTTCATCATAGCAGTCAGAATGAATCTGTTAAAACCTGAGTGAGATCATGTTATCCTGATCATAATGCTCTAGTGGCTTCCCATTTATTGCAGAGTAAAAGTCAGAGACTTTGTAATGCCTATAGTAATCTTGTCCTCCATTACCTCTCAAAGCTCTGTTCCAACCATCTGACCACCATGCTGTTCCTCAGGCTCATCAGGCACTGTAGTATCTCTGGCATTTCAAATAGTACCCACCGTATAGTTGGTGCCCCGTAAATATTTTGTTAAATGAATGTATAAATAAATCAGTCATTGATATACCAGAGTTGTTGATGCATTGCTGGGTTTATGATAGCTAAAAGAGGTCTCTAAAGACCCCTCCATCCTAACCCCCCCAAAAGGTGAGCTGAGGCCACAGCAGGAAACAAAATGCAAGCATGAGATGCCTATATCAAGTCTTTACGTATTTGGGAGACTAAACCTTGGGTCAGTAGTGAGGGAACTGAACCTCACTCTCCTGCATTAAGACTGCATTCTTAATGTGGGACCAAAACAGTTCCGTGTCAGTAAGTGCCATCTAATTCTTAGCTGAATCAAGCAGAAATCCTCAAAAAGAAAGTCTCCCACGTTTAAGTTTTCAGAATTCCTCCAATTTGAGATAAAAATATATATAAGAGCTTATAGTTAGAGAGTCACAAAAATTTGAGTTGGATTTAGACTCCCAAAGATTCCAGGTACAGAAATTACTAGTGAGAGAGTATAAAATACATTAAAAAAAAAAAAGTAACAGCTAAGAATTTTTCAGAACAGGTGAAAGATAAGAATCCACAGATAAAAGAAGCAAAGTTACCCCAAACATAATAAATAAAAAATCCACACCTAGGTAAATTTCAGTGAAACCATAGAACACTAGAGACAAAGAGAGTATCTTAGAATCAGCCAAGGGGAGGGGTGGGACCTGAGCATCTGCAAAGGAATAACAATTGGATTGACAATGGAGCTCAGAGACAGTGGAATAATATATTTAAATTGGTGTGAAAAATAAACTCGTTGACCTAGAATCATGTACCCAGAAAATTTCCTCTTTCAAGAATGGAGGTCAAATACCTTTTCTAGACTAACAAAAACAGTTGCCCACAGACAGACCTTCACTGAAGGAATCTATAGAAATACTTTAGGAGAAAGGAAACAATCCTGAAGGGAAACTTAGAAGGACTGGTGAACAATGAAATCCTAAATAAACATTTTCTGGATATAAAGAGTCTAAATTTCAAAGTTAGCAAAGGTGTATCAGCAGAGAAAAGACAGATTATTTGACAGATGGCATTAGGACAAAGTGGATGGCCATCTGGAAAATAATTAAGGTCAATCTCAACTTGACTCCTTATATTGAAATCATTAAGATTTAAATGAATATGTGGCACAATAAAACACTAGAAGAAAACATGTGAAATTATCTTTAAATCTTACGAGATGAGTGGAATTTTCTAAGTATGACAGAGAGCCAAAAGTCATAAAAGAAATGATTGTTAAATGATCAGTACATTATGATATATAGCAAAATATATCATAAATAAGTAGGAGGGGAGGGAAGTGGGCAGATAAATACAGAGTTTGCTCGGGAGATGGTATGGAATGGTGATTGCTGGTTGGCCCTGGAGAAGGCAGAAGACAGAGATGTCATTTGAATAACCCTAGGTTTCTGACTTGAGCCTCCAGGTTGATAGTGGTTCCATTTATTAAGATGGGAAATAATAAAGTAGTAGGCTTTGGGGGGAAGTCAGGTTAATTTTTGGACATGAGTGTAAGATGTAAATAAGACAGCAATATAGCTGTGGTAGTAAGGTGGTGCGTCAACTTGGCTGGGCCTGGTTTTGAGTAGCTAGGCAGCTGGATGTAGTTATTCCCCATGATAAGACTGATAATCAGCTCCATGGCATAATCTACTGTGTGCAGCTGAGTAGCTGCTTTAGGGATGTAGTCTGCTTCTGATGTATAAGAAGCAGCTTTGAAGATCTCTAGCATTTTGGCACGTCTGGATCTTACATGTAGCTGAGCCTTCATCTCAGTGGCCTGCCATGGGTTTGTCAGCCTCAGCAGTCAACAACTGCCTAAGAGAAGCCTCCAGTTGCAGTGGCTGGGAGAATGAGGCAGAGCTAAAGCCCAAGGTTGAGAGGCTTTCCCCCAGCCCCTAAAACTGGCACTTGGAACTTGGACTTCTAGCCTCCTAAACTATAAGAGAATAAATCTCTGTTTGTTAAAGCCATCTACTTTTGGTATTTTCTGTTAGAGCAGCACAAGATAACCAAAACAGTAGCTGTTAGTAAGTAGGGTGATAATAAGGATCCAGTATTGTAAGAACAAGATCTGGGTTAGAGATACAAATTTTGGAAATGATCATTAAAAGTGGCAGCCAGACATTTAAAAGGATGTATACATATTCACATGGAAACATGTTTACTACTATGTTAGACTGGGTTCTCTAGAGAAACAAAAACCAATAAAGCTTATATATATGTATATTAGAGAGAAATTTATCTTAGGAAAATGGCTCACACACTTATAGAAGCTAGCAAGTCCAAAGTTCCTGGATCAGGAACTTTTCCTGGCTCTTGTAACCACAGGGGCAGAGGAGCTCAAGGCTGGCAGGCAGTACACCGGCTGTTGACTCCAACGAATGATGAATCCAAGATCTCCAGGCCAAATGGTGGACTGTTCACTCACGGACAGTTGTAGGCAGCATAACAGAAACCGGATCCACAGAAGAATGTCTCTCTTCCCAGAATGTCATTGGATATACTGGAAGCAGGTCACACCCCCAGGGAAACTCCTTTCAACAGATTGGCCACTCAGAACATAGTTATCTGATCCCATCATGGGAACAGCCACACCATAACAGCTCAAACCACACAGAATTGTGGTCCAGCCAAGTTGACACACAGCTCCAGCCATCACACTACATAGTAAAAGTGAAAAAAAACTTGTTTTCAAGCAGTATTATTTGTAAGAAAAACGAACGAAAGAACAAAAATTACACAAAGAAAAGGACCAGAAGAATCTCTTAAATCATTAGAGGTTGGATTTATATTCTTCTTTATTTCTTTATTGTTTGAAGTTTATTTTATAAGAAAAATGTATTGTTTCTATTGTTAGAAAATAAAGAACTTTTATGTTGTAAATTAAATATCAACATCACCTGACCAGGTGTCTTAATGCAGAGGTTGTTTAGAGTAACAGGATTTTCAAGAAATGTCAAAGATCTTCATCTCCTGTCATCCCAAGTCATCCCAAGAGGCTACATGTGATGCATTCCACTGTTAGAACACTCCTGCTAACCATCTCTTTCTTATCTTTTAATTTCCTCTACCTTACTTTATGATAAACTCCTAAGAATCTTAAATAACTTAGAAATATTTTTTATAGAGCAAGTATTTGTAAGCCTGTTATACTAGGTATTGAAGATGGCGCATTATACAAAACAGACTTCCTATCCTGTAGTGGGAGGTGTAGATAATAACAACTGGTAAATATGTAGTATGTTAGATTCTGTAAATGCTATGAAAAAAAGATAAAGCAGAGTAAGGAAGATGTGGTGTTGTGGGTTTTATTTCATCAGAGAGGCCTCAATGAAAATGTGACAATTCAGTGGAGACATGGTGGAGTCAGAGGGATGAACCATACACACATTGGGAAGAAAAGGGAAAAGCTCTCCAGGGAAGGTAGCAGCAACTGCAAAACCCCAAGATGAGAGCATGCCTAGAACTTCCAAGGAAATGTGATTAGAGGTGAAGTCATAGAAGTAGCGAGGTGTCAAATCATGTAGGAATATGAGCCACTATAAGGATTTTTGCTTTTACTCTGAGGAGGAAGGGAAGCCATTGATTTGGAAGAATTAATGATATCCTCTGACTTATATATTAAAAGGATTCTTCTGGCTGCTATATTGAGAACTAAGAGATAAGGGAAGAACAGACCAGTTTAGTATACATTGCAATAGCCAGATGACAGGTAGTGGCTTGAACAAGGGGCTCATGGTGGGTCTGGATACATTTTAGAGATAGAACTATAGAATTTGTCTGAGGATTGTATGTTGTTAGGCGCCATCGAGTCAGTTCCAACTCATAACGACCTCATGCACAACAGAAAGAAACACTACCCGGTCTTGCACCATCCCCAAAATTGTTGCCGTACTTGAGCCCATCATTGCATCTACTATGTCCATCTATCTCATAGAGGATCTTCCCCTTTCTCACTGACCTCCTACTTTACCAGGCATGATATTCTTCTCCAGGGATTGATCCCTTCTGATAACACGACCAAAGTCCTGTCCACCATGGGTGACCCTGCTGGTAGTCAGGATACTGGTGGCATATCCTCCAGCATCACAACAGCATGCAAACCACCACAGTACAGCACACTGACAGACAAGTGGTGGAAGAGTTGTATATGATACGTGAAATACAGGGAGGAACCAAAGATGACTGTAAGTTTTTGGAGCCTGAGCAACTAAAAGGATGGAGTTTTTAATCCATTAGGGGAAGCTGTAGGAAGAACAGGTTGAAGGAGGGAGAGAATCAGTTAAGTTGTGGATAATTCTTTTCAAGATAAAAAATAATCAAGTGGAGATGTTGATTAGGCAGTTGTATACATATCTGGGGGCAGCGATAGTTCAGTGGTAGAGCTCTCACCTTCCATGCAGAGGATCTAGGTTCCATTCTCCGCCAGTGTACCTCAAGCACAGCCATCACCCATCTTGAGTGGAGGTTTGTGTGCTGCTGTGATGCTGAAGAGGTTTCACCAGAGCTTCCAGCCTAACACAGACTAGGAAGGAAGGCCTGGTGATACTCTGAAAAATCAGCCAGTGAAAACTCTGTGGATCACAACATCCAGTCTCATTGTGCTTGGGATCACTAGGAGTCAGGGACCTAGTCAGCAGGAGATAACGACAGCATGTATGTGTGTATGTGGGAACAGTTTGGGCTGGTGACACAAAATTTACTGATATATTTATAGCTAAGTTTACTAGCAAAGTAAGTATAATATAAAACTAATACCATTTGCTTATTTTGGAGATGAATAAGTATAGATTGAAAAGGTTAGTGTGTCATTAAAAATAAAATTATCAAGTTGGATCATAAAGCTTGACTTAGAGAAGAACTAGGTAAGTATCATATTGTTTTGGATTTCTTTTTAAAGTTTCTCAGTAGCTATATTTATAGACCTTACTACATGACATTGCTTTAAAAACAATTCAAGAAAGCCATATAAAGGTCCAAATGAAGCTTTATACTTCAAATTTGAAATAGATAATAACATTTTTAAGTTTTTTCTTTAATTTTCTGTAATAATATATTCAACAATGTAAACTGTCTAGTTGTCTTGGTGATAGCACATGAAAACTAAAACAATTTCATTTCATTTTTAGGAGGATGCCCAGGAAGAATTTGGCTGGAAACTAGTTCATGGTGATATTTTCCGTCCTCCAAGAAAAGGGATGCTGCTATCAGTCTTTCTAGGATCAGGGACACAGATTTTAATTATGACTTTTGTGACTCTGTGTAAGTGTTAAGTATAAATTAAAAAGTAGAAAATATTTTTTCTAAATAATTATTTGAAAACCAGTTTTCCAAAGTGAGGTAGCTAGGCTAGATTATTTCTAAGAGTCCTTTCAGTTCTCAGAACCTGTGTGCTTTTGACTGTGAATGGCTATGAATGACTTAGGAAAAAGCCATGCCCAAACATGCTCATGTCTCACTTTAGTTGTGAAAGGCTCAAGTTTGAATGTTCACCCTAATGGAATCTAGTATTATTTTTTTTAATAGAACCAAGATATAATTCATAGTGGAAATGTTTTTTATTTATGTCAATTTAAAAGCTATACTTGAATCTCAGAAAAGATGGAAGCCACTCAAGCATTTGGTCAACATCCCCCAATAAAAAGAAAAATGAGGTCTTACAGACTCTGATAAGAAACTCCTCAAGTGGAGTTTGCCTTACATGTGATCAAATGAATGCAGTACATTAAATATTGCTAAGATGCAGTGTGGCTGCATGGTGGCATAGTGAATGTTTTTTCCTAAAGTTGTGTGACTTATTTTTTAGTTTTTGCTTGCCTGGGATTTTTGTCACCTGCCAACAGAGGAGCACTGATGACTTGTGCTGTGGTCTTATGGGTGCTGCTGGGAACTCCTGCAGGTTATGTTGCTGCCAGATTCTATAAGTGTAAGTAAAAGCCACTTTGACGAGAGTCAACTGAGTTGTCTAATTTTCTACATCAGTGGGTATGAGTCTTTGTGTCACATAATTAAAGCTTTTCATATATGTAGGGAGCCTGGTTGGTAATTTCCTTTGTAAAGTGAATGAGTGTCCCTAGATTTATTTGTTCAAAAATCCTTATACAGTGCTTTAAGCAGATTTAGGTATTGCTTATCCACCATTCCTTCCCTCTTTTTCCTTTTAAGTTTTGATATACTAGGTTTGGATGAACAACTTAGATTTACTACTTTCATAGAAGCATATACAGTTGACCCTTGAAGAACATGGGTTTGAACTATATGGATCCACTTATACTTGCATTTTTTTCAAAGATTGGTACTGTATAGAAACATTTTTAGAGAAATGAAAAACAAAAAATCAGAAAGTATGATGTATTTCCATAAAGTTCCACTGAGTATGCCTGCCTCCCCTTCCACCTCCTCTGCTTCTACCTCTGCCACCCTGGAGGAAGCACAACCAACCCCTTCCTCCTTTTCCTCCTCCTCCTCCTTAGCCTGTTCATCATGAAGATAGCAAGGATGCAGATTTTCATGATGATCCACTTCCATTTAATGAATAATAAATAATCATCATGCCATACAGTTGATAAACTTACCTGTTGTGTATGTATGTAAATATTTTCGTGTGACAATGTAATAACTGTATGGCAAGAAGTATGTTCACTGTTGATGTCAGTGAGGCTTCTGGTCAGTAAACAGTAGGCTATTGGTGGTTAAGTTTTTGGGGAGTCAAAAGTTTGATACGCTGATTTTCAGCTGTGACAGGGTGTCAGCACCTCTAACCCTATATTGTGAAGGATCAACTGTATCGACTATTAAAGAAAGTGTACAAGTGAGTTGTTGTTGTTATGTGCCGTCGAGTCGGCCCTGACTCATAGTGACCCCTCCTTGAGTTTTCAAGGCAATTATCACTACAGAAGTAGGATTGCCCAACCTTCCTTCCGAGGAGTGGCTGGTGGGTTTGAACTGCCAGCCTTCTGGTTAGCAGTTAAGTGCCTTAAGCACTGTGCTACCAGAGCTCCTACAAGTGAGTAGTCACTGATTTATTAACTAAAACAGGTAATACATACAAAGTACATGTTTTCTTACACATGAGATGTCACACTTAAAATTATATCAATTCAATGTTTATAAATGGCATCTATACTTAAATTAAGATCTCACTGTTTAAAAGAGCCCAAGAGTAAGTTACTTTTGTAATATTATTAGTTATAATCTCTTGTATTTTACTTTTCTGAAATAAAATGAATTTCATTTACAAAAAGGGTTATGGCCACAGAATAAGGATGGGGGACAATAATTTGGTGAGCAGTCTTTGTCAGGGTCAGCAAATGCCAGATTTTACCCTCCTTAGAAATGGGAGCTCTGGTAGCGTAGTGGCTAAGACACTTGCCTGCTAACCAGACGGCTGGCAGTTAAAACCCACCAGCCACTCCTCGGAAGGAAGATTGGGCAGTCCTACTTCCTTAGTGATACTGCCTCGGAAACCCAAGGAGGGGTCGCTATGAGTCGGGGCCGACTTGAAGGCACATCACAACAACAACAACAATAGAAATGCAGATGGTTCCACAGGTAATCTGTGATTAGAAGTGCCAGGGAGATGAGACAGAGCTAGGATTCCTAACAATTTTCTGAATAAATTTGAGGTAAAACATAGTAGGGTTACATAGGTGATCTTAAGGTTAGGATTACTGGTTTCAACCCCCAGGTGGAAATACTAGCTAGATGTTGCCAGGTGAAGTTCTCTCCTGAGCATGAAAAGTACTGTATGTATGTGTAAAGGTGTTTTAATTTCTGAGTATTTTCTGATGTTCTTTTTTTTTCTTTCATCCTTTACTAAAAGACAGGATTAGGGTAGTTATGTCTATTGGAAATCCAAGGAGGGTTCACTATGAGTTGAAATCAACTCGATGGCAGTGAGTTTTTCGTTAGATATAGTCAGTCAGGACTCAGATCTCCAGCTGCAGGTTAAGTGGACTGTTAATCAGTTACTAAGAGGGACTCATGTAATCCCAGCCACAGAAATAATTCATTTTTTAGAATCGTTTCTGATGTTTCAGAAGACACTTTTTGAGTTTTTATTAGAATTGTATTGAACCAAGAATTAGCAATTTCACAATAGTTTGTCAGTGGTACTATAAATTCAAATCTGTATATAAAATTTCATCATTTTCTTTTAATGTAAGCACTTAAACTTGCTTACAAATTATGTTAAAAAATTTTTCTGAAAAAATAAGCTGCTCTCAAATCTCAGCCAGTTTCATCTCAAACTTTTAAACTGGAGACAAAAGACTACCTTCATTTTTTATTCTATGTCCTTCAGTATTTGATTTTTTAAAATGAAACGAAAAATGCACATTGGAAAGAGGTAAAGGAAAGTAGAGATGTTCATGATCAAATTTGTTCTGTCAAATGGCTATTCCACTCTTCTTAATCACCCACCACCCCTACCACTTACTAAAAACTATACTGCAGTGCTAGAGGAATCCTAAAGATTCCAGCTTGTGAAAATGTAGATTTGTTTCATGTCAAGCTTGAGGGTTCCTAGTTTTATGTTAAATTCTGAAACTAACCACAAGATAAACCAGAATCTCCTTTGTGCCTTTTCTGCACTCAGTCCCATTTATTAATACTGGCATAGAATTTAGCAATTTGTTTTGTTTTCATTTAAAAAAAAATTGGAAGAGAAAAATTGTCCAGGATGACTTTCTTTTGATACTGGACTTATTTTATGCTGAAGCAGAAGTCTGTAAAGCAGGGTTATTCAGGTAGACTCTTGCTGTGCATCCTTGGTTTGCATCATTTGATAAGGAACTATCGATAACTTGCACTAGTTTCGTTTCTTAGGACTGGCACCCAGTGATGTGTAACAGTTTGTTGAATACCACTTGGACTATGGGTATATGGTTTGCTTAAAGAAAAATCTGTATGTTATACTACTGTTGTTTTCTTCTATAGCCTTTGGAGGTGAGAAGTGGAAAACAAATGTTTTATTAACATCATTTCTTTGTCCTGGGTAAGTGAATTTTTTCAATAATTATTTTCTTCTTATAGTCATAATTTAGTTCCTAAATTTCCTGTTCTTTAAACCTTTGATTCTGTCTGTCTCTAAACCATGTAATTAAGAATGTGACTTTAAAGAAAAGATAGAAAGCAAATACTTAAAAAACATTCGTTGAATGACTACTACATGTATTATCTGAGAAAAGCACCTTTTAGACATGAGAAATTTTTTTAATTCCTTTTCTTAAAAGTCTTTCTGTTTCTTAGTCTACAGTAGTTAGGTTTACCTTTCGTCATGTAAGACTGAAGTTAAAGCTTTGGACTTTATCACAGAAAGGAACTCTTAGCTGAAGTTAGTTCAGGCGAGCATACATTTTCAGATTTTTATCAAAAGTATTATCACTAAGAACAATGATGAATATGCAAAACATCTCATAACATGAATGGACTTAAGAGGACCTTACGCTGAATTAAACTAGTCAGTCACAAAAGAACATATATTGTGTGTAAAAAGTCAAGAAAAGAGTTTCACAAAAAGGAAATATTCTTTGATGGTGGGTGGAGAGGGGAGAGTAAACCACTAAGTAGAGGGTAGACAGTTATTAATTTAGGTGAAGGGAGGATAAATAACTAGATAAGATTATGGAAAATAGAAGATAGTAAATGTTCATCATCCTGCTCACTTTCCCTATGATAAAGGGCATTGATGAAAGTTGGCCCTGAAAAGGGCTCAAAAAATTTTTTAAATACTATTTATCACTTTTTTTTTAAATTATTATTACGTAGAGAAATATACACTAAAAACAAAAACCACCACCACCAAAAAAAAAACCTTTGACTCTCTAAAGGACAGCTTCTGATATCAAGATGTGCTTCTGCTCTTAGAAGTAGAACCTATTTTCTCAACTCCTGAATTTCTAGTGGATAAGAGAACTAGCCCCTGAACAATAGGCAGTGATATAGAAAGTGAAAGGTTA
Organism: Orycteropus afer afer; assembly: GCF_000298275.1. Taxonomy (NCBI): domain Eukaryota; kingdom Metazoa; phylum Chordata; class Mammalia; order Tubulidentata; family Orycteropodidae; genus Orycteropus; species Orycteropus afer. Next base: position 2,820,966 of record NW_006921793.1, on the reverse strand, counting down.
AATCCAGAACACTGGACTGTACACTTTGCAGGTCAGAAGTGAAGAGCTTTCTGGCCTGAAGTGACTGATAATAGCCAACATTTTTATTTACAAGTGTGGTGTAAGCATTCACTCAGATTGTTACTTCCATTGAAGATTCACAAGCCTCTCAGCCATTCATGTTCTATTCAAGTTTTTAAGTTTTTCTCAAGCCACATCCTTTGTCTTTTCCTCTGCTGTAAATTCAAGAAGTGCCCCTTCTTGTCAAGACGGTTTGTTACAGATTCTTTCAGAATATTTCCTGTCAAGCATTTTCCCTAATGTTTGACATACTCCATTTTCCCTTGCTATAATTTCTGTTCATGTGTTTAATCTTATTCCTACAAATATGCTTGTTGAGGTTGTTGGGTGCCATCAAGTTGATTCTGACTCATAGCAACCTCATGTGACAGTAGAACTGCTCCGTGGGGTTTCTTGGCAATAATCTTTACAGGAGGGGATTGCCAAGTCTTTCTCCCTTGGAGCCCCTGAGCGAGTTCAAACTGCCAAACTTTAGATTAGCAGGCAAGCACTTAACCATTGCTTAGCCCTCCCAAATCCTAAAAAGAGCTTCCCATAAGCATCATCCCCTCTCTACTACTTTTCTTTCTTCCCAACTCCCATAAAATGCTTTGGAAAAAAATAGTCTATGCTCCTTTATTCTCTTTTTCTCAACAATTTATTGTGTAAATCCATCCTTTTTGCCCCTATCACTTACTAAAACTTTTTCCTACAGTTTCTAGCCCCATTTTCAAATTTAGAAAATGTTTTGTTGTTGTTGTTGTCTTTATGCATTGTTTAACATTGGATTACTTTCTCCTTGAAACACTTTCTTTGGCTTCGTAGAAATCATCCTATGCTGATTTGTTTACGTCTCTAATCAACCCTTCTCTGATTTATCTTCTTTATCCCCCCCTGAAAAGTAGGTGTTCACAACAGTGTGGTGAGGTAAGTAGGGAAAGAAGGAAAAAGATCTAGAACCTAAGTATTCTGGAGGCAGAGAGGAAATGATGTCCACCTAGGAATAGAAGGATCAATTCACAACAGGAAACCTCTTCATGTAATTTTACATAAACAAACAGCTGCATATAATTATTTCATTACATGCAGCACAATGACAGTTGATAATATAAAGCAGCTTCTAGATTTCTTTTCAATTTTTAATGGATAGAATAATACTCCCTTAATATATATTAAAAAAAAATTTATTTGTAATTCAAAACCAACATATAATGGTAACACACAAGATCCATTCACATTAAATCATTTTATGACTTAAGTTATTTAAGTTTAAATTCTGTTAAACGCAGTAAGACAAGAAACAGAAATGAGAGGAATGTGTTTCAAAAGACAGAGACCAAATAATTATTTTTATGCAGCATGATTTATATACAGAGAGTATCCAAAGAATTTCAGAGGTAAAACTTAGATTTAATGAAAGAGTTTGTCAAGAAAATCAAAGGTGAATAGAAATAATTAGTCCAGAGGACTAATGGATGATGCAAACTACAACCTTCAGAACCCTTGAGAACAGAAAAACTGCATGGTGCTGGTTGCTGGTTGATAGCTACTACCAACCACTCTGAAAGATAGAAGGTACTGGATAGAGTGGGAGAAAAATGGGGAACAAAACTGAAAGAAAATGACGAAGCTCACTGGTCTGATAGAGATTGGTAGAACCCCTGAGACTGTGACCTTTAGTCACCCTTCAAGCAAGCACTGAAATCACCCCTGTGCTGCAGCTTTCGGTCAAATAATTAGTTTATCAGGTGACCAGTAATACTAGGGATATATACTCTCCTTAGAACAATCAGCCATATCGGGTCAAAATGACAGCATTTGCCCAGAGATAAAGATAGAAGATAGAAAGAGGAAAAAAGGACAAACAGAAATGAGAAACACCAAAGAAGTAAGAAGAGTGCTCTTACATCGTGGAGATTGCAGTCAGTGTCACAAAACACAATATGTATGAATTACTGAATGGAAAACCAGTGTGCTCTGTAAACTTTAACCTAAATCACAAAAGTTTTCAAAAAAAACACACAAAAAAAGTTTTTTAGATTGGCTGTATATCAGCTAAATATTCCAAGATCTTGAATACCACCAATAACCAATTAAATGTTTTGAGTGGTAGTTGTGGTGTGGGGGAGGACTGTAGACACAGCAGTACTGGCAACAAAAAAAATATGCAGTACCTGAAATAACCTTTTGAATATGCAGAGCCATGTGAAAAATATACAAAGCTTACTAATTAATAAGAGATACCATTGTACCATATTACTTGATAAGACTGAGTGAAGGGGTTTGGAAATTGGATCCAGAGCAAAGGGAGGGATTGTATGAAGAGCCACAGCTTCTGTCACTTTCAGAAGCCTGGGGTTGAGGCATTTACACACACACACATGTTTATGTTTATATGATACAAGCTAAACCATTTAAGTACAGAGAAGTACTTAAGAGTACTAAAAATGCCAGACACATGATTGTGCTTCTATTAGAGAGTCCCTAGAAAATACAGTCGGAAGGAAGTTTGGGCAATCCTACTTCCGTAGTGATACTGCCTCGGAAACCCAAGGAGGGGTTGCTATGAGTCAGGGCTGACTCCACGGCACATAACAACAACAGAAAATACAGAGGCTCTGACATAGAAATACAGTGCAAGCCACAGATGTGCTTTTGCATTTTTCTGCAATAAAAAGTAAACAGAAAAAGAAATAAGTGAAATTAATTATAATAATATGTTTTAGAAGATGGAGGAATAGGCAGATAAGCGACATAAACCCTCTTCAACAAAGAAAAGAATAACCAATTGACAGAGATACAGAAGATAATCCTGGAACCCTGAGCTTTGAAAGGAACTATACAGAAGTGGATTAGGCACCAACTAGTGGAAAAACCTGAATGAAAACAGTGAGTACAGAGACGGTTGGAGCCGCAGACTGTCAGCTACTCTGACGAGACCAACAGCCTG
>NW_006921793.1:2816231-2817417 GCF_000298275.1 Orycteropus afer afer | reverse complement strand
AAAACCCTAGAAGAATTTTGGAAGAAAATACAACAACAAAATGACAAAATCAATGAAAAATTAGAAATGATTCTAAATCTACACACAGAAATCCAGAAGATTAATACTAAACTTTCAGAAATAGGTAACACATTGAAAGGGCAAAGGAGTAGAATTGATGCAATGGAAGACAGAATTAATGAGATTGAAGACAAACACTCAAATACTTCTTTGGAAAGGGATCAATCAGAAAAAAGATCAAAACAAAATGAAGAAAGCCTAAGGCTCATATGGGATACCATCAAAAGGAATAACCTACATGTTGTTGGAATCCCAGAACAGGAAGAGAAAAATGAGACCACTGAGAAAATTGTCCAAGATTTGCTGGAGGAGAATTCCCTGATACGATGAAAGATGAGAATATATCCATTCAGGAAGTCCAACAAACCCCAAAGAGGAGGATAGACCCCCCCCAAAAAAAAAACACCAAGACATATCAAACTCACCAAAACCAAAGACAAAGAAAGAATCATGAGAGCAGCATGGGAAAAATGAAAAGTTACCTACCAAGGACAGCCAATAAGACTAAGCTTGGATTTCTCGACAGAAACCATGCAGGCGAGAAGACAGTGGGATGGTGGTATATATAAAACACTGAAAGAGAAAAATTTCCAACCAAGAATTTTGTACCCAGCAAAATTGTCCCTCAAATATGATGTTGAAATTAGGACATTTGCAGATAAGCAGAAATTAAAGGAATTTGTTAAAACCAGACCAATCTTACAAGAGATGCTAAAGGGAGCCCTTTGGACAGAGAAGCAACAACAGCCAACAACAACTGACCATTAACACACATGATGATATAACCCAGAAACCAACCCAGCTATGGAAATATCCAAAGTAAATAAGCCTATAAGATTGTAAACAGGGAACCAGAGACACCAACTGACAAATGAGGACAACTACAAACCGAAAAGAGGAAAAAAATCTGTGTCGTTACAGAACTCTAGATGGTGGGGAAGTCAAGACAACTACAAGATAGAACGGATTGTTCTACACTTGGGAAGAAAACTATAAATCACAGGGTAACCACAAAGAAAAATGATAAACCGTCACATCAAAATGAAAAAGAGGACCAGCATATTATATTCAGCAAATACTAAAACAGTAGCAATGAAGGAAGTGATAACATGATTCATAAACAAAA
>NW_006921793.1:2814431-2815696 GCF_000298275.1 Orycteropus afer afer | reverse complement strand
ATAATGTAGAGTCTGCAGAACACCACATAATATGGATGAACTTGGAGGACATTATGCTGATTGAAATAAATCAATCACAGAAGGACAAAGATAGTATTAGTTCGTTGTTGTGGAAGGTCAAGGGAAGGTTTATTTTCAATCTGTAAGTAGTTACTAATAGTAAGATGTTTTCCATTCTTTTTTTTTTCTTTTCACTAAATCTTCAAAGTCTAGTATGTATTTTATATACGTCTCTGACTAGCCATATTTCAAATTCTTAATACCCACATGTGTAGCCCTAAAACATATAAAATCAAAAATGCCTTGATTTCTGGCCAGTTGCTGATACAAAACCTTTGTAATGCAATATATTTTCATTGTTGCAAGTGACTGGATTGTAATTGCTTTTCTGTAAACTCTAAGAGAGTACAAACCTTATCTCAGTTGTTATATATATTGAGAGAATATTTTCTGCATGATGATTTTGGAAGATAGTATAGTGATTGAGAGCTTGTGTTTGAATCTTGGTTCTGCCACCTCCATTTTCTGATACTTAAACAAGTTGTTTCATTTTATTTAACCTGTTGGCTAGGATTTCTGGTGGTGCAGGGCTTAAAGCACTCAGCAGCTAACCAAAAGGTTGGCAGTTCCAACCCTCCAGCTACTCTGCAGGATAAAGAGGAGACAGTCTGCCTCTTTAAAGATTTACAGCCTTGGAAACCTATGGGGTAATTCTGCTCTGTCCTGTAGGGTTATATGAATCAGAACTGATACAGTGGCAGTGGGTTTTTGTTGTTGTTGTTGTTTTTAACCTGTTGCTTATATTTGAATTGGAAACAGTAATAGTAACTCTCTCCTAAGGTTGTACGTATGTATAAAGCATTTAGTGAATGTCATGGTATTAGAAACCAGGCCTGTTACTGTTGAAAAATAGGTAATTTTTTAACCATCTGCCTCTTAAATTTAGATTCTCCTACAAGTGATTTTAACTACCCCAGGAAGAAGCAGATGATTCTTCTGTAGGTCCATAAAGTGTTTGGTAATTGAAAGAATTATCTTTCGAGTTTTCAAATATGACCCTCACTTACCTCTGGCTTACAGAGAACAAATGAAAATTGTGCATTTTTTTGGCTGAATATTTAATATTTTTTAACTTAATTATCTTTAGGGAAGAAGCATTTCTAAACCATAATATGTCTAATATTTTGCTTTTCATTCACTAGGCAATTATAGAAATCGTCTTGAGGAACCAATGTTTGTGCTTGGTGGCCCTTCCTTTCTGCTCT
>NW_006921793.1:2786887-2813336 GCF_000298275.1 Orycteropus afer afer | reverse complement strand
GGGCAATCTACTTCCGTAGTGATACTGCCTCGGAAACCCAAGGAGGGGTCGCTATGAGTCGGGTCTGACTTGACGGCACATAACAACAACAACAGTAGACCTTATGAGGGGGACATAGAATGCCCTGGCAGAAACTTAATGCTGCATAGTCTTTATGGCACCTAGCACACCAGACTACTAAAAGAGTTTTTTGATTCTTGGGCATTTTGCTTAATGTATAATTTTAAATCTATATAGTCATAAATAGTAAAGTGATAGTTTGAAAATCTTCTTAAGTTATATACATTAAATATAAATATTTAAAATTCTAAAAATTTGCCTGTTAAAAATTTAAAAATGACATCATGATTCTCTGCCTATATATTTGCATGCCTACATGTAAAATAATCATCCATGAGCATATGATCTCAGTGAAAATCCCAAGTTTTAAATTTTGATTTATCATAAACTGTAGTAGTATATTTTTTAAGCTCTTTGCAGAAGAATGAATTTCTGTATCCATACTTTGTGTAGGTACTGTAACAAACGGAAAAAAAACAAAAACTATTGATTCCAACTCATGGTGACTCTATGTGTTACAGAATAGAACTGTTCCATAGGATTTTCCTAGTTGGTTATCTTTATGGGAACAGATCTCCAGGCCTTTCTTCTGTGGTGCCTCTGGGTGAGTTTGAACCACCAACCTTGAAGTTAGTAGATGAGCACAGTTTCTGCCACCCAGGCCCTTAGATACTTTAAACTCACTGCCGCCGAGTTGGATCCAACTCATAGTGACCTCTCCTTGGGTTTCTGAGGCAGTATCACTACGGAAGTACTTCCCAGGCTTCCTTCTGAGGAGTGACTAGTGGGTTTGAACTGCCACCTTTCTGGGTAGCAGTCAATGCCTTAGGCACTACGCCATCAGAGCTCCTTTAGGTACTTTAGGTTCTAGTAATTTTTATACTACCATTTAGTGAATTGGAGTCCCTGGGTGCTGCAAACAGTTTGTGTGCTCGGCTGCTAACCATGTGGTTGGAGGTTCACCCAGAGATGTCTTGGAAGAAAGGCCTGGTGATCTGCTTCCAAAACATCAGCCATGGAAAACCTTGTGAAGCATAGTTCTACTTTGGCACACATGGGGTCACCATGTGAATGGCAAATGAACTCAACAGCAGCTGGTTTTATGTAGTGTGTTGTGAAAGACTATTGAGAATATCACCAATACCTTGTGGTCATAAAGCTTTATCCATTTACTATATTCGGGTTTGTTTATTAGGAGATGTAAGCAATTTTAAAAAGGTGACATTGTCCACCTCCAAATAAAAATATGTTAACAAAAATCTCAAGATCAGCTGTTTTCTTCCAGTAAGTATATGATTAAAAAGCAAAACCTAACTGTTTATTAACTGTTATCTTCCTAGTACTATATTATCTTCTGTGTATTTCTTGCTTTATAAAGCCATTAGTCACTGGATAACTGCTGGAAACAGTGATGACTTGCTCCACTAGACAGACTGAATATTGTGCTTGATGAATATTGTTCATTGCTTCTAAATACAAATTTCAGTTTGATGACTTAAGTAGACTGTTACTGCCATTAGTGTCAGCATGGAAGCTGAGAAAAAGCAGGCAGATAGTCTAGTACAGAGAAGAATTTTTTAAATAGATAAGGATGAACCTTTTCTTCTTTACTTTAGGCCATTGAACACCCAGTTCGAACCAATCAGATTCCACGTCAGATTCCTGAGCAGTCGTTCTATACAAAGCCCTTGCCTGGTATTATCATGGGAGGGATTTTACCATTTGGATGCATCTTTATACAGCTTTTCTTCATTCTGAATAGCATTTGGTAAGCTGTGGCCAAAGTCCTGTTATTCCACTGCCATTATGTGTAATCCTAGCTTTCTCTTTTTGTTCATATGGATTATTTCATCTTATTCATGAAAGCCGTTCTCCAATAACCAGGCAACTTAAGGTTATTTTACCTTTTCCAAATGAGAAAACGAGTAATAGTTATAAATTGAAAGCTTGTTACTTCTTGTTAATTCTCAGAACTTTTCCCATTTTACAGAGATGAAAATGAGATTTTTGAGGTTATTTTGCCTCTGTCAGCTGCCATGTGACAGAATATTAACTTAACGTTTATCCAAACCAATGTTCTTGAAAGCTAATTTGTACTGCTTCAGAGAGAAGATACTCTTGAGTTCTTGATAGAGGGGATTTGAGCAAGCATTAGAGGAAGTGTTGAGCTAGATCACTGAGTCTTTTCCAATCCCAAGACTCTCATTCTTTGATTCTTGTTTGCATGGAAAAATTCATAATGGTAATTTTGAGATACTCTATTATAGTATGTGTATTGTAGTGTATTATGATCGTTATTTGATCACATTAACATATGTTATAGAAGGTGACAGGGTTTGAGTTAGAACTAAAGAGTTTTAGTGATTAGAACTTATCTTTCCTTCCAGATTGTTAAGTAATGTTACAAATTCCATTATTTTGTCTCGTATGATGAGAAACCTTATGTATCAAAGGTAGCCTTTTGTTACTTTGGCTCTGCTTTTCTATTAATTTTTTTATCAAATGAGTCACTAGTAGATAAGTCAAAAACAAAACAAAACCCACTGCCATCAAGTTGATTCCAACTCATAGTGACCCACCAATAGCATATTTGAGTAAATGTGAGTCCCATAGCAGTTACTTCTCATTTTTTCCCCTTCTCTACCTGTGAAGGAAGATGAAGTCCATTGACGTTGCCATAGCCTTTCTTCCCCTGCCTGACTCCTATCACCATCTAAACCTATCAGAATTTGTCTTGTTTGATTAGTTAAGAGAAACAGCAAACATTTTCATTTCAGGAAAAATGAAAATAATGTATCTTTTATTGCATCAGAGAGCAAATATTTGTAATTTTATCAGTATGTCAATTTGGTTGTAGGTCTCATCAGATGTATTACATGTTTGGCTTCCTATTTCTGGTGTTTATCATTTTGGTTATTACATGTTCTGAAGCAACTATACTTCTTTGCTACTTCCACTTATGTGCAGAGGTATGTAGTAACAATAATTTATTTTACTTACACATTTTTATTTGTAGATTTAGTTGTAATTTTGTCATACAGCAAGCTTGAGTATTATTAATTGAAATAATTTCATGATATAAATTGATTCGTAAATCAAATGTTAGCCCTCTTTAGGATTAAATTAAGATAGTACCTAGTTCGTTATATTTATTTAGAGCTTACTATTAGAGATTATAAAATGTTAGTTTCCTGAGGGTAGCACATTATAAATGGAGTTGTGCTAAATTTTCATTGTTGAATTTTTTAGATGTCTTACTTAAAAATTAATAGTATTTTTATAATATGGATATTTCTAGACTCCAGATTTAGTAAAAATAGATGTTCTAAGTGGAAAATTTCATTTAAAAAGTTTCAGTGATTACATTTTAATGAACTATATTCATAGCAGTATATCAAATGATGACATCCCTATACAATAGTTAGAATTAAATTTTAAAGATTTGTGTTAAATTCATTCCTTTGTAGTAATTTCTATACAGGAGATGATATCTAAGTTTGTTAAACTTGGTATGCTCTTATTTTTAAGTTGAGGTGAAATTTACATAACATAAAAAAATTGACATTTAATACAGTTCACAGTGTTTTGCACCCACTACCTCTGACTAGGTCCAAAACTTTTCATTACCTTTAAATAAAAAACTCCATACCCATTAAGCACTTATTTTCCTTCTCTCTTACAAGGCCCTGGCAACCACTAATCTGCTTTCTATAGATTTACTTATTCTGGACATTTCATATAAGTAGAATCATAAAATACATGACCTTTTATGCCTGACTTCTTTCACTTAGCATAATTTTTTGAAGTTCATGTGCATTGTAGCATATATCAGTACTTCATTACATTTTATAGCTAAATAACACTCCATTGTATATATATGCCATCATTTGTTGATCCAGTTTTTGGTTGGTATTTTGTGGTGTTTCTACTTTTTAGCTATTTTTCTACCTTTTAGCTATTGTGAGTAGTGCTTCTATGAACATTGGTGTACAGGTATTTTTTTGAGTACCTGTTTTCAGTTCTTTTGGGTATATACCCAGGAGTGGAATCACTAGGTCACATAAGTCTGTGTTTAACTTTTGAGAATCAGCCAGCTATTTTCCATAACAGCCAAATGATTTTACATTCCAGCCATCAGTGTCCAAAAAGTTCCAATTTCTCCCTATCCTCACCAACACTTAATTTCCTGTTATTTTGATTGAGGGCTTCAAACAGATTCTTCTATCAGCCATGGCCAAGGAAGCAAAACTAGAACAGACTCAGATTTTTAAAATTTGGTGAACCAGAATGATAACCAGAATGGGAAAAATTACAGGTTGAAATCCTGCTAGAAACTTAATGTCCCTCTTAGAAAATAAGTCAGGGCTGCACATTACATACTAACCAAATCCCTTGCCTTTGGGATTTTGAGCAGAGCTGTGAATAGCAGTGCCCCACTCAAAGATGGGAGTTGATCACCCCACTTTGAATGTGTGTCACTCTCCACAATCCAGTAATCCAGTTTCATGTATCAGGCTTCTGAAAGGACTCACTGTACACCTTCCAAATCTCCCGTTCCAAGGCTTTGACCCATAATTTTTCCCATTTCAGTTATCATTCTAGATCACTAAAATTTTTAAAATTTGGGTCTGTTCTGGTTTCATTTCATCACCCGTGACTGAACTGGTTTAAACCAGTTTGGAGCCCTGTTTTGATTATGGTTATCCTAGTAGGTGTGCGATAGTATTTTTATGGTAGTTTTGATTTACATTTCCCTAATAACTAAAGTCATGGAAGAAAGATGTGGCAGTGTGCTTCAATAAAGATTATACCCTTGAAAGCCGTATTAGGGGTATTTCTAAAGAACTGACAGCAGTAGGTTTGGCTATTTTTGTTTGTGTTTTGGTTTTAATGACTAATGGTGCTGAATGTCTTTTCACATGCTTGTTCGCCATTTTTATACCGTTTGCCCGATTTTGATGTAGAGCAATTTACCTTTGTTTTTCTTCTGTTTCTTGTGCTTTTAGTGTCATATGTGAGAGTCTGTTGCCAATTCCAAGGTCATGAAGAATGTCTTCATGTTTTTTTTCTAAGTTTTATAATTTTAGCCCTTAAATAAGTTACTAATCCACTTTTTAGTTCATTTTTTTGGATTTGAAAGAATGATTTCTTGATACAATGAGTACAAGATTTCACTGAAACTGGAACAGTTGACAAAATATGGTTGAACTTAATTAAACCTTCAAGGGAAGTTAGAGAGTCAGACAAAGTAAATGAGTGGAGAGGCCCAGGATTGGTTTGAAATAAACAAAAAGGATAATAGAATTTCAGTATGAGTATCTCCTGATCCCTCCCAGCATTTAGTCAGCCCTCATTCTCCCAACCCTCACCCTCTGAAGCATCTACCAAATCAAAAGCCGCCTTTTTCTGTATTGCAGGTATAAGTCAACCCAATATTACCACTTTAGACATGTTACAAAGCAAAACGTTTATCTCATTTGAGGGTGGAAGGTACACACTGAGGTGCACACTGGTTGTCACCTACATGGTGTCAACACACATGGTAGTACCTTTAACCAGATCAGATCTGCTATCACTATGACCTGTTATATGGGCCTGTAGCTCAGTCATTGTACCCAATTTGCTGCACTAAATTGTCAATGCATTCTGTCAGCACAATGGATTTTGAGCTTCAGATTTTCTGAACATTTCTAAAAAGCCGTTAAAGATGATATAGTACAGAACTGTATTTCAGAAGTATAGACATTAGAGAGGACTGTTGATTGTAAAAGGAGCTCTGGTGGTATAGTGGTTAAGGCATTTGGCTACTAACCAGAAATGTGGTGGTTCAAACCCATCATCTGCTCCACAAAAGAAAGATGAGGCAGTATGCTTCCATAAAGATTTACAGGCTTGGGAACCCCAGTGGGGGTCGCTGTGAGTTGGAATCAACTTGATGGCAGTGAGTTTGAGTTTGGGAATTGGTTTTAAAGTATACCTTCAATGGCTCTTTGTGGGACCTCTTTTTGGACGTACAGAGATGAGCAGAGGAAATGTTAGAATGTCAGAATATATGACAGGTGAGGAGAGGCAGAGGAACAAAGGAGGTGGTCTAGCCACAAGGATAACACACTTAACCATCCATGTTCCAAGAGAAGTCGGGGTGGGGGAGGTAAAGAAAAAATGTGTGTGTGTGTAAACCAAACTCACTGCCATTGAGACGATCCCAACTCATAGTGAGCTCCCCCCCCGGGTTTCCGAGGAGGTAAATCTTTACAGAAGTAGATTGCCCAGTCTTCCTTCTGTGGAGTGGCTGGTGGGTTTAGAACTGCCAACCTTCTGGTTAACAGTCAAATGCCTTAGGCACTATGCCACCAGAGCTCCTTTATATATATATGTATGTATATATTTGTTGTTGTTATGTGCCATCAAGTCGGACCCCACTCATAGTGACCCCTCCTTGGGTTTCTGAGGCAATATCAGTACCAAAGTAGATTGCCCAACCTTCCTTCCGAGGAGTGGCTGGGTCTGAACCGCCATCCTTCTGGTTAGCAGTCAAATGCCTTAGGTACTACACTACCAGAGCTCCCATATATATAGATTTATAAAACCAAACCAAACACTGCCATCAAGTCGGATCCAACTCGTGTGTGTGTGTGTGTGTGTGTGTGCGTCAGAAGGAAGGTTCCTTCCGAGGAGTGGCTGGGTCTGAACCGCCATCCTTCTGGTTAGCAGTCAAATGCCTTAGGTACTACACTACCAGAGCTCCCATATATATAGATTTATAAAACCAAACCAAACACTGCCATCAAGTCGGATCCAACTCGTGTGTGTGTGTGCGTGTTTTTACTCCTCAGAAGGAAGGTTGGACAGTCTACTTCTGTAGTGATACTGCCTTGGAATCCCAAGGAGGGGTTGCTATCTGACTCAATGGTACATAACATATATATGTATATATATACATATGTGTGTGTGTGTGTGTGTGTGTGTATACACAAAACTCTCTCTGCCGTCAAGTTGGATCTGACTTACAGTGACCACTCCTTGGGTTTCCAAGGAATGGCTGGTAGGTTTGAACTGCCAGCCTTCTGATTAGCAGTCAGATACTTTAGGCACTACACCACCAGAGCTCTCGTATATACACAAGTCAAAAGAAAAAGAATTTCATACAAAACATTATCAAAATGGAAAACACTAAATGCAAACTGGTGGCAAGTAAGTCTATAGCCTATTGTGACGAGCCCTTCCAGCATTAATCAGGTTTCTTCTCATCTGTTAACCTCAAGGTTATTTACAGAGGTGGTGACTTCTGCAAGAGTCTCTCCTGGGAGCGGGTAGGCAGGCTTCAGTCATTGGTTTCAGGATCTCTCTGCACCATGTAGGCATCCAAGTCGGGATCCAGGTGTCCTTTCATTTTCAACAGGTACACATCCAACTGGTTGTCCAGCGGCTGGCTCCTTGGTCAGTATAGAGCAAGAAAGGGCACTGTCCCTCATCCATGGCCTAGGCCTCTGTCTCCAAATCCCCCTCTTCCCTAACCTATCATATCCCAACTTCTACCACAAATTCTTCACACCCTATGCCTCTGCTCCCAGGACCTCCACAAACTTGGAACACTACCTGTTCTTAAGCTCATTCAGGGAGCTATGGCTCATCCACCTCACAGCAGGGTTTGACCTCAGAGTGACATTCCACCCCTAAGTAGGGTTCTCATAGCACATCCCCCATGTAGTCGTCCTCTAGGCAAGCCTCTCTGGATCATGGGCAGACCTTATCTTCCAAACCCCTGGCCACACCCTATGGGTCAGCATGACTGCCTGGATGTTACTCTTACTTAAGCACTGCCTTAAGCTGTGCTTAAGTTTAGTGCCTAGACAAAGAGGGTCTGTTCTCTGTCTGCTGGAACCAGTCTTCTATTTCTGGCAGTGGCTAGCTACTGTTGTTGCTGTGTTAAAGCCCAGATACTCACTGGCAACTGCTGTTTGTTCTTCAGTATAGTAGTAAAGCAATTGCTATTGAGTCAGTTCCGATTCATGGCAACTCCATGTGTATCAGAGTAAAACTGTGTTCCATGGGGTTTTCAGTGGCTGAGTTTTGGAAGTAGATTGCCAGGCCTTTGTTCTTTTAGTTAATTTTTATATGCTGTGAGGTATGGATCATTCTTTTGCATGTGGAAATCCAGTTGTCCCAGCACTGTTTGTTAAATAGACTTCTTTCCCCATCAAGTGGACTTGGCACCTTTGTCAAATACCAATTTGCTATAAATGTTAGGTTTATTTTTGGCTTTATCAATTCTATTCCGTCAGTCTCTATACCTGCTCTTATGCCAATACCACACAGTTTTAATTACAATGGCTTTGTAGTTTTTGAAACCAGGAAGTGTGATTTCCTCCAATCTTGTTTTCTTCTACAGTATTGTTCTGGTTATTTCTGGCTCCTTGCACTTCCACATGAATTTGAGAATCACCTTTTCTATTTCTGCAAAAAAGGCCATTGGAATCTTGTTAAGGATTACATTGAATCTAGCTCTTTTTGGAAAGTATTCCCATCTTACCAGTCTTAAGTGTTCTAGTCTATGAACACAGGATGTCTTTCCATTTATTTAGATCTTTAATTTTTTTTCAGCAATATTTTTTAGCTCTCCGTATACAAGCTTTTCACTTTCTGGCTAAATTTATTCCTAAGTATTTTATTCTTTTGGATGCTATTACAAATAGAATTATTTTTGTTTCCTTTCGGATTGTTTATTGCTGGTGTATGAAAACACATTGATTTTTGTGTATTGATCTTGTACCCTGAAGTTTTGCTGAATTCATTTATTAGTTCTAATAGTGTTTTTTCAACTCATAGTGACTCCAAAAGAGACATGGGATCTCTATAAGTCAAAATTGGCTCAATGGCACCTAACAATAATAGTTTTTCTGTAGATTCTTTGGGATTTTCTAAACTTAGTGTGCTTTTTAAATCATGTTATTACAAAATGTTGGAGAGATCGTGAAGTGTTTTCTGAAAGATTTCCTACTAATCTATATGCCATTTTACAGAAAAGCTGTTTCAGTAGCCTATCTTGTTTAAATTATGTTAGTACTGAGAATGGATTTCAAACAAACCTTAAAAGAATAATCTTCTTTCTAATTTGGGGTTGACTAGACTTTAAGTAGGAGCTCTGGTAGCATAGTGCCTAAGGCACTTGACTGCTAACCAGAAGGCTGGCAGTTCAAATCCACCAGCCACTCCTCGGAAGGAAGGTTGGGCAATCCTACTTCCGTAGTGATACTGCCTCGGAAACCCAAGGAGGGGTCGCTATGAGTCGGGGCCGACTCGACGGCAAATAACAACAACAACAGACTTTAAGTAATACTGATTTTTAGCCATATAAGTAAGCTGTTTCTACATTGTTTTCTTTCAGAAGCATAGATTTTGAATTATAGCCTAATGCTACATTATTCATAAACTGTTCAACGTTTTTCCAGTTTTTTAGCCAGTCTTTTAAAAAAAGACAAAAAACACTGCCATCTAGTCGATTCCAACTCATAGCAACCCCCGTTGGCTGTCCAAGGCTGTAAATCTTTACAGAAGTAGGTTGCCCCATCTTCTTTCCATGGAGCAGGTGGTGGGTTTGAACTGCCAACCTTCTGGTTAACAGCCAAATGCCTTATCCACTACACCACCAGAGCTTCTTTTCCCAAGATTGAGGAGGAAAGGGAGGGCTTTTTAGCATCTTTATTGAGGAGGGAAATAGGTAAAGTTCAAATAGGAGAAAGAATGGGACAGCAAAAATTAGATTTTAGGGACTATTTTACTTAGTTTGTTTGCTTTGTAACTTTATTCTGCTACCTGTTATCTATTACTTGGAAAGTAATTCTTGTTCGTTAATTTTTTTTCTTTTCTATATAGGATTATCATTGGCAGTGGCGTTCATTCCTTACCAGTGGCTTTACTGCTGTTTATTTCTTAGTGTATGCAATACACTACTTCTTTTCAAAACTGCAAATCACAGGAACAGCAAGTACAATTTTGTACTTTGGTTATACCATGATAATGGTTTTGATCTTCTTTCTTTTTACAGGTAAGAATTGAAATGATTATTGTTCATTAAGTTTTTAGACAACTAATTTGTGATTGTTTTCCTCTTACAAAACCCATGGTTTCTGTTATTCAGTGTTCCTATATTTAGTCTTCAACACAACTAAGCATCATTGTTCAACTCACCTCTGAGTTGAATATCAGTAAACTGAAGATGGTGAAACAGAACCTAAAGAAAAAAGGCTGAATTGGGTTCATCATGCTAAAAGCATAGTGGGTCCTGATAAATCTCAATAGTTTCCCTCTCTTAACCCCTTTGTGGTACAGAGTCTTTTGCCCATTTCAGAAATAGGGTACATAGCTATAGCTACCTAAGTTTAGCAGTAAGTAGAGATTGGTGAAGTCAAAGTGAGTTTGAGAATAAGGCAAGATGCTAGTAGGGCACTCCTTCTTGGAAGTTTTAAATTCTAAAGTTTTTATTTCTTTTTTACAATCCAAGTACCTAATGGCACATAGCATGTATTGATGGTTATTTTGTTTATGTATGTCTTTTCCATCCAACTAGGTAAAAGTTTTCTATATTTCAAAGCTCTATAGGTGCTTGGTAAACAGTTATAGAGTGAGTGAGTGAACAATAATAATAAAATGAGACCTTTTTTTGGTCACAATAGACAAATCACAATATTACATTCAACATACATCTGAAATTTTCTCTGAGATTGTCTTGGATGCATGTGAAGAGCTATAGAAGCCAAAAAGAATTTTTTTTTTAAGATCTATTCTACTTTTTATTCATCTGTTAACATTTAAGAGCATCATGTAAAGTTTTGATGTCCCCCAGCTGTTGTATCAGTGCACGGCAGGCTTCAGACACTTCATCCATTCTGTGTGACAGGTCACTGATGGCACATAGTAGTAGGACGACTGTGTGTCTTGGCACTATATGATAGAATTATTGGAATCCACAGCCATAAATCTTAGTAAATTGTCTGTAAACAACAGTGGTCTATGAAACAAGAATTACTTTCTTGGTGTATTTGTGTGTCCATAAATGCATATATAGAATAATTTATTCCATGCCTATGCAAAAAATAATGATCTTAGTGAATATCTGCTCTTTTTCCCGGCATATGGTAAAGAAAATGATAGTTCAGAAATGACCCAAACTTTATTGTTCCTGACATTTAAAGTGTCATATTTTCACACAGAGTAAAACAAATTTTGTAATCTAAGTTCTGATTCACATCAGATTGAATCAGCCAGTTAAGTTAATAAATTTTAGTATATTTCACCATGTGAAAAAAGTTATATTTCAGGGAGTGGTGAACACTTTAAATATATTGCATTTTTCTAAAGTAGGGTATGTCCATATTAGCTCAGAAATCCAAACTGACACCATTTTATTTAAGTCAGTCCATCTTACAAAACAAATATAGTTTTCTATCACATAAGGAAAGAATCTGTTTTTAGTATGTACATTATATCAGCCCCATGTTAAAAATAATATAAAGCAGTTAACTTTCTTAGGGTTGCCAGGATGGTGATAAAAATGTTTTTCTCATCTTAAAATATCTTTTCCTGTGACCTTGAAATTCTGGCTAAGCACAAGGTTATTTAAATATATTTCTGCTCCCCTGTTAGTTTTCCAGCCCATAATAAACCTTTTGAATATCTGAAATGTGTATCTGTATGCACTCTAAGACACATACAGTGCCTTACATACTGTAGGTACTTGGTATGTACAGTATATGAATGAGTATAACATAGTTCATAACTTCCCATAGTCATCTCCCACATCTTTTCTGTTGTTTTAGAAAATCTCTATATATTATATGTAAAACGATTGTGAAAACCATGAGGACTTTAAATATGAAAATTACATAAACTCAAAAAAACCAAACTCAGTACCATCTAGTCAGATCCAACTCATAGCGACTTCTCCCTGGGTTTCCAAGGCGGTATCACTATGGAAATAGATTGCCCAACCTTCCTTCTGAGGAGTGGCTGGTGAGTTTGAACCACCAGCCTTCTGGTTAGCAGTCAAATGCCTTAGGCACAATGCCACCAGAATTACATAGGGTATATTATATTACCTTACATATTTTTCTACATCCTCACCTACTGAATGTTTCCTAAGAGATAATCCTGGAAAAAATGGTATACCTTAGTTTATGTTTTAAGTTTGTTGGGTGATTTCAAAATCCAGTGTATATATTTTACAAAACAGAGTCTTCAAATCTGTGTTTAGTAAGCCTGAGCATGTTGTTGTTATGTGCTGTCGAGTCGGACCCAACTCATAGCGACCCCTCCTTGGGTTTCTGAGGCAGTATCGCTTCGGAAGTAGATTGCCTCATCTTCCTTCCGAAGAGTGGCTGGTCGGTTTGAACCGCCAGCCTTCTGGTTAGCAGTCAAGTGCCTTAGGCACTATGCTACCAGAGCTCCCAAGCCTGAGCATATTATAGTATAAAATATTGCTACACTTGAAAGCAGAGAAAATTGAACTTGAGTTCTAGCTGAGTTCATTTACCAGCTGCTTGACTATGAGACAGGCATATTAAAAGTGTCTAGCATTGAAATTGTTTGGAATCAGACTGGTGAAGTAACCTGAAAATCAAGGCATACATTTTTTCATCACTTATCTATCTCATTTGCTTTATATGACAGACTATGGAGGTAGCTGTTGTTGTTGTTGTTGTTATTTGCTGTCGAGTCAGCCCTGACTCACAGCGACCCCTCCTTGGGTTTTCGAGGCAGTGTCACTACGGAAGTAGGATTGCCCAACCTTTCTTCCAAGGAGTGGCTGGTGGGTTTGAACCGCCAGCCTTCTGGTTAGCAGTCAAGTGCCTTAGGCACTGTGCTACCAGAGCTCCTTCTCTATTTAACAAGATAAATAAATGGGCTTGGAAAACGATAGGCCTGTAAGGTGAACAGTAACACGAGGGAGGTACACACTCCTTAGAACAGTCAATCATACAAGATCAAAAGGGCAGCATTTGCCCAGGGATGAAGCTCAGAAGGTAGGAAGGGATAAGAAAGAAGGATGAATGGAATCAGAAACCCAACGGGAAAGTGGGAAGAGTGCTTTTACTTTGTGGGGATTGCTGTCAGTGTATGACAAAATGTGTATGAATCGTTGAATGGAAAACTAATTAGCTCTATAAACTTTCATCCAAACCGCAATTTAAAAAAAAAAAAAAGAGGAAGAAATGGGCTTGGAGCTGACCCAGCTGAATCTGTAACAGGGTTGTTGCTCTCCTCTGTGATCCTGTGTAGCCACTTACATTTAGCTGTGGCGCATCTTTGCTTTTACCCTAATACATAACTCCTAACATTTTGTAAACAATATTTAGTTGTTTTATTTTACTGTAGCTCTTTGAAAATTAAGACTCCCAGTAACTATACTTAGAAAATATCCAATTTAATTACTTTTTTTCCCCCTTTTATAGGAACAATTGGCTTCTTTGCGTGCTTTTGGTTTGTTACCAAAATATACAGTGTGGTGAAGGTAGACTGAAGAGGCCCAGTGTGTCCAGTTAAAACAGAAATAAATTAAATTCTTCATCAACAAAGGCCTGTTGTGACTACCTTGAGTTTTATCAGACTTACTGGCCTAGTGATTTCATCAGAAGCAACATAATTCTAAATACATCTCTTTCCATACACCTGTTCCCACAAAATGTATTTTCAGCACCAAAACATTTGTATTGTGATTTGATTAAGTATATTTTCAGTTGTTCTCAGTGAAGAGCAAATTTAAATATTATGTGCATTTGTAAATACAATAGCTTAGAAATTTTCAGCACTTCTAATGGCAGAATAGAGGAGGCCATATGAAATAATACTGATAAAATTCAAGACAGTTGATTGTAAATAGAATTTTCTAGGCTCGGTAGGTGGAAAGAATTATTTTTCTTTAAAGGAAATAACTTTTTATCATGGCAATTTTGAAGGATGATTCCTATGATGTGTTCATTGGGGGATGTGGCTTTTAAAAAAAATCTTGTAATGGTTGTAACTGTTCATATCTTTTACTTTTCTGTGTTGACTTCATTATTCCCATGGTATTGGCCTTTTAAACTATGTGCCTCTGAGTCTTTCAATTTATAAATTTGTTATCTTAATAAATATTGTAAAAACATCGACATTGCATCATTACTTGTTATATATTCAAGGAGATTCTATAAATACAAATCTACTTACCAAGGGATGTTTTAAAATGATTTATCTGCTTTATCAGATTTTACTGAATTTTGTTAATGTCATGCTTTTTGAGTTTTGTTCTAAATAAAATTCCAGTCTCTTGGGTTTTATGACAATTCTAAAATCTTCATTGTTAGGCTTTAATGGAAATTTAAGTCACATATATCTGGCCACATTATGGCGAAGTTCAGTACTGAACATGGACTTTCTACCTACTTTGTCATTTAGGATTTTACATTTTTGTTTTGTTTTTCAGAACACAGTATTTTTTTCTTTTTTAAAAAGAATTCAGTTCTTAAAATCTATACATTATATACACTAGCAAGTCTTCATCTTTTCCTTTTAATTACATTGTCCTAATTTGGATTTCATAGTTTTATTTCCTAGAGTTAAGATTGAAATAAGTATTTCTGTTTTACATTCATCTGACAAATTGAAATTAATTTACGTGGAACATAGAAATTTGGGATAATTCTAGAGATTTTAGTCTGCTTGTATCTATGAAAATAGTCATTTGTATTTTAGGAGCTGAAAGCTTACTGCAAATCAGATACCATCATTAAATTTACAGCTAAAATTCCTTAACTGTTGTTTATGATGTTGCTGGGTTTAAACTGAATAATTTTATGTTAATAACCTTTTTTTACATAAATCCGACCAACATGTTTGAATAGTGAAATCATAGTATTGTCGTTGTATAAGGAGCCCTAGCTATTTTAACCTCTCACATAGAGGATTTAAGATAGAAAAATTCCTTTCAAATTTATTTCCAGTATCTCTTATAGAGTATTTAGTTTGTGTACAGTGCTTTTATTCTTGTATATGTAATTCAGTTAAGGTACAAAACAAACAAAAATTTATATACAAACTTCTAATTGAGACACCAAACTGGTTTTGTTAGTCAAGGTTAAGTTTCTTCGATTTTATTTTTCCTTCAGTGAACAATTAGTCTAGTGATTAAAACAGTCAACTTTATTGGTTTGATAGAATGTTTATGTATTTTTTGTTTATACTTTGATAATCTTGGGACTTGTGCCTTTTCACTTATACTTTGAAGTAATCATATTTCACGCTTAAATAATAGAGGCAACTGGGAAAATAAAAGTATTAAAGGAAAAGATTTAGGAGGGAGGAAAGATAATGAAGAAAACATTCAAAAGGAAGGCAAGAGAATTGGTGAGAAGGGAAACAGAAAAAAATGAGCCTCTTCTATGACTTTGATCATGACTCTTCAGGAGATAGCTGCCATGATTTGTTTAAGATATTTTCCAGGGGAAAAGTGCCCTGGCTAAGTCATGTAGTAGTGGTTGGTTAGAATCTGTAGACTTTTTTCCATAGTTCAATCGTACCCCAGGAAGGTAAGAATTCTGTTGCATTGTGAAGTGTGAGAGACTAGGAACCCCAGGGAGAAGTCTTTTCTGTGTTCCAGAACAACTGAAAAGTGTGTGGAGGAAAAGAGCATGTAGTGAGGGCCACGGAACAAGATGACTGAGGTATTTTCCTGCTTGAGAAATGTTAGAGAGTTTCATTCTTTTTGTCTGATAATCCAGTGTCTACCTGGGTCATTTATAGGATCTATCCATTTTGCAGGACTGGTCCTAAGCACCATGTTAAAGAAAGTAGCATTCTGTCTTCAGCCTGACATCCTTGCCCAAAACATAAGGAAGACAGCCCATGCTTTCCTATGGTACCCTGGGTACCAAAGGACTCCTACAACTTCTTGTTCCTGCTGTTCTCTCAATGCAGATTTGTTTACAACCTCACCCATCTTTGTTCCAGTCTATTCAAGAATCGTTTCTCCTGCTATGTCCCAATTTCTGTCTTCGGTTTTCTCTTCTACTATATGTTCAGATCCTTTCTCTCCTTGCTGTTTTTAAGGACATAAAACATATTTCCATGTTTTTTTTTTATTAATAAAACTTATCTCTTGACCCATTTCTCCATCTTCTGCCCCTTGTTTTTGTCCCATCTGTCTTTGACATCTTGGCTTCTCACTCTCCCAGAAAAATGCTGAGGTCTCCAGAAACTACCTGATCATCACCTGCAGTGGGTACTTCTCAGTCCTTATTTTGTTAGGTGTTTTTTGCACACAATTACTCAGTCTCTCCTTGAAACCTGTCCTTAAAGCAGTGTTTCTCCATATCTTAGCTGTGAACCTCCTACATAGAATCTCAAGGAGATTATCACAGAAATGCCCTGACCTAGAGATGTGTTCTGGAGAAGTGCATTAAAACAGGAAAGCCTGTGATTTTCCAGCTCGTTTCATTGTCATTCTGTGACTTCTGTCAGTTTCTTTCCTGCCCACCCAGTAACAGTTGTTCTGCCCTAGCCCATCTTTGGCCTACTTGCCACTTGGTTTTCTCTGTTTAATTTCTTGCTCTTGTTTTTATAACCATTACCTACATCTCCAGCTATAGCTAACTGCTTGCTGGATGTCACTAAGTGTTCCTCAGGAACCTCAAATTCATTATGTACAAAAGAAACTTCCTTTCTCTCCATACTCAAACCTGTTCCTCATCTGGAGTCTATCTCAATAAGAGCCATTCATCCTAGACCATGAGCTGAAAACTCAGAGCATCCTAGGCACCCCTCCAGTTAGTCATGAAGTATGCATTTTACCTCTAAAATCCCCAAGTCCATTGCTTCCTCTCTGCCCCCTCCACCTCTGGACACTACACTGTCTCCGCCAGCTGACTGCAGGGCTTCTGGTTGGTCTCACTGTTCCTCACGTGGTGCTCTGCATTGAAACCTGCAGGAGATGCCAGAATGGTAGAAATGCACCACTACTCACCTCCCTCCAGAATATGTTCCATCACCACCAAACTGTTTACTCAAGTGTGGTTGTTAAGGCTGTGTGCTAACTTGGCTGGGCCTAGTTTTGAGTGGCTGGGATGTAGTTATTCCCCATGGTGAGACTTGTAATCAGCTCCATAGTGCAATCTACTGGAGCACCTGAGTAGCTGCCTTAAGGATGTGGTCTACTTCCAGTATGTAAGAAGCAGCTTTGGGGATGGTCTGCAGCTTTTTGGCATGCTTGGACCATGCATGTAGCCAAGTCTTCATTCAGTACCTGCCATGCCCTGCCAATCTTGGGACTTTTTCTGGACTTGAATTTGAGCTTGTCGTGTTGTTTGATAATCTTGGGACTGCCTTTTCTTTTGTCAACCTTGGGGTTGCCAGCCTCAGCAGCCAGCAGCTGCCTGAGTTAAGCTTCCAGTTTCAGAGGGCGGGGAGCAAGAGACAGCTGAAGCCCAAGGTCGAGGGTCTTGCACCCTTAGAGCCTGGCACTTTAAACTCGGACTTCTAGCCTCCAGAACTGTAAGAGAATAAACTCCTGTTTGTTCAAGCCAGCCACCCATTTGTGATATTTCTGTTAGAGTGGCACAAAGTAACTAAAGCACTCATGTCTGTCCAGAAAAGGGTCTCCCAGAGATTTAAAAAATAAAAACAAAAAATTTTAATGTTAAAACATATCAAAAGTAAAGCTAACTTAAGCTATTTCAGACGGTCATAAATTTTACTATATCCAGTGTATAGCACATTAGAATTTATGATAGAATTTGGTTGCAAGAAAACCTAAAACCTTTTCAAATGCATTTGCTTCAAAGTTCTGTATAACATACTGACCTCATGCTGCCAGAAGTCTTGTTTTAGTGATAAAAATACCAAAACAAAAAGTTACATTTTATTTTAACACAGGTCTGCTTTACTTGTTTTATTACACCTTATAATGATGCTGTTCTAGTGGAAAACAAAGGATACTAAGGATTCTCTCTTCTTTACCAGAATCCTGTAGCACTAAAGTCAAAACCATCCATTGAATGTCACAGGGAATTCTTTTCTTTGATCACTGTTAAGTCAGTGACCCCTGTTGGAAGAAACTCAGTGTTTTGTGTCTGGGGTGGTGCTTCTCTGGCCTGGGGTCCCACGCAGTCACGGGACAGCCTTGTGATTAACAAGGCAGCAAGAGTGTTAGCACCATGACTGGGTTTCTCTGAGAGCAATTGTAGAGAATTAGACCCACAGAGAATAAAAAGGCTTTATCTGGGCTAGGGTTGTACTCCTGGGTGAAGTCATTGTTTTGTTTGAGACATCCTCTTTCTGGATCACCAAAATTCCTCAGAAAACCAATGAACCACAAGTATTGGGAAAGGTTTTTAAAAACCCTCATAAACAAACAGGTTTTTTACTTCATATTTTACAAGATAATTATTTCTTAGGTGTCTATCTTACCACATAAAATAACAAGTAAGCTCTTTTGGGACTGGGCCCTATGTTACTTATCTTGGTTGCCATGGTGCTGGGAACACAGGAGGCAATTACATGTTTTTTAAATTAATTGAATGCTTCAGAATCTTTGTCCTTTTCCTGTTACTTCAGAATTTACCTAACTAGGTGTCATTTATCCAGTG
Organism: Orycteropus afer afer; assembly: GCF_000298275.1. Classification (NCBI taxonomy): domain Eukaryota; kingdom Metazoa; phylum Chordata; class Mammalia; order Tubulidentata; family Orycteropodidae; genus Orycteropus; species Orycteropus afer. The sequence continues at coordinate 2,794,659 of NW_006921793.1, read as the reverse complement.
TCCTAACTCTTGACTAATTTGATAATCTAAGCAATGCCAACATATAAAGTAATCTTTATAATGTCATTTAACATTTGCATTTTAAATTTTGTGGTTGACAGTACTTTAAATGAAAGGATTGCCTTTTAGGTAATGAGACAGTTTGAGGGGAGTCGGTGAACATATGCCTTTCTTTATCCATCACACCATATAAAGTACAAAACTTCTACATGGATGCAGCCCAGATGTTCCTAAATGCTCGTAAATGGGCATCTAGTTACCTTGTTCTATTTGATGTTGACTTGAAAATTACTAATACCTCCATTTTTGCAATATCTTCTACTTTTCAAAAACCTTTACTATCTAAAGATTATGTAATGGTACAAACCCCAAAACATTTAAAAAATCATAAAGCAGCATACATTTACCAAGCCAAACCCACTGTTGTCAAGTCAATTCTGACTCATAGCAACCCCCATCGGGTTTCTGAGGTGGTAAATCTTTACAGAAGTAGATTGGCCAGTCTTCCTTCTGCGGAAGGACTGGTGGGTTTGAACCACCAACCTGGTTAGCAGTCAGATACCTTAGGTACTGTGCTCCTGGAGCTCCTTATAAAACAGCATATGTCTTAGTTAAAGATGTCTTTTAATGATCAACTAATAGGAGGCTTTATAAAGTCCTACTTTTCGGTCTTTAATGAACAGAATAGCCTTTATTAACATGATATATTCCTGACCTTCTGCCTATGGATAGCACCAAAACCAAATCAGACTCAGTGCCATGGAATCAATTTCTTGTATTTAGGGACAATTAGAAGATGGTAAAACAAAGACAAAACCAAATTCACTGTCATCAAATAGATTCCAACTCATAGTGACCTCTATTGGGTTTCCAAGGCTGTAAATCTTTATGGAAGCAGACTGCCTCATCTTTGTTCTGTGGAGCGGCTGCTGGGTTCAAACCACTGACCTTTTGGTTAGCAGCCAAATGCCTTAACCACTACACCACCAGAGCTCCTTCTATGGATAGCAGGACATTAAATTTATGTTATAAAAAATATTTTTTTCCATGTTTATATTTTTCTTCCTCTAGCCCAAATAAATGACCATCATAAATCTCAGCCTACAATGGGCTCAGTATGTAGAAAATAATGTTCTTTGCCAGATTTTTTTACTTCGATAGAAGCAAAGCCTTCTTTCTGATTTGTTCCTTCCTTAACTATTAACTAATCTGAAATCAAAATGCATTGTTTCTATATGTTCCTTTACCTTTTGAAATTCTTCTGGATTTCTTTAGCCCCCTCATTTGGACTTCTTACCTGCTTTTTTTCCCATTTGATTATCTTTGTTTCCCCTTCATTCTTTGACCCACTGATGTAGTTGACATTCCCATTAATAATGTACTCTTTTACTTTGTAAGGAAAACACAACCGTGGATATTTTTAGCAAAAACACAGTCTAAGTAACATGAATGGTCTTTATCATGATAAATAGCACTATAATGGGTCATATAGTTAATTTCTCTAAAAATAGTTAAGAATATATTGATATGAGTTGAAAAGGATAGATTTAAAGATTATAGTTATATTTACTTTATAAAAGATAATATTTACAGTTAACAAAGTTCAAATCTGGTTGCCTAATACAAGCTAAATATTTTTTGGTTAGCATTATTATTCAAGAAAAATTTAGGTCAGTTCAGAGTGAACAAGGGTCTTTTGGCTAATGCTAAATAGAGCCAGGCAAGTTGTGCTGTAACATTTTAACTGTGACCATCTCATATACAAGAGCTCTAGTGGTACAGTGGTTAAAGCAGTCACCTGTGAACCAGAAGGTCAGAGGTTCAAACCCACCAGTTGCTCCACAGAAGAAAAAGGAGGCAGCCTGTATCTGTGAGTATTTATAGCCTTGGAAAACCCTGTGGGGCAGTTCTACTCTGTCCTATAGAGTTGCTGTGAGTCGCAGTCGACTCGATGGCAGATTTTTTTTTTTTTAATCTCTTATACAGTATGCCATGAACTTGGGTAACACTAGGGGCAACCATAATGTAGAGAGTTGCTGCCCACTTCGATACTTCACCATGCTAGGAGGAAAGAGCTGGAGATTGACCCTGCCAGCCCCTCAGAACCCACCCCATGACACTGCTGCTGAGCCATGGCTATCTCACAGACCTCCACCACCAGGACTTAGAAGACACCTTCCCCACACTTATCACTGCTCAGCACTGGATGTGAGTTTGAAGAACTTGATCAACTCGTACAGGAGAGGGCACACGACAAAACTGATGAAATTGCAGAATCAAAGCAGCAGAATCTTTCAGGACATCAAGAAACCAGATGGTAAGGATTGGGAACACCTGAGTGCCGTGGCATTTGCTTTGCACGTAGGGAAAATGTAAATCAGTCATTGCTGGAATGGCACAAACTAGCCACCATCAAAAATGACCAACCACTCATAGGACTTCCTTGAGATATTTAATAAATCCATGGGAGAATTGGGTGATCAGTTGGGTGCAAGATGCAGGAAGAGCTAGGAATCTGGCATGGTGGAGCGTCTTTGACAAACACACCCTGAGAAACAGTGGCAACTAGAGACAAGCCTCAGCCTGGCTCTCCCAGAGCCGAGGAGGGTGATTTTGGGCTTTGCACCAATGCAGTTAACACATCTTTAGGTTACCTCCAACCGTTCTAGATGCTGTCCACCATCTCTGTAAACCTCCTGCCCAAAATGTGTGTGTGTGTGTGCAAAATCCCAACAGAGATACTGTGGCAGGGACACAGGCTTTAGTGTCAGATGGGCGCATGTTGCAGTCCTGCTCTAGCACTAGTAAGCAAATCCCTTTCAATGTTTAGCCTTTGACCAAAGTAATCCTTTTTCATCCTCTGAACCCATAGTAATTCATTACCTACTAACATTGGAAAGCTCTTCTATTGTTGTCTTAAACATTACACAAATTGTTATTTGACTTTACATGCTTATCCTCCCATGTAGATGACAAACTTCTCAAGGGCAGGAACTACCACTTAATTCATCTTTGATTCACGTTCAGGGCATAATAGTACTTTGCATATAGTAGGTGTTCTATAAATATTTGTTGATTTAAACTAGGAATTTAGATGATAATACTGATTTTAAATATTTAAATTATTGTTTAGTGTAATGGCTTAAAGACACCATTTCAATATTTTGTTTAGTTTTAAGATTCCAGAACGTGCTATTTTGATTCCATAAAATTATGCATTTTAATGCATATCCAGCAACGTTGTCTTGTACACTTGTTCTATGTTCGTTGACAGTTGTTAAAACAAATCAGCACTGGCAGAACTTGGCCAGCTCCTCTCTACACTTGGTTTGAACTGTTACCCGTGGAACCAGCCCAAACATAAAGCTACAAAGAGGCTAATTGAAATCAGAATGCTGGGTCATTTCTCATTCAAACAAAACAGATGGCCCTCCTTGCCACACTTCTGTCAAACTTGGGGGAGAAATGATTAAATGCATTTTTAACTCCCACACATGCTTACTCGACTCCTTAAAGGAATTACACATAGCTGTTGAAATGCTGGGGGTGGGGAAGGAAAGGCTTTTTTTAAAAAATAGCAGAGTTTGTTTCTTTTATATGGAAGCTTTAAGTAAAAAGCACTTCAACGGGCATACTCAGTATCACAGAATTATCAACAGCTTCCTGAATATTTCTATTAATTTTTATGTATTTAAATTTTCCTTTGGTGTAGAGAATTCATCCACATGTTACAAATTCAATGTACGAAAGAATATAGGGGACAGTAAGTCCCTTTCAACTCCCAACCACTGAGTTCTCTTCCCTGGAGACAACCACTGTTAACAGTTTTCTATGTATCTTTCCTGAAATTGAATATTTTTAAATGATATACTGGAAAACTCTGACTTAGGTACCTATTCAATTGGAAATACTAAAAAAAAAAAAATTTGGTTTCAAAATTTGGCATGGGTTTTCACAAAAGCAATTTTGCATGAACGCCCATAAGATATGTGTTTGGGGTATTAATACAGAGCATCAGCAGCAGTGTTATTAAATAGCATTAAGTATTAATATTAAGTATTGTGATAGTTAATATGTAAAGTGACATTTGGGGAAAGGAATGAGTATATTCAGATATTTGAAAAGGAAACTATTGTTTCATTTCTCAACTACCAGTAGTGTGTACATGATAAACAAAAACCCTAAAAAAATAATTGCCAAAATCCAACTAATGGATATACATACCATCTAATTCTAAACGTTGCTACATAGAAATGTGCCCCCCTATTAATAATCTTTTTTTTAAAAAATTACAAAAACACTGATCCCTGGCTGAAATGTGTAATTGACAGTATATCTTGATGCTTCCATCCCAGTTGGGCGCTCCTGGCATCTGACCCAATGTTCTCCTGTGTGCTATCTCTCACCTCCCTGCCCACTACCTTGATTTTATCAGACCTTGTTGTTGTTGTTGTTATGTGCCCTCGAGTCAAACCCGACTCATAGCGACCCCTCCTTGGGTTTCCGAGGCAGTATCACTACAGAAATAGGATTGCCCAACCTTCCTTCCGAGGAGTGGCTGGTGGGTTTAAACCGCCAGCCATCTGGTTAGCAGGCAAGTGTCTTATCCACTATGCTACCAGAGCTCCCTTATCAGACCTTAGTTTCAGGAAAAGTCATGATGTTGTGTATTTCTACCTTAAGTGTCAACTTTATTTTAATTCCTTTTTTAAAAAAATTTCTTTCAAAGTAGTTGCATTTTTTTAACTCTATAAGTAATAATGAAATGATAACCTTTATTCCTTGTACATACAAAAATAAAAAGGATCCCTATGAACAGGTGGGGAAGCATACTGTAGTCCCCTCTCAACACTTTTGAAATAGCTCCACTGAGCTATTTATAAAATAAACTGAGGTGGATGCATCTTCATTCACCCAGAAGGTCAGCAGTGTGGCTAAGTTTCTGCCTCTGGAGTAGCCCCATCTGGGCTGGTTTGAAGCTCACCCACCCTTTATTATTTCCCTCACCTAAGCCCAGGGCTGTGTGGAGGGAAACCGAGTTATAGGGCCCTGTTAGGTGCCTCAGGAAACTCTCCCATCTCAGGCTTTTGGCACCTCCCAGCAACCCAATCCAAATGTATACTTGAAGCCTCCCTTTGGAAGGAAGGACAGACCTCTTGCAGGGCAAGAGTTGCCCTATTATCCTAGAAGATGTAGCCTATTTAAAAGCTGTGAAAATCTGTAAAACTTGCTTTTATACTTTCTGACTTAATTTTATATCGAAATGTTTAATCTTTAGGTTGCTATAGTTATGGATGAGTAAATATAAGGCAAATTCTTTTGGCAAGTGACAAAAGACTAAAAGGGAATTGGGTAATGATTGTATTGTCCCTCACAATACTTGTGCTATGCAAACACAGTGGTTTGGCATTTGCAATATTCTAATTTTACCAGGTTTTCTGTACATTATATACATTATAAAGAGTGACATTCCTTATTTTCCTCAAAATCATAATGTGACCATTATGACAAGAAGAAACTGTGAAAGGAGATGCCAGAGTCGTTGGGAGTACAGAGAATGTCATATCCCTAATCTTGCTCGCTCCCAAGCATCTAAGCAAGAACTGACTTGTAGTTTGTTTTGAGGATGTGAGTTGGTGTCTGGCTACCAAAGCCAAACCCATACTCACTGCATCAGTTGATTCCAACCCATAGCAACCCCTATTGGGTTTCCTAGGCAGTAAATCTTTATGGAAGTAGATTGCCCCATCTTCCTTCCACTGAGCAGCTGATGGATTTTAACTGACAACTTTCTGGTTAGCAGTCAAATGCCTTAGGCAGTGTGCCACCAGAGCTCCACTTTGATTGGCTAGTGGGAGGCAAGTCTGATTCCTTTCAGTCAAAGGAAGGGACAGTAGTGGAAAATGGTTTGGAGGTTGACCAAGCAATCAGTGCCCATATCGTGGAATCTGCTGGTTGAGGAATCCAGATCTACTGGTCTGCTGGTGAACAGAAACTGTTCCGGTTTCCTAGTACCGCTCTGACAAGAATATACCACAAATGGGATGGCTTGAGGAAACAGGAGTTTATTCTCTTACAGTTTGGAGGCTTTAGGTCTAAGTTCAAAGTGCCAGGCTCTAGGGGCTGGATGAAAGACCCTCAACCTTAGGCTTCAGCTCTGCCTCCTGCTCCCGGCCCACTGAAACTGGAGCTTTTCTTCATTCAGCTGCTGGCTGCTGAGACTGACAAGCCCAAGGTCGACAAGGAAAAAGGCACAGTCTCGATGTTACCAAACCACACGGCAGGCCATTAATTCAAGTCCATTGGAAGTCCCAACATTGGCAGAGGATGGCAGGCTGCTGAACAACGACACTGCTACATGCAGGGTCCAAGCGTGCCATAAGCTAGAGACCATTTTCAAAGCTGCTTCCTATATACGAGAAGCAGACTAACTTACCAAAGCAGCTACTCAGCTGCTTATTGGAGATCCCACCATGGAGGTGATTGCCAGTCTCATCATGGGGAATAACCACCACCAGCTGCCCAGCCACTAAGCCAGGCCCAACCAAGTTGACGTACAACTTTACCACAGAAACCGAAACCAAAAACTAAACCCATTGCCAATGAGTTGAGTGTGACTCCTAGAGACTCTATAGGACAGAGTAGAACTGCCCCTATAGGGTTTCCAAGGCTGTGAAACCAAGCCTATGAACATCCTTTGAGCACTGGAGGAGAAAAACCCAGGTGGTTGTGTTACCTAGGTATGTCATGGGAAGGGAAGTTCCAGAACTCTCAGTGTTGACAAGCAATAATTCTCAACAAGCTGAACAGTTGCATCCCTGTCTTGTCTTCAAAGAGAATTTGATGAGCTCCTTAACCAAAGGCAGGTTTTAGAAGCTACTCTGGGCCACTCCTCGGAAGGAAGGTCGGGCAATCTACTTCCGTAGTGATACTGCCTCGGAAACCCAAGCAGGGGTCTCTATGAGTCAGTCCGACTTGACGGCACATAACAACTGGGTTTGGAGCACAAGGAAAGCCTGCGGCAGGAGAGCCTCCTAATGGAATATGGCTGAAATAAGACTCCTGACAGACATCTCCTCACAGGGGCGGGGGTGCAGATGGGGGTGTAGGTGGGGGTGGGGAGCCCACATTTGGAAGCCAGAGATCAAAGCGTCCCACCTTACTGATATGAAAGGACATCCTGCTGCTCAACAGGGGCTTCTGATCTGTAGCTCCCACTAGGGAACAGATTGACTTTGTAATTTCCTATGCTTTCTGGCAGGCTCTGAGGTGCATGCTGGGTGTGTGTTGGCCAGGTATTTTCTGAAGAAAATGGTCCATATGATTAAGCATCTTATTCACATAAAAATAAATGTAAGGTTTTCTAGAGAATAAATAAAACTTCCTTCTTTTTTCTTTCCCTTGCCTCTTTCTTTCCCACTCCACACCCAGAGGAAGCATCCATAACTCCTCAACTGTTGACTAGTAATCAAAGCACCTTTCTCCAAAGGGAAGCAGAACACAGATCTTGTTCTTTCTAGCAAGAATCATTTCTTTACCTTCTTTCTTACTTCCTTCTTTCTTTTTGTTGTTGAGATTATTGTAGAGTCATGTGCAGTTGTAAGAAATAATACAGAGAGGTCCCAGTTTCCCCCAACAGTGACATCTTGTCAAACAATAGTTGTTGTTGTTGTTGTTATGTGCCATCGAGTTGGACCCGACTCATAGCGACCCCTCCTTGGGTTTCTGAGGCAGTATCACTACGGAAGTAGATTGCCCAATCTTCCTTCCTA
>NW_006921793.1:2762575-2774955 GCF_000298275.1 Orycteropus afer afer | reverse complement strand
ATGCAGATGACACGACCTTGCTTGCTGAAAGTAAAGATGACTTGAAAAACTTACTGATGAAGATTAAAAACTATATAGTCTGCAGTATGGATTACACCTCAACATGAAGAAAATGAAAATCCTTACAACTGGACCAATAAGCAGCATCACAATAAATGGAGAAAAGATTGACGACAAATATTTCATATTACTTGGATCCAAAATTAACACCAATGGAAGCAGCAGTCAAGAAATCAGATGTTGTTTTGCACTGGGCAAATCTGCTGCAAAAGGCCTTGTTTTGGTTACCTCTAGTGCTGCTCTTGGAGCTCTGGTAGCTTAGTGCCTAAGGCATTTGGCTGCCAATCAGAAGGCTGGCGGTTCAAATCCACCAGCCATTCCTTGGAAGGAAGGTTGGGCAATCTACTTCCGTAGTGATACTGCCTCGGAAACCCAAGGAAGGGTCGCTGTGGGTTGGATTCGACTCTATAGCAGTGGGTTGGGTTTGGTTTTAGAGTGCTGCTCTGGTGGCATAATGCCTAAGGCATTTGACTACTAATCAGAAGGCTGGTGGTTCAAACCCACCAGCCACTCCTCAGAAGGAAGGTTGGGCAATCTATTTTCATAGTAAAACAACCTAGGAAACCCAAGGAGGGGTCACTATGAGTCAGACCTGACTCGATGGCAGTGAGTTTGGTTTGGTTTTGGTGAGTACTGCGCTAACAGAAATACTGCAAGTGGGTGTATGGCTTTAACGAACAGGGATTTATTCTCTTACAGTTTGGAGGCTAGATGTCCAAGTTGAAAATGCCATCTCTGGGGGCTGGGTGAAAGCCCCTTGACCTCGGGCTTCAGCTCTGCCTCTTACTCCTGGCCCGCTGAAGCTGGCAGGCAACTGCTGCCTGCTGAGGCTGACAAAGTGGACAAATAAAATGGCACAGTCCCAAGATTACCAAATAACATGGCAGGCCACTAGTCCAAGTCCAGAGACAATCCTGAGATCAGCAGGAAACATGGCAGGCTGCTGAATACTCAGCTACATGCAGGGTCCAAGCGTGCCAAAAAGCCAGAACCTTTCTCAACGCTCCTCATATACTGGAAGCAGACCACATCACTAAGGCAGCTACTCAGCTGCTCACTGCAGATTCCACAATGGAGTTGATTATCAGTCTTATCATAGGGAAAAATTACATCCAGCTGCCCAGCCACTCAAAACCAGGCCCAACCTAACAGGCCACAACTTAACTATCACAGGCCTCTTTATAGTGCTGCAGAGCAAAGATGGCTCTTTGAAGATTGAGATGCACCTAACCCAAACCATGGTTTTTTCAGTCACCTCATATGCACGTGTGATGGTTATGTTTGTGTGTCAACTTGGCTGGGCCTGGTTGAGTGGCTGGGCAGCTGGATGTAGTATTCCCCATGATGAGATTGGCAATCAACTCCATGGTGGGATCTACTACAAGCAGCTGAGTAGCTGCTTTGGGTATGTGGTATGCTTCCTGTATATAAGCAGAAGCTTTGAGAATGGTGTCTAGCCTATGGCACGCTTGGACCCTGCATGCAGCCATGTCATTGCTCGGCAGCTTGCCATGCTCTGCTGACCTTGGGACTTTCAGTGAATTTGAATTGATGGCCTGCCGTGTGGTTTGGTAACATCGGGACTATGCCTTTTTACTTGTCAACCTTGGGACTTCTCAGCCTCAGCAGCCAGCAGCTGTCTGAGTGAAGAAATGCCTCTAGCTCCAGTGGGCCGGGAGCAAGAGGCAGAACTGGACCCCAAGGTTGAGGGGCTTTCACCCAGCCCCTAGAGCCTGGCACTTTGAACTTGGACTTAAAGCCTCCAGATCGTAAGAATAAACTCCTGTTTGTTAAGACCATCCCATTTGTGGTATATTTCTTGTCAGAGCGGAACTAGGTAACCAGCATGTGAAAGCTGGACAACAAGTAAGGAAGATGGAAGAAGAGTTGATGCTTTTGAGTTGTGTTGGCAAAGAATACTAAAAGTACCATGGACTGCCAGAAGAATGAATAACTTTGTCCTAGAAGAAGTGCAGCTGGAATGTTTTTTGGAAGTGAGAATGGCCAGACTTTGTCTTACCTACTTTGGTCATGTTTTCAGTATAGGCTTCAGGTGATGGTGGAGTATCAGGACTATCACGTTCCTTCAGAGAGATGGGTTGAAACTCTTGGACAAATATCATCTGAAAATGGATGCTTCGTAACCTGGAAAAACAAACTTAGTAGGCAATTTAGTATGCCTTCTCTGGTATAGGTGGAGGCATCCTGAAGGGGCTGCCTAAGGAAGGCACTCTAACACCCTCAGGTGAAAGGGAATGTGGATAATATATCCAACATTCTGATGTTTCCTCCCTACTGAATTAGAGAGCTTCAAAAACTTGTCGTCCCATTGGGCATGAGACGCCACAATTAGGAGAGCCACACTAACTGAAATGAATAAAAGAACATGGTTTGTGGTAACAGCCTACCTATTCGCACTTAAAATAATTTTATCCTCAAGAAAAGGAGGCACCACCAGCACATTAAAGCATAGAATATAATGACAAGAATGCCCACTAAAGCTACTAAAAAAATAAAACTTTCTCACTATTTATCTTATTACTTATTTGGTTTCTTCTTGAAAAGCCACTTGAGCCCCTCAGTCGGTTCACAGGTATATGAATCTTGACCTTCTGAAGGTTTGTCACAGTTGGGGATAGGGTTTGACTTGGGAATTGTTGCAAAAAAGGGTCACAGTTTTCTGCTTTGAACTCAAAGGGTCCTTGTCTCTACTAAGAAGAGTCAGATGGCAAAAAGTTTCCCAAGAAGGTTTCTTTAATTTTTACTTGCCAAGTAAAATTGAAGATAGCATGGGCTAAAGAGTCCCTAAACAAACTGCCTCCCCAAAGGGTAGTGGTTTTAGGGTTTTATAGGATTCAGGGAAATAGGGAGATTGGGCAATCTACTTCCCTAGTGATACCGCCTCGGAAACCCAAGGAGGGATCGCTATGAGTAGTATCCTGCTCTACGGCAATGAGTTTGGTTTGGCTGAGAGAGGAATGTTATACATAGTCATAATTTGGGGAGAGGTGTCATACGTTATTCATAGGGCGTGGGATTTTAGCATAGCACGAAAGTGGCCAACGAACCCCCTGACGTATGAAATGGATCTGGGTAGAACCAATGACGTAGTTTCAGTGACTTTTGGTTCCTTGACATGAGTTTTAATGTTCCGGGTTCAGTTAGAGGGCAAAGTTCTTCCTTCTACCCATGCTCTTGGGTCTATCTCCTAGAGGATAAGCAGGAGGGTTGACAGTTTGGTTGATTGTTGTTATGTGCCGTCGAGTCGGCCCCGACTCATAGCGACCCCTCCTTGGGTTTCCGAGGCAGTATCACTACGGAAGTAGGATTGCCCAACCTTCCTTCCGAGGAGTGGCTGGTGGGTTTGAACCTCCAGCCATCCGGTTAGCAGGCAAGTGTCTTAGCCACTATGCTACCAGAGCTCCCGTTTGGTTGATTAGGGCTTGTTTATTGCTTATGGTGCACCTAGGTCCCATCTCCACAATATATAGGCTTTCTCTCTAGCTTAACTGGCCTTAAAGATAAAAAGGTGTTTTGTTTTGTTTTGTTTTTTAAATCTGGCTTCAATACCTCAGCTATAGCAGCACTAGATAACTAAAACAGATAGCCTATTAGTTCATTCAGGATTCATTTGGGAGTCAAAAACCACACCAATAATTTGAACAGGGAAAATTTAATATGAATGTGTATGAACTGTTGAATGGAAAATCAATTTGCTCTGTAAACTTTTACCCAAATCGCAATTAAAAAAAAAAAAAAAACAGGAAAGATGAAACCTGTCAAGGCTGAGATTGAGACCCCTTTGGAGACAGTGTGGCTGTGGCCACTGGATGGTGAGAAGTTTGCTGAGATGCTACAGGTCATGTCTGACGAGCCGAAAACAACTCATTAGCATGCTGGAGAGTCTCGCTGGGAAGCCACCCACTGGTGAAATGTGAAATGTTCTAGGAAGCTGCTCTCTGGGTACCAGTAAAACTTCCTAAAGGGTGTCCATCACTGGGTCTCCCACTGGCCCCTCTGGCTTTTCTGTTGTAAGAGCAAGAAGAAAAACATTGGAACCAAGAAAAAAAAATAATTTTCTCCTTCAGTGTCCCTCTAGTACCTTTTACTGATAAACCTTAACATTGTGGCTGGTAGAAATGGAGAAATGTCATCTAATGTCACAAAGCAGGGCAAAGAAGGGTTGATTTGGAGCTGAGAGGCAATCAATTGTTAACTGGTACAAATGAGATATACTGCAACAGAATACCCAATAGAGATAAAAAGCTTTGTTTTATATCTTTGGCCTATGAAAGTTCATTCACGCAGGGCTAAATATCACACTCTATAGATAACTCTCAAATTTTCATTCCTCACCTTATCTGTTCACCCAAGTTCTCTTCCAGTCCAGACCACCACCACCATTATCTCTGATGATCTTCTAATTCACACTCACACTTTTGGAACTCAGGTAAAGAGAATTTAGCTAATTCCACTATTATCATCTGTCTATGTATGGCCCTTTGCATATGGGACCCTTCTCTTCTCTTCTTTCATTTTTCTCAGAATCCTGGAACTCCATTCCCATTCTTATTCTACTGCATCCTCTGTAATACATTTAGTATATGTCTCCGGATGTGTACATAACTTTGGAAAATACATAGAATTGTGTATGTATTTTAAATATATACGTACAGGGTGAAGCTATGGATACCATTCTTTTTCTAATTTTCCTCCTCCACAGTTGTTTTTAAGATCTGTCCTTGCACTTATATATACTTCTTGTTCATAGCTTGTAACTGCTGCACAGCCTTTCATAGGATGCACCCACCCACTTTATTTATCCTTTCTCCCACTTCATATTACTAGGCTGACTCCAGTAGTCAGTGCTCACAAACTGCCAGAATGCACATCCTTGTATACATTCTCTTACACACCTGGGTACAAGTGTCTCAGGAATACACCTAGGAGGGGGGTTGCTGGGCCAGGGAATGTGCAGATATGAATTTTACTGACTTCTGCTAGATTGCTTTCCAGAAGACTACAAAGTCTACACTCCATCTGGAGCATATGATAATTTCCATTTCCCTATATCGGCACATAACAACAACAACATATCCTTGTCAACAATTGCTATCATCTGACTTTCTAATTTTTCTTGTGTCGTGGGTGTAAGGTGGTATCTCTTTGTTTTATATAATTTGTATTTCTCTAACAGTGAGGCTGAAATTTCTTCATGTTTTCCCTTTTATATCCTTGGCCAACTTTTCTACCTGGTTCCTAACGTTTTCTTGTCAATTTCCTTGCATATTCTAGATTAGGTGTTAATAAACTTTTTCTGTAAAGACCCAAGTAGTAAATATTTTAGGTTTTTCTGGCCATATGCTGTTTGCTGCATCTACTCGACTCTGCCGTTGTAGGGTGAAAGCCACAGACAAAATGTAAATGAATGAGCTTGATTGTGTCCCAATAAAGCTACATTAACAAAAACAGGTGACAGGGCCAGATTTGGCCTGTAGGCCATAATTTGGCAGCCTCTGTTCTAGATATTAATTCCTCCTTGGTTTTTCACATTACAGTTAATCTATTTCCACTCTGTCTATAGTACCCTTTGTTGAACAGAACTATTTCACTTTTTTTTTTTTAACTTTTCATTGTGATTGGGTGCAATTTTACAAAGCAAATTCCTTTTACATTCAACAGTCCATACACATTTTGTTTCACAATATAGATAACAGTCTCCACAACGTACAGCTCCTTCTTGCCTCCTCTCTGTGGTTACCCCTTCCTTATGTCCTATGCAATCCTGCCTGTGCAAATGTTTTCTTCTGTGCAAATGTTACCCTTCTGATCTCCCATGGTTGACTGTTGCAAAGAGTGCATCTCCCTGGTGTAGTTGTTCAGCCCATAGACCTGTCTATTGTTTGGCTAAGAGTTAAGTCATAGAAGTGAATCCAATTCCAGGCCCAAAGGATGACTCAGGGCCACAATCTCAGGGGTTTCACCAGTCTCTTTCCAACTAATAATCCTAGTCTTTTTTATGTTTTTGAATTTTCTTCCACATTTTTCTCCCACTTTATCCAGGATCTCCAATTCTGATTTCTTTCCAAGTGGTTGGCATTGGTAGCCAGGCATCATCTAGTCCTTCCGGTCTCAGGGTCATGTCGCTACTAGTTTTTTAATGCTTGCTGTATTAGGACTCTTGATTTCAACAGACAAAAACCCAACTCAAACTACCTTAATTATATATATATATACACACACACACACACACACACAAACACACAAACAAAATGTGGTACATACATCCAATGGAGTGCAATTCAGCCAGTAGGAAAAATGAAGTCTTGACACACGCTACAGTATGGATGGAGCTTGAAGACATTATGCTGAGCAAAATAAGCCAATTACAAAAGAGCAAATATTATATGACCTCAGTGATATAAAAAGACAAGAAAAAGCAAACATACAAAGACCAAAGTTTATTTGTGGTTACCAGGGGAGGGAAGGGGAAAGGAGAGGGTTAGCAGAGATGGAAAAAATCACAGTAATTAACGGTAGGGTTACACAGCTGGTTATTGTTATTGCTGTCAATAAGTTAAACCAAACCAAACTCATTGCCATTAAGTCGGTCCAGACTCATTGCGACCCCTCCTTGGGTTTCCAAAGCAGTATCTCTGTGGAAGTAGATTGCCCAGTCTTCCTTCCGAGGAGTGGCTGGTGGATTTGAATCACCAGCCTTCTGGTTAGCAGTCAAATGCCTTAAGCACTACACCACCAGAGCTCCTGTCAATAACTTATATACCTATAAAAAGTTGAATTGGCAAAAGTTGTGTGATGGATACATTTACAACAACAACAACAAAGAAAGAGTAGCTACTAAGTGTGCTTATGTGCAACCAAACACCTCATGGGATTTGGTTCCTTAGTTTGGAGGTTTAAGGTCATGGCTTCAGGGGACACCTCAGTTAATTGGCCTAATAACATGCTTAGTGCTTCTGTTCTACCTCCTAGTTCTTCGTGTAGTGCCTGGGGTCTTAGAGGCTTCCAAGAAGTCATCCAAGACACAATAATTAGACTCCATTCATCTGGAGCAACAGAGAAAGAAAGTGAGTCCAGAATAGTAGGAGGATATTGGATGTATGGCTAATTGCCTCTATAAGCAACTGCCTGCTTGGCCATGACACCAGAAGAACTGAATGGTGCCTGGCTACTGTTACTGGACATTTTAATTAAAGATTCTGTGGAAGAATCCTGATTAAAAGGGTAAATGCAGAACAAAATTTCAAATTCTCATAGACTCTAGCTTTTGTGGAATCATGGAAGGTGGATGACCCCTGAAACTATTGCTTTGAGATAATGTTTAAACATTACAAATATCCCCTGGAAGGGAAACTTTCTTTGTTGGTTACCAGGGATGGAGAGGAGGGGAGGGAAAATCGCTAGTCTTGATTTGTGTGAAGGGAAAGGCAAGAGAGAGGGAGAGAGGGAGAGAGTGTGTGCATTCTGATGGCATAGTGCCTAAGGCATTTGATTGCTAACTAGAAGATTGGTGGTTCAAACTCACCAGCCACTCCGTGGAAGGAAGATGGGGCAATTTTTTTAGTTTAAGAACTATCTATATGGGATCAAATTGACAACAACAATTTGAAAGATGAGATAGGAACCTTAGAGGGGAGTGAGTTTGTTAGTGAGGAAGGAACAACTCAGAAAAGGAGGGTGAGAATGGCTGCAGAGCTCAAAGAACACAGTCAGTGTCACTGAATGGTACATGTAGAAACTGTTGAACTTGTGTGTGTTTTGCTGTGTATATTTTTAACAACAACAAAAACATAAAATTTGGGGGAAAGAAAAAATACTCCTGCTAGAGATTAATAGTCCATCAAAAAATAATTGGTTAAAATTGTAATAGCAATCACTTTGTTACAATTGAATTTCATATTATTTTATCAAGAGTTAAATGAGAAAAAGCATTTCAATGCTCATGGTAGGAAGGATAGCAGTTTCATCTTCCAGCAATTTCCTACAGAACATGCTTAAATGAATGCATTTGTAATAAGGGGGGATCTTCATCTGTGTTCTGCACAACTGCATTTTGGCTTTAAATGATTGCACTGTGGGACGTGAGAAGGAATTTTGAAATGAGCAGTCTGCTTCCTGCAGATAAGTTTATGTGCCTTCCTTATCATCATGAAAAGAAGTTAAAATTATAGCTACCCTGTAAACAAAAGGAAAAATTTCAAATACATTGTTGATTCTAATGGCTTGCAGTCCTGGTTTAGAATTATAGCATGGCACCGTCCAAATCTATGCACAGAGCTCTGGTGGCACCGTGGTTAAAGCATTCGGCTGCTAACCAAAAGGTGAGTTGAACCCACCAGCCATTCTGCAGGAGAAAGATGAAGCAGTCTGCTTCCATAAAGAGTGACAGCCTTGGAAACCCTGTGGGGGCAGTTCTACTCTGTCCTCTAGTATCACTATGAGTTGGAATCAATTTGATGGCAGTTGGTTTGCTTTTAACTTAAATATGGTGTTGATGTTGTTATTATGTGCCATCGAGTCAGACCCGACTCCTGGCGACCCCTCCTTGGGTTTCCGAGGCAGTATCACTACAGAAGTAGATTGCCCCATCTTCCTTCCAAGGAGTGGCTGGTGGGTTTGAACCGTCAGCCTTCTGGTTAGCAGTCAAGTGCCTTAGCCACTATGCTACCAGAGCTCCCAACTTAAATATATATATGAATATATATGCATACACATACACATACACATTGGCTTATGTAATTGGAAAGTCAAATGAATGAGACTATTAGGTCTAAGGGTTCAAACAATACCATTAATTAATATCTTCTCAAAGCAACCTAGATGATAATACGATCAGGCTCAGTGTCCTTAAAAACCCACTGCCATAGTGTCGATTCATACTCAAAGTGACCCTATAGAACAGAGTAGAGCCACCCCATAGGGTTCCCAAGAAAGTAATCTTTAAGGAAGCAGACTGCCACATTCTCTCCTGTGGAGCAGCTGGTGGGTTTGAACCATTAACCTTTAGGTTAGTAACCAAACACTTAACCACTGTGCCATCAGAGTCCCTTACAGTGTCCTTACTGCTCTTTTTATCAGAAGAGACTTCTTTCTCATCAACCATTCATATCCATCCCCTCAAAATGGACTCTGAATAATGTCATGTGCTCATCTCTGGATCAGTCATAGTGACAGAGAAGTTTGCCCCGTGGATGACAGCCCTACCAGTTAAAGAGTATTTCCAGATGGAGCAATGATAGGCAGATCAAACACCCACAGATATCTCCCTCATATATTACTAAAATCTTCACCACTCTGAAGATTGTTACAGGGGGGGACATTAAGGCTCAGAGAGTTTAAGTTTCTTGTAAAAATCTCACAACCTGTTAGAGATCAAGGCAGTATTAACAATCAGGTCTCCTATTAAAGTCAAGGAGCTCTCGTGGTGTAGTGAGTGCCTAAGGCATTTGACTACTATTCAGAAGGCTGGCGGTTCAAACCCACCAGCCACTCCTTGGAAGGAAGGTTGGGCACTCTACTTCCGTAGTGGTAATGCCTCAGAAACCCAAGGAGTCGCTATGAGTCGGATCAGCTCAGCAGCAGTGAGTTGTTTTTTTTTTTTTGTATTTAAAGTTGGCATACTTTCCTCTAAGGAGCTATGGTGGTACAGTGCCTAGGGCATTTGCCTGCTAACCAGAAAGCTGGTGGTTCAAAGCCACCAGCCGCTCTGTGGAAGGAAGATGGGACAATCTACTGCTGTAAAGATTTACTGCCTTGGAAACCCAATGGGGGTTGCTCTGAGTCGGAATAGACTTGATGACAGTGAGTTTGGCTTTTTGGATTTTCACTTTCCTTTATACCAGACTGCTATTTGATTATACTGCTGTCACTTCAAACTCACCATGGTACAAACTAAGGTCATCATTTTTCCTAATGTCCTGTCTGAAGTTCAAAGTTTCCAAAAGATATGTTTCCTTGGTCTACCAGATGTGAAAATGTGGTATTATCCTCCCTTGATTCACCCTTTTCTTTCATCCTGGTAGCCAATCCTTTGTAGGTCTCTTCCATCTTCTTGTTCCTTCTCTGACGCACCATCTCCACATTTGTTCATGGGCTTATCACTTGACATTTAGAGTAGCATGTTACCCTAATTCAGTCTATCCTATATACAGACACATATCAAGACCCCTAAAGTCCTGATTTTTAAAGAGTAATATTATTATTATTTTTTGCTTAAAGATCTGTACCAATTTTTATTACCACAACAAAAATACCATAACATAGAACTCAAAAATTCAAGGGCTTGAAACAATAGATATTTATTATTGATTATATATTAGTGTGTCAAAGAGCTCTGGTGGCATAGTGCCTAAGATATTTGACTACTAACCAGAAGCCTGGTGGTTCAAACCCACCAGCCACTCCTCTCAAGGAAGATTGGGCAATCTACTTCCGTAGTAATTGTTGTTGTTGTTGTTGTTACGTGCCCTGGAGTTGACCCCGACTCATAGCGACCCCTCCTTGGGTTTCTGAGGCAGTATCACTACGGAAGTAGATTGCCCCATCTTCCTTCTGAGGAGTGGCTGGTGGGTTTGAACCGCCAGCCTTCTGGTTGGCAGTCAACCCAAGGAGGGGTCGCTATGAGTCAGATGCAACTCGATGGCAGTGAGTTTGGTTTGAGTGTATTAGTGTGTCAGGTTCAGCTGATCTAGAGTGAGCTGGGCTGGACACTCTGCCTGCTGGGCAGTTTTATTTCTCACTACAGGTCTGTGGAGAATCTCTGCTTCATCCTTCCTAGCATAGTGGGCTTTTTTCCAGGGCATTCTATTTTTAGGTGATAGCAACAATGCAAGAAGGCAAGTGGGGATATGTGAGGCCTCTTAAGACCTAGAGTTGGAACTGGCACATGGTCATTTTCCAAGCTCAAATCAAGGGAAAAAGGCATACTACTCACAATAAGGCCATGGCAAGGGTTTGGATAGATGGAAAGGGGAAGAATTGGAGTCATCAACGCAATCTATCACCTAGAGAGTCAAGTCTAAACTCCACTGGCTAGATTTCAAAATTCTGCATTGTCTCACCCATTCTATTCAACCCAAACCCCTTTGGGCTATTCATGTGGGACACAGTTCAGGGACTTTGGAAATCTTTCAGAAGGTGGACAAAATTGGACAGTTCCAGACAGCAAACTATATTCTAAATGCATGCCTGCCTTCCTGACTCCCCACCATACAAACAAGAGGGAGGCATTGTCTGTGCTCATTGCTATTGATAGTTTTTAATAAAATAAACAAACATTAAACAATTTCTCCTCTGGGAAATAAACTGGGGGTCTTACTTGTGGGGTTGTTCTGTTTTTGTTTTTTAGGTCTTTTGGGGGGAAAAATCCTGCACAATCCTCAATAAACAATGACAACAGTTTATTTTTGTTGGGTTGACTTGGGCCCTCTGCCACTTCCTTTTTGTGGATTGAGGGGTTGACTAAAGAAATGATTCAGAGAGAGTTTTTTATTCTTTTTTTGTGCGGCTTCTCTGGCTGGAAAATAAAAGCTCTACATTCTTTCTGTATTCAGCAGACTTCAAAGTTATAAAAATTTGGATATAGTACATCAGGGTTATGGTTGTTCTAGATTTCAGTCTTTTTATAACTTCCTCATATTTCACATATGTTTGACCTTAGGTTAAAGGAACACTTTTGAAAAGTATAATGATTTGATCCTAGCAATGGAGGTAGCAAAAATACTGGGGTCGATAAGTTAAATTAAAAAGCTTAAAATAAAAAAAAAAAAAAAAAGAAGAAGAAGAAAAAGAAAAAGAAGAAGCAAAAACTAGATTTTGCAAACTTTAAGCTTAGGACTGCATGCCAATAGGAGAATTTCCCAACTATATTCTTATACAAAGATTATGGTGAGAAAAACATTTTTCAAAGTTTACCAGAATAAAATATATTCTTCTAATCCAAAAATTAAAAGGAACAAATTTCATAGTGTTGCTGTTGTTAGTTGCCTTTGGGGTCCATTCCAACTCATGGCGATTCTGTGGGACAGAGCTGAACTGCTCCATAGAATTTTCTTGGTTGTAAACTTTATTATTATTATTATTATTATTGTGTTTTGGGTGAAAGTTTACAGGACAAATCCATTTTCCATACAGCAGTTCATACACATTTTGTCTCATGACACTGACTGCAATTCCCCACAATGTAACACTTATATTCCCACTTTCTCTCTGTAGTTACCTGTTCGCTGTGTCCTTCCGTCCCATGTACTCCTGCCCACCCCCAGCTATCTCCCTGTGCAGACACTGTTCTTCTGTTCTCC
>NW_006921793.1:2748570-2761815 GCF_000298275.1 Orycteropus afer afer | reverse complement strand
TTTTTTTTTTTTTTTTCCTTTCCTACAAAAGTCTGAGTAATCCCATGTGTGTTGGAGTTTTATATCACCTAAAATGTATTTCAGTGATTTATCAAGGGAAATAAAACAAGTTTGAAACAGCATGTATATGTGATTTTATTTTTATTAAGAACCTTATATGTGTGTGTGCATGCACATATGCATGTGTAAAGAAAGAGACTAAAGACACACACACACAGAGAATGCCTATGAAAAATATCTAAAAGGAAGACATCAGAATATTAAGTTACTTTTGAGTATTAGCTTTCTTCTTATCCTCTATTTAATTTTGCATGTTTTAAAATTCAATTTATCTGTAATTAACACAACATATATGATTAACATAACATATCTTGCTGAAGATAATTTAAAAAACAGTTGCAACAGTTTATTGACAGAAAAATTCCAGAAATGCAAGCTGGATTCAGAAGAGGACGTGGAACGAGGGATATCATTGCTGATGTCAGATGGATCTTGGCTGAAAGCAAAGAATACCAGAAAGATGTTTACTTGTGTTTTATTGACTATGCAAAAGTAATTTTGCATAAAAAAAGCAATAGTCAATTGATTGTGTGGATCATAGCAAATTATGGATAACATTGAGAAGAACGGGAATTCCAGAACACTTAATTATGCTCATGAGGAATCTGTACGTAGACCAGGAGGCTGTCATTCGAACAGAACTAGAGGATACTGCGTGGTTTAAAATCAAGAAGGGAGTGTGTCAGGATAGTATTCTATACTTCTTCAATCTGTATGCTGAACAAATAATCCAAGAACCTGGACTATGTGAAGAAGAGTGTGGCATCAGGATTGGAGGAAGACTCATTAACCACCTGTGATATTCAGATGACACAACCTTGCTTGGTGAAAGTGAAGATGACTTGAAGCACTTACTGATGAAGATTAAAGTCTTCATCAGTCTGCAGTATGGATTACACCTCAAAATAAAGAAAACAAAAATCCTCACAACTGGACCAATAAGTAGCATCACAATAAATGGAGAAAAGATTGAAGTTGTCAAAGATTTCGTATTAGTTGGACCCACAATCAGCACCCAGGGAAGCAGCAGTCAAGAAATCAGATGACATATTGGGTTGGGGAAATCTGCTGCAAAAGACTTTCTTTAAGGTGCTGAAGAGCAAAGATGTGTCTTTGAAGACTAAGGTGCGCCTAACCCAAGGCCGTGCTGTTTTCAATCGCCTCATGTGGATGTGAGAGCTGGACAATGAATAAGGAAGACCAAAGAAGAATTGATGCTTTTGAGTTGTGGTGCTGGCGAAGAATACTGAAAGTACCATGGACTGCCAGAAGAACTAACAGATCTGTCCTGGAAGAAGTACAGCCAGAATGCTCCTTGGAAGCGTGAATGACCAGATTTCGTCTCACCTACTTTGGTCATGTTTTTGGAAGGGATCATTCCGTGGAGAAGAAGGATATCATGCTTGGTAAAGTGGAGGGTCAATGAAAAAAGGGAAGGCCCTCAATGGGACGGATTGACACAGTGGCTGCAACGATGGGCTCAGATATAGCAGAGATTGTGAGGCTGGCACAGGACCAGGCAGTGTTTAGTTCTGTTGCACATAGTGTCACTATGAGTCGGAGCCAACTTGGCAACACCTAACAACAGCATATAATACTAAATGGGATTTTAAAACAAAAAAGATACAGCTGTTTAACAGTTTGGACTTTTCACCTCAGGAATTCTAAAATGCCTCTACTTCTAAGGAAACTAATAACAAAACTTCCATGTGGAGCCTGTTTGCCTAGCTGTCTTGTTTCCTTCAGCAGAAAATTAGAATGAATAAGGTAGAAATGGAAAGAGATGAGGTCTTCTTCATTAGGCTGGTACCACTGTATCTCCAGATATGTAGAGGCCAGAAGAAATGCCAGATTTTCTCCAAATCCAAGGCTTGCCTGTCAGTATTCCATCCTCAACTTACTTAAGGATGTGGTGTAGTGAATTACTTGGTATGGCTTTTCTAGCCACAGTCTTTGTAACTTCCACTGAATTACTGAGTGGGACTATGCAAATAAGGTGTATAGAACTCTGGTGTTGGGATTGGTTAGTTTTGTCACTCTGCCAGGCTTAAGATAAGCCTTTTTAGAGGCAGAAAGGTGGAATCTCACTGCCACCAAGGGAGAAGAGCTGGAAGTGAAGTGGAGCATGTCCTGCCTGGGACCTGAGATCCCAGCACTGGATCTTCTTGGCTAAGAGATGCCTGGCTGAGAAAGAGATGCTGGGTTGAGAGACAGATGCCCAGATGAGATGGCAAGAGTGAAACCAAGAGGCACAAGACAGAGAAGAGACCTTGCTAGTCCCTAAAGTGAGAAAGCTCAGTGCGTTCGGGCAGGCTTGCTGACAGAGTATGGTGCACCTAGGTGTTCCTATCGGCAGAGCTAAAAGAGCTTTATAACACTTTCCTGAGCAGGGCAGAGGCCAGGGATAGAGACCAAGGGCCAGAGAGGCATGCCTGAGAGCATAGCAGAGGGGAGACTGTCCTGATCAAAGAATTGTATCCTGAGCATGTTCCTGAACCTGAATTGTAGCCTGTTGCTTCTCTAATAAGCCCAATGTGGTGGTTAAGGTTATGTGTGACTGCTTAAAGGATGTGGTCTGCTTCCAGTATATAAGCTCTGAGGAAGGTCTCCAGCTTTTTGGCATGCTTGAATCCTGCATGTAGCTGGGTCTTTGTTCAGCTGCCTCCCCTGCTCTGCCGAACTTGGGACTTTTCATGGACTTGATCAATGGCCTGCCATGTGGTTTGGTAATAACAGGATTGTGCCTTGTTACTTGCCTTGGGTTTGTCAGCCTCAGCAGCCAGCAGCTGCCTGAGTGAAAAAAACCTCCCGCTTCAGCGGCCCAAGAGGAAGAGGCAGAGATGAAGGCTAAGGCTGAGGGGCTTTCACCCAGCCCCTAGAGCCTGGCACTTTGAACTCTGGACTTCCAGCCTCCAAAACTGTAAGAGAATAAATTCCTGTTTGTTAAAGCCACCCACCTGTGGTATTTTTGATAGAGCAACACAAAGTAACCAGAACACCCCATAATTGTGAGTATTGTGTGGCCATTGCAATGAATTATCTAACCCAGCAGAGAGGTAGTGAGTGCTGTGGGCAGGAAGACTAGTGTCAGAATTACTAAAAAGGGTTGGAGGGTGGCAGTATATCTGGCCTCATAAGAATAAGCCTTGGGCTATTGATGGTGACTCTGTTTGCCCCTTGTGAGATCAGAGGAGGTCAGAAGATGCCACTTTCCAGTCCTTTTAGCAGAGGGAAATAGCCAAAAATCCAAGGGCTAGGCAGATCCTGCAAAGTGACACAGTCCCTTACGGTTAGAAATGTTGGCTTGTGCAGTGATACTTTTAAAAATACATCTATTGAATGTTATGAATAAAGTTAAATACTAACAATATGTGTAGATTTAGAGTTTGGAATATGGCATTTTATTTCTTCTAAATCAAAAGACATTATAGATCTAATTTCAATTAGTCTCTATTTGGCTTTCCAAATGTAGTCTATTAAAATTTAGATACCTGAGACCATTTCACTGAGCAAATATGATAGTTGGTGAACAATTCACTCCCGCAAGCATCTTTAAGAACCTTCCATGTGTCAGTCACTGTATTGTTGCTAGGAATACAGAGAAGAACGGAGAAATGGACTTTGCCTTAGACAGGTCAGCTTATCACAGCAACAAAGTTAAGATTTGCTTTGTTCTTTCATGTTAAATCTTTCTTTGAAGAACAAATGAAAACAGGGAAGAGGGCCCTAAAGAATCTCAGTCACATAAACAATTATAAGGCCCCTGTCAGATGGACCATTGTGCCATCCCAGAGTAGGGTCGTTTGTGTCATTGTGGGCAGGGGTGCAGAGGTTTACCAAATGAGGATTAAGGAATAGCTCAGAGCAGTTAGATCATATAAAGTCCTAAATGTTTAGTTTATCAGAATGGATCTAAGTTTGGCTCCTGTTGCTAAAAGAAAAAAATAAAAAGTGATGCGTATATGACTTACAAGAAAACCTGGGGCCATGCCATCTATTATCAGCAATAAACAGATTTGAGTCTTTCGTAAATGAGATTGTCAGGGTCCAGGGGATTTGTCAGCAGCCTGATAATCCTCAAATCATCTGCCTGCCCTACCGTAGTAATAGGAAATTGTCAGTATCAAGGCTAGTTAACAATCTTCTTGTCTGGTGCATTAAAGATAATTCCACAAAACTCAAAATCTTAACCAAATGGGCTTCCTCAGATGGTTCAATATCACACATCTTACCATCAAGTCCACAAAGGCTGCCAGAAGACTCGGTCCCCCTGGGCCTCCAGTACATGGAAAACACAGACTGGGACTTTGGGGAATTTTAATCCAGCATGGGAAAACACATACAAAGTTTAGTGGCCGCAAAACTGCAAAAACCACTAGTGACCGCTCTCCACATGCCAAGATGATACACTGGGGCCTCTGGGTTAGGTCAAGTTAGTGACAAGGTTTTGTGAAGCTGAGACTACTATTGCTCTTTTCCTTATTGTTTATATGACTTAAATTTAATGTTTCAAATTGGTGATACATTCAAATGGTTCAAAAATTAAAAAGCTGCAAAAGGGATCTAGTAAAAAATATTCTTTCTGTCCCTGTGTTTTCCCTTCCTACCTCCCCTCAAAGGCAACTCCTATGGTCATCATTACTATTTTATCCTTTCACAGATTTTTTAAATCGAATATAAGAAAATATGAAACATGTTATCATTTTACTCTCCCTTTTTACACAGAAGATAGACAATAATACAATTATTCTTGCTTTGTCTTTTTTACTTAAAAATATAGCTTGAAGATCTTTCTATATTAATACAGGTAGTCTCGACTTGAGACAAAGTTCTGTTCCAAAGACTTTGTTATAAGTCGGTTCTGACATTTTTTTTTTTTTTTTTTTTTTTTTCATTATTATTGCCTTTTATTATAAGTATCTTTATAAATCTGAACTTCGAACATCTATGAGTGAACAGCTGAGAATGATAATATCAGCAAATCACACACCACAACTACTAAGATGTACAAAAATAAAAACAAAAACCAGATTGTCTTAAGTGTGATTCATAGTAGAATATGTTGTAAATCAGGGACCACCTGTATATAGAAATAATCCTTATTCTTTTTACAGTCAGATTATTTTCTGTCATTTTGTGTACCATAATTTCAAAAATTTGTCCCATGTTGATGATATTGAGTTTGTTTTCAATATTTTGCTATAACAAACAATGACATAATGAATAACCTTGCACATATATTCTTTCACATTATGATTATTTACTTTTGTACTTTTTATAGGGCTTCCTAGTAGTGGCCAAGACAGGGCCACTCCCCCGATTCTATAAGTTAAAAACCATAATTCTTAATGTTGTTGTTGTAGGGACCACGGAGTCGGTTCCCACTCCTAGTGACCCTATGTACAATGGAACAAAATACAACCTGGTCCTGAGTCATCCTCATCATCATTTCTATGTTTGATCCCACTGTTGCAACCACTGTGTCACTTCATCTTGTTGAGGGTCTTCCTTTTTTTAGCCCTCAACTTTGCCAAGCATGATGTACTTCTCCAGGGCTTGCTCACTACTGATAACATGTCCAAAGTGTAAGAAAGGAAGTCTTGCCATCCAATGTTCTAAGGAGCATTCTGGCTGTACTTCTTCCAAGACAGATTCGTTCATTCTTCTGGCAGTCCATAGTATATTCAACATCCTTCACCAACACCATAGAGTTCAAATTCATCAATTCTTCTTTTCTCTTTCTTATTCTTTGTCCAGCTTTCACATGCATATGAGACAATCGAAAATACTACAGTTTAGATCTAAATATTGAAGCCTAGAAAACCCTATTTACTTTCCAAATACTTGGTACTGTGGAAAGAGCTCTGATGGCATAGTGCCTAAGCCATTTGTCTGCTAACCAGAAGGCTGGCAGTTCAAACCCACCAGCCACTCCTCGGAAGGAAGATTGGGCTATCTACTTCCACAGTGATACGGCCTCAGTAACCCAAGTAGAGGGCACTATGAGTCAGATCCAACTCAACGGCAGTGAGTTTGGTATTTTGGTTTGTACTGTGAATAAATGCTATGGAAAAAAAAGGAAGGATGGATGGGAGAAGGGACTCAGGAGAGCAACTAAGGCTGCGTGTGGGGATGGGAACCAGAAAATGAGAACCATCTGCCAGCTGTCAGCAGAGGGTGCTGCAGTACATTCTTGGCAGTTGAGCTTAGAAGAGGCTCCAAGTTACAAAACCATACTAATGGCATTTAGGAGCCCAAAAGAGTTTTGGATGTCATCTAGTCAAATTTCTTAGTTTATGGAGAGGAAGCTAAGGCCCGGAAGACCCAGAATGTTATTAGTTATTCTGCATTTGGCCTAAATTTGAGAGACAGTCTCCTCCTCTCTTCCCAAGAAGGTCAGACACAGTCATCACCATTATCAAAAGCAGTGTCTGCAGGAGGTGAGGCTGGAGGGTTTTGTATCACAGCAGCAGGAGGGATGGATGATCTCAGAGGGTAGTTCTATGGAAGCCACAGTTTAAAAATCATTCCACAGAACTTCTAATATGCCTCTTTCTAAGTGCAGTATTCTGAAGTCTTAAAGCAGTGATACAGCCCCGCTCTGCCTTTGAGACTCAGCTGTGGTGAAAATAACCTACATCAGCCAGACACCAAAAGGAAGGGAAAAATGGATTATGATAAAGAGCCTCTGGTGTCTATAATGAAAGAATAATACAACTTAATTTTCCTGATCGCTACTGCTCTTTAGGATGTGATAGTTCTTTAAGCTTTAAGTGGTTAAAGTAAATTGTGGATTGATTAGATATTTTTATCCCAATCTCCTTGCCTGGGTGTATTTATCTAAAGTATAGTTGAACCAGTAAAAAAGCCAAGTATTTCTAAGCTTAACATTGAGAGTTATTTGAGTTTCATTACAATCCAAAGACTAAGTGGTAAAAAGGTAACTTATTTCCTTTCAGGAGGGCTGTGTTTTCTGAGGGCAATTGGTTAAGATGAGCACTGAGATCCAGAAAATACCTCCCCCTTCTGCTGTGTTGTGCTCTACTCTTCCCCTAAACACTTTCCTCTACTTACTTTCTAAGTTCCAGATCACTATCCCCCTCTCAGTAGAGGCTTCTCGGTTTTTCTTCCTTAGATCTAGTGGTGCAAACAGTTAAACGCTCAACTATTAACCAAAAGGTTGATGGTTCAAACCTGCCAGCCACTCCACTATAAAAAGGTTTGCTTTCATAAAGATTTGAAAAAAAAAAAACAAAAACCCACCAACCTCTTTGGGTTTCCAAGGCACTAAATCTTTACGGATATAGATTGCCTAGTCTTCCTTCCAAGGAGTGGCCAGGGTTTGAACTGCCAACCTTCTGGTTAGCAGTCAAAAACGCCTTAGGCACTATGTTACCAGAGCTTAAAAACCCTATGGGTCAGTTTTACCCTGTCATATGGGGTCACTATGAATTTAAATTGACTGAAAGGCACCTGTCTTGGTTCTATAGTGCTGCTATAACAGAAGTTCCACCACTGGTTGGTTTTAACAAACAGGAATTTATTCTTTTACAGTAGGAGGCTAGAAATCCAAATTTAGAGTGCCAGTTCAAGGAGCTGGGTGAAGACCCTCAAGCTTGGGCCTCAGCTCAGCCTCTTATTCCAGGCCTTCTGGAGCTGGGGCTTCTTCTGACTTATGCAGCTACTGGCTGCTGAGGCTGACGAACCCAAGATAGGCAAGTAAAATGGCACAATCAGCAGGGAACACAGCAGGCCACTGGTTCAAGCCCAGGGACAATCCCCAAAACAGACCACAACATGCCAAAAAACTAGGCCCTCCTCCAACCCCACCACCATTAAGTCAATTTTAACTCATAGTGACCCCCATTGGATTTTCGAGCAGTAAATCTTTACAGAAGTAGATTGTCCAGTCTTGCTTCCGCGGAGTAGCTGGTAGGTTTAAACCACCAACCTTCTGGTTAGCAGTCAGATGCCTTAGGCCCTGTGCTACCAGAGCTCCATAAGCTATCCTCAAAGCATCTCCATATATACTGGAAGCAGGCCACACCCCAAAGCCAACTACTTAGCTGCTCACAGAAAATTCCACCATGGAGGTGATTACAATCTCATCATGGGGAATAACTACTTTCAGCTGCCCAGGTACTCAAACTCACAGCCCAGCCAAATTGATACACAACCTTAACTGCCACAGCACCTAACAACAAAACAAACTTACTGCCATCAAGTTTGACTCATAGCATCTTTATAGGACAGAGTCAAACTGCCCACAAGTTTTCCAAGGCTGTAATCTTTACAGAAGCAGACTGCTCCATCTTCTCCAGTGTAGTGGCTGGTGGGTTTGAATTGCTGAGCACTTAAGCACTACACCACCAGGGCTCCTTGGCAGGCTTTCAGTAGCTAAAAATTTGCTATCTTGACATACTATACAAAACATTGTTCCACCTACTACTTTGGCGAGTAGCGACTGGGACCTTAAAAGCTAGGAAGCTGCCATCTAGATGCAACAATGGGTCTCTCCTCGTCAAGAAGAAAGAAGAAAACCAAAATTAATGGAAACAATCAGTCCTAGCGACTGGTACACCATCCGATCTGCAACCTATACAACTATGAGACCAGAAGAACTAGATTGTGCCCAGCTACCACTGCCATCCACTTGGAAGGGATGTAGGAGATCCTGCATAAAGAGGGAGAACAATGTGGTACAAAACTCAAAATCATTTGGAGGCAAAAAAAAAAAGAAGGTGGGGACCAGGTTTGCTGGTCCAATAGAGCCTGGTGTAACCACTGAGACTATGGCCCCTAGCTGCCCTTCAGGTCTGGAATTGAACCCACAACTGTGGTTTCCAGCCAAACAAAGTACAGGCATGTGAGTTAAACATTTACCTCAAGTAGACACACGCCCTGGAGAGAACAATCATGGGAGAAGGAAGGGCTGCTTATGCACAGGGAGATAGCTCAGGTGCAGAAGACTATGAAGGGATGGACACTGGGAGGAGGTAACTATGGGGAGGAAGTGGGAGGGGAGCTGCTGCATTGTAAATTTTGGTCAATGACATGAGACAAAGTATATGTGAACGGCTGTATGAAAAGTGAATTTACTCTGTAAATCTTCACCCAAATCCTAATAAAAAAAAAAAAAATTTGCTATCTTAAAAACAATTGGATGTGTAGTAATTTGAGTTTTCTGCCAGCAGGCTCTTTTAGGCTAACTGGTCTCAGCTTGCTGTGAAGAAATAAACAATTTAGGTCCAATACACAGTGGTTTTATATGTATCTGTTATATTTTTTAATGTAACAAGTGCTACTTTATGATGGGAAACCTGAACATCAGGCAAAAGAGTTTGAGAAAAGCATTAATGAACAAAGAATAGAAATCTGATTCCACATTCTTTTTCTTTAAGTGTAAGAAACTAAACTGATACGGTTCCTTTTTAAGTCCTAAATCCTGCAGATTTTTGTGGAATACACCATAACCACAATTTTCTTAGCTGGTGGTGGTGGTGGTTGTTGTGTGCCGTCGAGTTGGGCCCAACTCATAGCGACCCCTCCTTGGGTTTCGAGGCAGTATCACTATGGAAGTAGATTGCCTTCTACTATAGCCTCATCCAGACCTCCTGCAAATCTCCATGGTAAACAACCCTAACCCAGAACCGTGCAGGAAAGGATTAACTTTATAAATTTATTAGAGGGATTAGACTTTATGCAATTGTAGAAACTGGAGGAAAAGTCTATGTAAAACCACTGTGTCTAGTGTTGGACTTATAAACACTTGCTTTGATCACCTCCTATTGGTAAGGTAGGGATTCCCAATCTATGGTTATGGAGATAGATGGACACATGACACCTGACACTCTACAGATGCAACAACAGCAGTTTATTAGTCACATACTCAAACCTGGGAGGAGGACACCACATGCCATGCTGGGCCACATGGGGGTTACACTTGGGATTAGAGTAAACAATCAGGGCCTGAGGGAACCAGACTTTGTAGTGTCAAGAAGGTGAAGTGCCCTCTGGTTCCCATGGGAAGACTTGATTGGCTTGTTTTAACAATTCCATTAACTGGCAGGGAAGTAAAGCATACTTCTCAGGGATAAGCAGGAATTGTGCGTGGTCCCTGTGATGAGGAGGGTTATTTGTAGGGGACATTATCTGCAAGAGCAGAGTGGGCAGGGAGAATTACAGTTAGGCCTTTCAAGGTCTCTCAGTTTTCCCCATATGTCAAGCAAAAAAAAAAAAAAAAAACCTCACCGCCGTGGAGTCTATTTGACTCATAGCAATCCCTCCTTGGGTTTCCAAGGTGGTATCACTACAGAAGTAGATTGCCCAATCTTCCTTCTGAGGAGTGGCTGGTGGGTTTGCTAGCCTTCTGGTTAGCAGTCCAATGCCTTAGGCATTACGCCAACTGAGCTCCCATATGTCAAGACAGCATCATATTAATTTTAGGCCTTACATCACAATGCTATAGGTCATGTGGGCCAAAATGCAGGAAAGAAAGCTGGACATAAAGTGGAAGAAAGCAAGGATAAACTAGAAAATGTGTCCATCCTCAACCATTTCCAGTCTCAATGACATGGGTGAGATGCAGGTAAAGCTGGTACCTTGACCATGGAGCTGTGCACACATACCTAGACTAGGACTTAGAAAAACTGAAGGAGGGCAGCTGGCGAGAGCTGGAGAAACTTCAGGTCAGGTGATAACCTGCATCAAATGAGTGAGCCCACAGATCAACAGCAACCTGCACATGTAGCCATAGTGCCTGGCACCCTATGCCAACTTTCAGAGCATAATGGCTGCTGCTTTATAGCCTCATCCAGACCTCCTGCAAATCTCCATGGTAAACAACCCTAACCCAGAACCGTGCAGGAAAGGAAATTACAGGACAAGTGGTTCTAGCTGAGCTAAGTTAAGACTGTAAAACCCACCACAACTCTATAAGAATATATTCCTGACAGGAGAGAACTTCTATTTTGACCAACCAAAAAACAAACTCACTGCTGTCAAGTTGGATCCGACTCATAGCAACCCCTCCTTGGGTTTCCGAGGCAAGGGGGTATCACTACGACAGTAGATTGATCAACCTTCCTTCTGAGGAGTGGCTGGTGGGTTTGAACTGCCAGCCTTCTGGTTAGCAGTCAAATGCTTTATGCACTATGCCACCAGAGCTCCCTCTATTTTGACCACACATCAATAAAAACCAAACTGTGTTTGTAATTTTACACATCTGATGACTAGAAAAATTTTCACAGATGATTTTCTGGTTCTATACATATCACACTTTGATTTTCTCTACTACCCACATCAATCTGGTGCCAAGTGCCCTAGGGGCACATTCTTATTGGGATATGACTTCTGATCTTGCACCTTTGTGTCTAATACCAGGTGAGTCAGAATTGTGGCTAGTGGGAGTATTTCTGGAAGCCATTCCTACATCTGGACTGCTAATAGTGACTACACATGGAAGTGATTGCAAATTACGTAGTTATTCTACTAAATCTAAGGCAAATGTGTCACAACTCAACTTCCCCTTTGCTGAACCCAAAAAATGCCCACAGCCACTCTAATGCCACCTAGCACAGTGGAAGTCATGGTAGACAGAGACAGCATCTTAACCAATTGTAGTTAAAATATCATAGTTTTCTTGACCAGGTTTCCTCTATAAAATCTTTGAAACATTCAGAAACGGTAGCCAGGGATCAACCAGTTCTTCTAGTCTCATGGCAAAGGATGCAGTTGTTTATGGAGGCAATTAGCCACACATTCCATTTCCTCCTCCTATTCCTGACTTTTCTTCTTCTGCTGCTGCTCCAGGCAAATGGAGACCAATTGTTGTACCTTGAATGGCTGCTTGCAAGAAAAGTATTCATACAGGAGGATACTGTGTAGTGTAAAATTGGAATAGGTATGTGGTTAGGTTATATCCCTTCACCTTACTTATTCAATGTATACGTTGAGCAAATAATCCAAGGAGTTGGGCTATAATGAAGAAGAACAAGGTATCAAGACTGGAGGAAGACTTATTAACAACCGGTGATATGCAGAAGACACAACCTTCCTTACTGAAAGTGAAGATGTGAAGATGACTTGAAGCACTATTTGATGAAGATAAAACACTACAGTCTTCTATATGGGCTATACCTGAATATGAAGATAATGAGAAACAAAAATAAACATCAGGATAAATAGAGAAAAATCAATCATGGAAGCAGCGGTCAAGAGATCAAAGGATATATCGCATGGGACAAATTTGCTGCAAGACCTCTTTTAAACTTCTGAAAAGTAAAGATGTCACTTTGATGACCAAGATGCATCTGACCTAAGCCATAGTCTTTTCAATCACCTCATATGCATGGGAAAACCTGGACAATGAAAAAAGAATTGATGCATTCCAATTGTAATGTTGGTGAAAAATATTGTACATACTGTGGACCACCAAAAGAATGAACAAATGAGTCTTAGAAAGAAATACAACCAGAATGCTCCTTAGAAGAGCGGATGACAAAACCTTGTGTTGCTTATTTTGGACATGTCATCAGGAAAGACAAATCGCTAGAAAAGGAAACCATGTATGGTAAAGTAGAGGGTCAGTGAAGGTGAGGGGAACCCTCAGTGAGATGGGTCCACAACAGTGGACTCAAGCATAACAACAATCAGGAGATGATTGTTCATTTATATATAAGGTTGCCATAAGTCAGAGCCAACTCGATCGACAGCAACTAATAGCAACAACACTTGAGTTCAAGGAGTTACTATTTCTGGGCTATTTTAGTGCACTAAGCTAAAAACAAAAAAAAACTAACTCACTGCCATCGAGTCAATATTGACTCATAGCGACCCTTCCTTGGGTTTCCGAGGTGGTATCCCTGCAGAAGTAGTTTGCCCAGTCTTCCTTCTAAGGCGTTAGCAGTCAAATGCCTTATGCACTACGCCACACTAAGCTAAGAACTATGTAATTTGTTTTAATAAAATGCATCATGATTTCACAATTTTTAAAAAACAACTTACTTTTGCACACTTTATAAGAACAAATGATCTTGTGCACACATTTCTGGGACCTTGAAAAAGGCCTGTGCAAGAGAGGGCCCCTGAAACTTAACCTTCATTGGATTTGGGTAAATTTGCTTCCTGGCTCTTGCATGTAAAGCATTGGTTGAAATGATTTTTATTTTAACTTTTTTTTTTTTT
>NW_006921793.1:2731220-2740412 GCF_000298275.1 Orycteropus afer afer | reverse complement strand
GGGTCTGTGCAATCCTTCTGCCTACTCCGCCATCTTGCCCCGCCTCTATTTTAACTTTTTATTAAGAATATTTTCCAACATTCACAAAAGGAAAATAAGAATATAATTAACCCAACCCCAACTCCACGTATTCACCATCCAGCTTCAACAATGACAAGTGCTGCTTGTTCCCACTTGTACCCACCATCTCCAGCTCTGTGGTGGATTAAGTTGTATCCTCCAAAAAAAAAAATATATTGAAGTCCTAACCCTCATTCCCTCGCATCTGAGAAGGTGGTCTGGGTTGGAAATAGGGTCTTTGAAGATGTAATCATTTAAGTTCACATGAGGTTAACATTAAGGTGGGTTCTAATCCCATCTGAATGGTGTCCTATGAAAGAGGAGCAGAGACACAAAGAGACAGAGGAAAACCATGTGACCACGGAGGTATGCTACAGTTGTAAGCCAAGGAATGCTTGGGGTGATCAGAAGCTGAAAGAGACAAAAAAGGATATTTCCCTAGAGCTCTCAGAGAGAACATGGCCTTGCTGACACCCTGAATTCAGACTACAAGCCTCCAGAACTGTGACACAATAAATTTCTGCTCTTATAAGCTACCCAATTTGTAGTACTTGGCTACAGCTGTACTAGAAAACAGGCCCTAATTCCCAACATGCTCTAGAGGTGTGATGTTTCTATCCTCCATTCTCCTTTCTGAGATCCCTACCAGGTTCTTTCCCAACAAAACTGCTTAACTCAACAGGATAATGGGTCTCATAGAGCTGCTTTACTCTGCTAAACTTCATGTGCTCTCTTGCCCTTGGGCAAATATGTACCTTTCCTTCCTTTTCAGCTGTAGAGGCTGTGAGTAAAGACAGATTTGGCTGACTTTTGGATTCTTTTATCTATTTTATCTAGAAATATGCCCCCAAGAAATCCACACGTTATGTAGACAGATTCAATAAAACTTTTATACCAACGTTAGAAAACAGTTTGTGCTTGGGGGGCTGCACAATTTGAACTCTGAAGTAACAGCGTTTATACAAACAGAACCAGAATCTAAACTCAGGTCTTTCCTCAAGCCCAGGAAACAGAAGGCTAAGGGAGCTGGGTTCTCAGTCCCAGCACTCTTGCCTTCTCTGGAGAGCTCTGTTGCTATCACCTCTGTGGTGAGTAGCAACTGGGATCTTAAAAGCTAGTGAGCAGCCATCTAAGATGCAACTATTGGTTTTTCCTCATCTGGAGGAAAGAAGAGTGAAGAAAATCAAAGACTCAAGGAAACAATTAGTCCACAGGACTAATGGACCACATGAGCCACAGCCTCCATTATCCTGAGACTAGAAGAACTAGATGGTGCCAGGATATCACTACCAATAGCTCAGATCAGGACAACAGAAGGTCCTGGACAGAATGGGAGAAAAATGCAGCACAAAATTCAAAATCATAAAAAATAGACCAGACTTACTGGTCTGATACTGATGGGACCCCTGAAACTGTGGCCCTTCAACACCCTTCAAACCTGGAACTGAACCTATCCCTGGGGATCAACTTGCAGCCAAACAACAGACAATTCTACAAAGTAAACAATAACACTCCGGAGGAACCCGAGTAATTAACCATATGAGACCAAAAGGGCAGTAGTTGCCCTAAAATAAAGCTCAGAAGGCTGGAAGGGGCAGGAAGGAAGAATGAATGATGGGGAACCCAGGGAAGAAGTGGAAAGAGTACTGTTACATTGAGGGAATTGCACCTACGTTACAAAACAAAATGTGTAAAAAAAAAATTGTTGAATGGAAAACTAATTTGCTCTGTAAACTTTCACCCAAAATAAAATATAAATAAATAATATCACAA
Source organism: Orycteropus afer afer (assembly GCF_000298275.1). Lineage (NCBI taxonomy): Eukaryota > Metazoa > Chordata > Mammalia > Tubulidentata > Orycteropodidae > Orycteropus > Orycteropus afer. Next base: position 2,738,579 of record NW_006921793.1, on the reverse strand, counting down.
TGAAGTAATACTACATATCTATTAGAATGCCTACAATAAACAAAATCCCAATAAACAACAGCAACAAAAAATTAACAATACCAAGTGTTGGTAAGGATGGCAGGTTTTGTTTTTTTTTTTTAAAATTAAGGTTAACCTTCTTTTTTTTTTTTTTTGGTTTCTAGCTATATATTTTTTAAGTATAATTCATATACAGTGAAATGCACATATATTAAGTGTGTAGTCCAAAATGTTTTAATAAGTGCATTTCACCTGTTTAACCCAAATATAAAATATTTCCAAAAACCAAAACCAAACTCATTGCTGTCGAGTTGAATCTGACTCATAGCAACCCCTCTTTGGATTTCTGAAGTGGTATTACTACGGAAATAGATTGCCCAACCTTCCTTTCAAGGAGTGGCTAGTGGGTGTGAACTGCCAGCCTTCTGGTTAGCAGTCAAATGCCTTAGGTACTATGCCACCAGAGCTCCTACAATATTTCCATCAAAACATAAAATATTGCATCATTCCAGAAATTTCTTGTGTCCCTTTACCCTCTGCAGTTCTGATTTCTATTTCTCTTGATTAGTTTTGCTTTTTCTAAAAGTCATATACATGGAATCATGTACTAGTCATTATTTTGTGTCTGGCTTCTTTCATTCAGGATAATATTTTTAAAATTGATTCATGCTTTTCAGTCTATTGTATGAACATACCACAACTTATTTATTCATTTTCCTGTTGATGGCCACCTGGGCTGATTCCAGTTTTGGCTATTATGATAAAGCTGCTATGAACATTTCTGTATGAGGCATTTGGTGAACAATGTGTTTTCATTTTTTTTGGATAAATATCTAGGTGTGGAGGTACAGGATCAGAGAGTAAATATATGTTTAAATTAATAAAGAGTTTCCAGAGTAGTTGTACCATTTTATCCTTTGTTGTCCTTTAATATCTGTGGGATTTGTAATAATGTCCCCTCTGTCATTGCTGATCTTAACAATTTGTATTTTATCTCTTTTCTCGATCAGTTGTGTTAGATACTGTGATGGCTAATGGTATGTGTCAACTTGGCTAGGCTATGATTCTCAGTGATTTGGCAGACATTGGACTGATTGCTCTCAGAAGGAAGGTTGGGCAATCTACTTCTGTAGTGACATTGCCTCAGAAACCCAAGGAGGGGTTGGTATGAGTCGAATCCAACTTGACGGCAGTGAGTTTGGTTTTGGTTTAGTGGATTGATTGCTATTCCATAATGTAATATAATGTCCTCCATTTTGTGATCTGATGTGAGTAGTCAGTCAATTGAAAAGCCAATTGGTTGAAAGCCAAACAGTTTCCTTGGAGGTGTGGCCTGCATCCAATATATATGGATGTTCTGGCAAAGCTTGCTCTCTTCTGATCTGGCATCCAACTCATCACCCTCAGAACTCCAGTTCCTGGGATATGAGCCAGCAGCCTGCTGACTGACCTGCAGATTTTGGGATATGCCAGCCCTGTGAGCAAGCAGCCTACCATCTGACCTGCCAATATTGGATTTGTCAGCCCCTGAAACCACATGAGTCAGGAGAAGCCTCCAGCCTGATGCCTGATCCACAGATTTGGGATTTGCCAGTTTCCACAACTATGTGAGCCATTTCCTTGAAATAAATAAATAAATCTCTCCCCCATCCCTTTCTCTCTCTCTCTAAAGAAAACAGTTCTTAAAACCTACAAGTTAGTAATCTCACTAAGAAACTCAACAAAACCAAAACATTCCTGGTGAGGATGGGCACAACTACAATTTCTTCATCCTAAATCTGAAGAAAAATGGACCATTTAGCACATAAGTCACTGTATGACCTGCTTATAAAAAATGGTCATTTTTAAGGAGGCCTGGTCACATGGTTAAGCACTTACCTGCTAACTAAGAGGTTGTTGGTTTGAACCCACCCACAGGCTCCATGGGAGAAAGACCCAGTGACCTGCTTCCATAAAGATTACAGCCAAGAAAATCCTAGGGTTTCTGTGAGTCAAAAGCAACTCTATGGCACCTAACAACAAGAACTACTCATATTGTAGTTCTCAGAATTATAATGAGGCTGGAGGCACATTTTCATCATCTATTCACTGAGTCAAGCTCAGGAGGCACAGCCGTGAGCAAGACATACCAGATTCCTGCTCTCAAACAGCTTATGACCAGTCTGGTCCTACAGGCGGTGTTTCTAAAGCAGGACACTAGCAGCCCCTTTATGAGTGGGACTGCCTAGCACATCCCTAGCCCTGCACTAAGTGGCAATAATGCCTCCATTTATTGTAACAACCTCTGCCCCACCCCCAAAAGCTCACCCAATAGATGGCTGATAATTCTCTCCACCCCCAACCACTGAGGGAAAGGTAAGAATAAGAAAGTAAATACAGTTAACCCTTGAACAACGTGGGGGTTAGAGGACCCAAACCCCCACACAATTGAACATCTGTGTATAACTTTTGAGTCCCCAAAAACTTAATTACTAATAGTCTACAGTTGACCAAAAGCCTTATCAATAACATAAACAGTTGATTAACACAGTTTGTGCCCTACAGTTACTGGATTTTTACATAAGAATTCACGCACATACACAACAGATAAGTTCATTAATTATACAGCATGATGATTATTTACTATTCAGTAAGTGGAAGTGGATCGTCATAAAGGCCTTCTACATCCTGTCATCTTCATGTTGAGGAGGCTGAGAAGGAGAGGGAAGAGAAAGGGTTGACTCTCTAGTCTCAGGAGTGACAGAGGAGGAAGTGGAAGAGGTAGAAGGGGAGGCAGGAGAGGCAGGCACACCTGGTGTAATTTTATGAAAATACATAGAATTTCTGTCTCAGTTTTTTGCGTTTTCACTTCTCTAAACATGCTTCTGTACTATACCAATCCTTCTACCGTTTGTTTTAGTTTCAGTGCCCATGTCATAGAAGGGCCCATGTGGTAAAAGAAGTCAAAAGCAGTCCTGAATAATCAGAACCCTTTTTCCAGACTAAGGTCAGTTTGTTATCTGGCACTGCTTCCTCTATGGCCTCTTCCTGTTTCCACCACAGCTCTCATATCAGGTTACCGTGCCTGTGAAATAAGTAAGGGGACTACTTTAATTTGGACTGTCAACATAGGCCCCTTTGAGCAGACTGCAAGTAGAATAGATGTCTCTGAGGATGAGAAGGTATAGCCATGAGCTTTGTGGAGATAGGGAACAGTGTGTGTGAAGTCTCTGAAAGCTTAGTGAATTCCCTAAACTCCAAACCAAACTCATTGTCATCATATCCGCCTCTTAGCGTCCCCTCCTTTGGTTTCTGAGGCAGTATCACTGTATCACTACGGAAGCAGATTGCCCAAGAGGTAATAATTGCTGAATAACAGGCAGGAGTTAAAAGAGTTCTGTCCAATGTTATTCTCTTCAGCAAACATTTCTGTGGCCCAAAAGGCTGTCACCAACGGTTCCTGATTCTATTACAGGCATGTATAATCCAAAATGGTGTTCTTTCTGCATTTTCTTTGACCCTAGCTTAATTGTTAACGTAACCAGGCACCTGGTGAAGCTCACAAACTGATTAAGGGTGGCAGTATTGAAACAATAAACACAGCATAGAAAACCTGGCCAGTTTCTGGCTGGGGAAATATAAGGATCTCTTCTTAATAGGGGTTTCAAAAAATCGGTGAGGTAGTCACCCATTCAGATCGTCTCCTTTCTCCGGCCCTCACGGAAGCAAGGAAGAATAGTCAAGAGACCTTGGGTTTCGCTGTCCAGGCAAGTTTAGGTGTACTTGGGGGGAGGGGGAGAAGGAGGGGGAGCCAGCACGCGATAAAATGAGAACCAGCCCAGAAGGGCGTGGCTAAAAAGGACGTGGTGTGGTCAGAGGGGGCGTGGCAGGGAGCAGTTAGGGTGGAGCGTGGTGGGGTGAAGTGGAGATGCTGTTTCGGGGAAGTGGGGACGTAGAGAAGCAGGACAGTGAGGGCGGTGGCCAGGGAGAAGCGGGATTTGGGCGTGGCGGAGGTGGGGCGGGGGCGGAGACGGGGCTTGCTCTCGCGGGGAAGATGGCGCTGCGTCTGCTGCAGAGGGCGGCCCGCAGAGCTGAGGCGGCGCTGCTGAGTCTGTGAGTGCTTGTCCCCAGTACCCCTCAGTCCGGCCCGGGCTTGCGGAGAGTTGGCCTCCGCCCGCAGCCCCGCGGTTCGGGCGCGTCCTCTCCAGTCCCTCGCGGGCACTCCAGTCAGCCGGGAGCACCGCGCGCTCCCCGCGCTCTGGTCTCCACATGTCCGGGCAGCTCTGCCCGGTCACACATGTCCCGCGATGTCGCTCATAACGCCAGTGCCTTGCGGCCGGACCCAGAAATGGGTACAAAACATCAGACGGCGTAAACAGTACTGTTGTCATACCTTAAAACAAAACTACCCTCCCCCCACTAATGTAAAACATTAACGTGTGGTGATACTCTATAAAAGGTGTCCTGGAGTAGAGACTTGGGAGGCGGCCCCCAGGTTGATAATAAAAACACCTTTCACTGATTTGTTTAGTACAGCAGTTCTCAAACTTTTTTGGTCCCAGGACCCCATGTTGTTGTTATGTGCCGTGGAGTCGTCTCCGACTCATAGCGACCCCTCCTTATGTTTCCGAGGCGGTGTCAGTAGGGAAGTAGATCGCCCAACCTTCTTTCCGAGGAGTGGCTGGTGGGTTTGAACCTACAGCCTTCTGGTTAGCAGTCATACGCTCCTAGAAATTGAAGACCCCAAGATACTTTTGTATTGTTATTTGCGATGTTAGAAGTTAAAACAGGAAAATGTTAAAAATGTTTTATTCATTTAAAAATAAAAAACCCATTACAGTTTAACGCACATGACATTTTTTTTTTTTGATGGAACATAACTATTTTCAAAAATAAAAATATGCAACGAGAAGAATCTTTACATATTTTGAACATCTTTTTTGGCTTAATAGATACTCCTGTCAGGAGTTTTTGGGAAATATACAAAGAAATTCGGGCTCACATAAATGAAGATACGTATTTGGAAAAGGGAGGTTTTCCCAGGACTGCAGGGACCACACTCCCACATATCCTTGGACCACACTTTGAGAACTGCTGGCCTACCACTTGCCCATTTGTCAGCTACATTCACATACATTATCTCATTGATTCTATAGACTACCATGTGAAGAAGTTGGGTGGCTTGTTTATAAAGATGAGGAAACTGAGGTTGAGAGAGGGTGTGATTCTCAAAGCCTGCTGACAGTTGTGACATTTATAAACCAAGTCTATGGCTCTTGGTCCAGAACTGTTTCCATCTGCTTGTGCTGTGCTCTTTGACTCACCAGTTGTTATTGTTTTGCCGTCAAGTCAGCCCCGACTCATAGCGACCCCTCCTTGGGTTTCTGAGGCAGTATCACTACGGAAGTAGGATTGCCCAACCTTCCTTCCGAGGAGTGGCTGGTGGGTTTGAACCGCCAGCCTTCTGGTGAGCAGTCAAGTGCCTTAGGCACTATGCTACCAGAGCTCCTACCCTATGCCAATACCCACCTGGTCTTATGCAACCCATCTACCCATTTTCTAGACCCAGGCCTGGAGGAGCAACCAGAGATAGGTACCCAGACACTTCCAGAGGTTCCTTTTTTGGCCAGTTTCTGTGGGCTATTCAGTAATGAGTCCAGTAACAACCCATAGTCTTCTATCACACTTGGGGCTCAACTGACAATGCTCCTCCTACCTTAGCACTCTGACTCATTGTCAACACACCTCCACAATCCACCAAGACCACAGGCAGCACACTTTCATCCATGGGGTTCCATGGAGCCTACACCAGGGCTTAAATCAGTACAGGTGGTGGCCCCTTCAGAAAACACAGGTTGGGTGAAGGAGCTGAATGTCAACTTAGAAAGTTCTCCTTAGAGATGCCTTAGTTTCTACCCCATTTGGTTTGTACGTCTCCAGCTTCAGGTTAATGGACCTGCTTCTGGCAGTTTTTCCTTCTGTGTGTAGAGTATCAGCACCATTACCCACGTTGTTAGTTGCTGTCAAGTTGACACTGACTCATGGCAACCTTATATATAACAGAATGAAAGTCATCCAGTCTTGTACCACCTTCATGATTATTAGTGTGTTCATTGTTGTGCCTTTTGTGTCAATCTGTCTTACTGAGGGTTTCCCTCATTTTTGCAGACCCTGTACCAATCATGATATCCTTTTCTAGCAATTGGTCTTTCCTGATAGCGTGTCAAAAGTAAGTGAGTCAAAGTCTTGCCAACCTCATTTCTCAGGAGCATTCTGATTGTATTTCTTCAAAGACTGATTTATTTGGTCTTCCGGCAGTCCACTGTATGTTCAGTATTTTTTGCCAGTATCACAATTCTAATGCATCAATATTTTGTCTTCCTTTTTCATTGTCTAACTTTTGCATGTATATGAGATGGTTGAGAAGACCATGGCTTGGTCAGGCACACCTTCATTATCAAAGTGACATCTTTGCTTTGAAAAACTTTAACAGAGATCTTTTGCAGCAGATTTGTCCAATGTAATATTTCGTCTGATTTCCGGGCAACTGCTTCCAGGGATCCTTGGAAGGAAGGTTGGGCAATCTACTTCCGTAGTGATACCTCCTCAGAAACACATGGAGGGGTCGCTATGAGTTGAGTCCGACTCAACGGCACACAACAACAGCTTCCACGGATGTTGATTGTTGATCCAAATAGAATGAAATCATTGGCAACTTCACTTTCTTCATTTATCATGGTGTTGTTTATCACTCCACCATTAATGGCAGGCAGGGACTGTTCCTGACCGCTCTTCCTGATCCTCTAATGTTAATTTGCTCCTGCTGCGCTGTTTTCTCTGCTGCTTTCCTGCCCAATTTATCTCCAGCAGTGATAGTCTTGCGTCCCTCTTGCTCTTTGGCCTCTGCTTAGAGAAAAAGGCCAGCACCTCAGATCGTGGCTCCTTGGAAGGAGAGCTTTTCCCTCTCACTGCAGCCACTACCATCGCCTAGTGTACCAAACACAGTAAAACCCTTTGGCACTTCCTACACTCATTCTTTGCTGAAGAAATTGATCTGGAAATGTTCAGACAACTCCCAGACAACTTATTTGGCCTTCTTGCTGTTTCTCAGACCTTCCAAATTCACTCCCACTCCTGGTCATGTGCACAACTTCCTTGTTCCTGGTCCGCTCTTTCCTAGATATCCTCATGGCTCTTCCTTCATTTCTTTCAGGTCTTTGTTCAAGTGTCCTTTCTCAATGAGGACTTCCCTGACACTCCCCTTTCCCCACCCCATTTCAGACTACAACTCCTCCTACTCCAGCACACACATCATCAGCATTCCTTCTTCACTGCTGTAGGGCAACACTCAAAATTTTTTTTTTTCCTTTTTTTTTTTTT
>NW_006921793.1:2723550-2729450 GCF_000298275.1 Orycteropus afer afer | reverse complement strand
CATTGTTGTTTTGATTTGCATCTCTCTAATAGCTAATGATCGTGAGCATTTCTTCATATGTTTGTTTGCCGCTTGAATATCCTCCTTGGTGAAGCAACACTCAAAATTTGCCTACTGCTCACAAATTGTACCCAATTTCTACATAGCCAAGAGGCCATTAGAAAAAGGGTATCAATAACTAATATGGATTGCTCCATACATGTCATATCCTTCCAATCAGAGCCAGAATGCATATTAACATGTGGAAAGTAGCTTTTATTACTTACAAGAACCAGATAGCGTACAACCAGAAATATTCCGTAAGCAGTCCCATCTCAAAAGCTGTCTGGGCAGAGATGATGACTCTTCCTTGCACACTCCATTTTGTGCCTTGGGTGGGGGACTTAAAAGGGACCCTACCTACTGGTGGTCTTCCCCTGGCCAGGGAGGTCCATTTAAGTGGACTGTAAGCTTATGGTATGTGTGCCCCCCCTGCATCATAGCTGGGGAGACCAAGAAAACTTCCTCTCCTAGTTATTTTGTACTTCCAGCCTAAGTGACTAATTGTGGTGCAGTGGTTAAGTACTTGACTGCTAATCAGAAGCTCAGTGATTTAAACTCGCTAGCCGCTCCACGGGAGAAAGATGTAGCAGTTGTTTCTGTAAAGATCAAACCAAAAACCAAATTCACTGCTGTTAAGTCAGATCCGACTCATAACGACCCCTCCTTGGTTTCCAAGGTGGTATCATTATGGAAGTAGATTGCCCAACCTTCCTTCTGAGGAGTGGCTGGTGGTTTTGAACCACCAGCCTTCAGGTTAGCAGTCAAATGCCTTAGGCACTACACCACCAGAGCTCCTTCTGTGAAGGTTACAGCCTTGGAAACCATATGGGGCAGTTCTACTCTGTCCTTTAGAGTCACTATGAATCGGAATTGGCTGTATGGTAATGGGTTTGATGTTTTTGGAGCAATCTTCAGGCCTTAGTGTGTGTGTGGGGAAGTGGTGGTTTGTTCTGAGGCCTAAAGATACCAACAGGGAGAGGAATGGAGAAAACTTTGGCTTTTCCAAAGGACTTACTCCTCACATCTATTTTATTTCAACTTAGCACTTAACTGCCATTTCATTTGCCTACTTTATACATTGTCCGTTTCCCACCACAGAATGTGTATGTACACTGTGAGGCAGGGGTTTTCGTCTGTTTTGTTCAGTGCTGCCTCTCCAGTGCCCAGTAAGTGCCTGGCATAGAGTTGTTGTTAGTTGCCACTGAGTCATAGCCAACTCATGGTGACCCGTGTCTACAGAGCAGAACTGCGCTCCACAGGGTTTTCAAGGCTGTGACCTTTCAGAAGCACATCACCAGGCCTGTCTTCTAAGATGCCTCTGGGTGGGTTCATACCACTAATAATCTTTCAAATAACCTTTTGTGCCCCCTAGGGATATCTGGCACAGAGTAGGTACTCCATAAATAATTGTTGAATGAATAAGATTCCAGAATTATTTTCTAAACATTCCCATTTACCAGATATACATATGTTCTGTATACTTTTCCATCTGACCAGTCCTCTTCTCATCCCATAATAATATTATTAGAGAGCCATACTTAACATAACATCAACAACATCTATGTGGTTATACCTTTTGAAAACCAAAAAACTCACTGCTATCGAGACAATTCCTACTTATAGCGGCCCTGAAGTAGATCGCCTCATCTTCCTTCCATGGAGCAGCTAGTAGGTTTGAACTGACCAGCTTCTGATTAGCAGTCACATGCCTTAGGCCCTCCACCTCCAGAGCTCCTTACCTTTTTAAAGTAAGGCATATTATGCCTACATGTCCTTGGGAATTGGAGCCAGCATTCCTTTTTTTGATTCACAACTGAATTTGTCAGGTCTCCGATGGCTTGATCTCTTTGCTGAAGGGTGGGAATCTCAGCCAGTGGTGTGTTATTACCACCATCAAAAATCTCCGCTTAATAGCTTAATTAGAGAATGAGAGTATATAACTTCTGAGTTATGGAGCAGATCTCATTTAGATGTAGGAAAACTAAGAATATTGGCACATTGAAACATTCAAAGCAAGGAGTAAAATTATAATGTTAACTTTTAAGATAAAGACTTTTACAGACAGCTAAACTGGACTGTGTCTGTTATTGTTTACTTCTATGTACAGGGAAAAGACAACTGGTTCTTGAAATTTTAATGATGCTTGTATTAAATAGTCTTGACTTTCCCTACAAGATGATTTTTTGTGGGGGCTTGGCTTTATTAAGGTTATAATTTAAGGCAGTCATATTCACCAATAGGAGCTCTGGTGGCATAGTGCCTGAGGCACTTGACTACTAACCAGAAGCCTGCTGGTTCAAACCCACCAGCCACATCTCAGAAGGAAGGTTGGGCAATCTACTTCCATAGTGATACTGCCTCGGAAACCCAAGGAGGGGTCGCTATGAGTCGGGGGGACTTGTGGGCACATAACAACAATAACAACAATATTCACCAATTTCCAGGGTTAAATTCAGTGAGCTTTGACAGATATGTGGTAATGTAACCACAGTCACAATGATGCTGTAGAACATTTCCTTTACCCCAAGCACTCTCGAGTAACTACAAAGTTAATCCTTTCCTTTCCCACCTTATTGAATTGGTATAGAACAGCTGGATCTCTGGGGGAAAAGAGGAGAAGATCTCATTTGTAGCATTTGCTGAATGGTGAAAATACTCTCACCATGATTAATGGGCTCTCATGAATCGTTATCCACCGACCGGTACGTGCCAGCTCCAGCATGCCATTGATGCACCCCCTGGTCCATGGTGATCACTGAACTTTGTCACTGTAGTTTTCCTTTTGTAGGATATTTTATGAATGGAATGATACAGTATATAGTTTTTTGTGTCTGACTTCTTTCACGTGGCATGATGGTTTTGAGATTCATCCGTATTGCAGGTATCAGTAGTTCATTCCTTTTTTTATTGGTGAGAAGTGTTCCTTGTGTGGATTTACCACAGTTTGTTTAATCCATTCACCAGGTTATTTGAATTAGGTGTTTGAGTTGTTTCCAGATCTTAGCTGTGATGAATAAAACTGCTATGAACATCCAGATTCAGGTTTGGACACCTTTTTTATTGGGAGTGTAATTGCTAGGTCACATGACAAGTGTACGCTTAACTTTAAAGGAAACCATCAAACTGTTTTCCAAAGTGGCTATCCCCCGTTTTGCGTTGCCACCAGCAGTGTGTGAGTTGCTGTTCTTCCACATCTTTGCCAACACTTGATATGTACTCCATTTGTTGTCATTGTGTGCCATCGAGTTGATTTTGACTCATAGCAAACCTGTATGAGAGTAGAACTGCCCCAGAGGGTTTCCTAGGCTGTCATCTTTACAGGAACAGATCGCCAGGTCTTTTCTCCCCCAGAGTGGCTGGTGGTTTCAGATTCCCAACATTTTGGTTAGCAGCCAAGTGCTTAACCACTATGCCACTCTGGTTCTCCTGGTTTTTATAGCAGTATCTTTATGTTTAAATTGCATTTCTCTAATGCCTAATGATATTGAGGATCTTTTCATGCACTTATTTGCTATCCATGTATCTTCTTTGGTGAAGTATCTGTTAAAATCCTATCCTACCTGCCTTTTAAAATTGGATTGTCTTTTTAGTGTTGAGTTCTAAGGAGTCCCTGGGTGGTGCAAATAGTTAAGCACTCAACTACTGGCCAAAGGTTTGGTGGTTCGAATCTGCCCAGAATATGGAGTAATTCTGCTCTGCACACATGAGGCCACCATGAATCTCAGTCAACTTGATGGCAACTAATAACACCAACAACAAGAGTTCTTTATGTATTCTAGACAAAAGTCCTTTATTGAATATATATTTTGTGAAAATTTTCTCCAAGTTTGTGGCTTGCCTTTTCATTTTCTTAGTAAACTTAAACTCCCTGCCATCGAGTCGGATCTGACTCACAGCAACTCCTCCTTGGGTTTCCCAGGCGATATCACAACGGCAGTAGATTGTCCAGTCTTTCTTCTGAGGAGTGGCTGGTGGGTTTGAACCACTAGCCTTCTGGTTAGCAGTTAAATGCCTTAGGCATTGCGCCACCAGAGCTCCCATTTTCTTAGTAGTGTCCTTTAAGAAAATTATTTTTGGAGATAATTGTAGACTTAACCAAAACCAAACCAAATTTATTGCCATTGAGTCGAATCTGACTCATAGTGACCTTCCTTGGGTTTCCAAGGAGTATATCTACGGAAGTAGATTGGCCAGTTTTCCTTCCAAGGAGCGGCTGGTAGGTTTAAACTGCCAGTCTTCTGGTTAGCAGTAAAATGTGTTAGGGACTATGAGTTGTAAAAATAGTATAGAGAGTTTTCACATACCCTTTAGCCAGCTTCGCCTTACATTAACATCTTATATAAAACTGTAGAATCAAAGCATTTATTTAAAACTAAGAAAGTAACCTTGTTATATAATACTGTTAACTAAAATACAAAACTTTACAGATGTCACCAGTTTTCTACTGAATGTCATTTTTCTGTTCCAGGCTCCAGTCCAGGATCTCACATTGCATTTACTTATCATGTCTCCTTAATCTTCTCCAATTTGTGAATTCCTCACTCTTTCCTTCTCTTTCATGACTTTGACACATTTGAAAGGTTGTTGTTGTTGTTAGGTGCCTTTGAGTCAGATCCAATTCATAGTGACCTTTTGGACAATAGAAAAACACACTGCCCAGTCTTGCATCATCCTCACATTGTTGCAGCCCATTGTAGAGCCCGCTGTTGCAGCTACTTTGCTAGTCTATCTCATTGAGGGTCTTCCTCATTTTCACTGACCCTCTATGCTAACAAGCATGATGTCCTTCTCCAATATTGGTCTGTTATTTTGTAGAATGTACCTTGATTTGATTTTCTCTGATGTTTTTCATGATCGGATTGAAGTTATGCATTACTGGGAAGAATACCACAGAGGTGATGTGCCCTTCTCATTTCATCATATTGGGATGGTAATTATGATGTTGCTATGTATTACTAGTGATGTTAAACTAAGGTGGTGTCTGCCAGGCTTCTCCACTGTAAAATTACTATTTTTTCATTTGTAATGACTAAATATTTCGAGAGAGATACTTTGAGACTATGCAAATATCCTGTTTCTGCTTAATATTCAGCCACTAATTTTTGCATGCATCAGTGGCTCTTGTTTCTCCCTCTCACTGCAATCAAGTGGGTTCCAACTCAAAGCAACTCTCTTTGGGTTTCTGAGGGGGTAAATCTTTACGGAAGTAGATTGCCCCATCTTCCTTCCACTATGAGTTGGAACCCACTCTTTGGCACCTAACATCTAATTGTCCCAGAACCTTTTGTTGAAAAGACGATCCTTTCTTCACTTTTGTAAAAACGATGAAATGCCCATATATGTGTGAGCCTCTTTCTGGACTCTCTTTTGTTCTGTTGATCTACATGTTTCTATTTATGCCACTATTACACACACTTGATTACAGTAGTCTTGAAATAAAACTTCTTTTCTGTTATTTATCACAGAAAGTTCTTGCATTCCCATATGATTTTGATTGGGATTGCATTTTTGAACTGATAGATCAATTTGGGAAGAACTGACATCTTAACAGTATTACATCTTCCAATCCATGAAGGTATGTCTCTCTATTTGTTTTGTTGTTAGATGCCGTGGAGTCAGCTCTGACTCATAGTGATCTTATGTACAACAGGATGAAACACTGACCGGTCCTGCACCATCCTCACAGTCCTTGCTGTGCTTGAGCCCATCATCACAGCCACCGTGTCAGTCTTTCTCATTGAGGGTCTTCCCCTTTTTTGCTGATCCTCTACTTTACCAAGCATGGTATCTGTGGTAGTTCAGTTTGTGTGTCAACTTGGTTAGGCCTGGTTGAGTGGCTGGGCAGCTGGTGGTGGTTA
>NW_006921793.1:2718100-2722995 GCF_000298275.1 Orycteropus afer afer | reverse complement strand
AGATGAAATCTGGTCATTTTTGGTCCTAAGAAGCATTCTTGTTGCACTTCTTCCAAAGCATTTGTTTGTTCTTGCAGTCCATGGTATTTTTATTCATCTTCACCAATACCACAATTCAAGTCTTCCTTATTCATTGTCTAGCTTTCACATGCATATGATGCAGTTTAAAATACCATGGCTTGGGTTAGGTACACCTTCATCTTCAAAGTGAAATCCCTGTTCCTCAACACTTTCAAGAGGTCTTTTGCAGCAGATTTGCCCAGTGCAGTATGACATCTGATTTCTTGACTGCTGCTTCCATGGATGTTGATTATGGATCCAAGTAAAATGAAATACCTGGACAACTTTAATCTTTTGTCCATTTATCATGATGTTGGTTATTGGTCCAGTTGTGAGGAGTTTTGTTTTCTTTGTATTGAATTATTTGTTTAGTTCTTCTTTAATGTCTGTGAGCATCCTTTTTTTAGTTTTTAGTGTACAGGTCTTCTACATCTTTTGTTAAAATTATCCCTAAGTATTTCATATTTTTAAAATGTAAATGGTGTTGTATAGGGTTGGCAGACAATGGTTCTACAAGTGTATTTGTATGTTCTGTAAGAACTCCCAGGTATATAGTAGAGCTGACAAGGGACAAGGTTGTAGTCACTTCTTGGCCACAGCCAGCTACCCAGAGGGACTGAGTAGTTGAACTTGTGGGCTCGGGACCATACTCGCAGGGGACATCAAGCTCAATTGGCATAACATACTACACAAAACATTGTTCTACCTCCTACTTTGGTGAGTAGCGACTGGGATCTTAAAAGCTTGCAAGCAGCCATCTAGATGCAACAATGGGTCTCTCCTCGTCCAGAGCAAAGAAGAATGAAGAAAACTAAAGATTCATGGAAACAATTAGTCCTAGCGATTGGTACACCATGTGATCTGCAGCCTATACAACTATGAGACCAGAAGAACTAGATGGTACCTGGTTACCACTGTCAACCACTCGGAGGGGGATCTATGTAGGAGATCCTAGATAGAGTGGGAGAGCAATGTGGAACAAAACTCAAAATCATTTGGAAAAAAAAGGGGGACCAGTTTTGCTGGTCTGATAGAGCCTGGTGGAACTACTGAGACTATGGCCCCTAGCTGCCCTTCAGGTCTGGAATTAAACCCACACCTGTGGCTTCCAGCCAAACAAAAGACAGGCATATGAGTTGAACATTTAACTGAGGTAGATGCACTCCTTGGAGAGAACAATCATGGGAGAAAGAAGGGCTGTTTATGTACAGGGAGACAGTTCAGGGGGCAGAGGTGCATGGAGGGATGGGCACAGGGAAGAGGTAACTATCGGGAGGAAGTGGGAGGGGAGCTGTTGCATTATGGTAAATTGTAGTCAATATCATGAGACGAAGTGTATGTGAACTGCTGTATGGAAAGTGACTTTACTCTGTAAACTTTCACCAAATCACAATTAAAAAAATGTAAATGGTCTTTTTTTTTTTTTCCAATTTCAGACTTAATGCATGTTGCTGCTACATAAAAATACAGATGATTTTTGTATGATGACTTTGTGTCTTCTAACATTCCTAAATGCACTTACTGGTTCTGGTAGCTTTTTGGTAGATTCCTTAAGATATTCAGTATAGACAAATAGGTTGTCTGCAAGTAAAGACAATTTTATTTCTTTCTTAATCTGTATATGTTTTATTTATATTTTCTTGCTTGATGGCACTGTCTGGGACCTCCAGTACATTTGAACAGAAGTGGTAAGAAAGGACATATTCTTGATCTAAGGAGAGAAAAGTATGGTATTACCTGTAGTTTTTTTTTTTTTTTGCAGATGCCCTTCATCAGGTTAATGAAAATGTCTTGTACTCTTGGTTTGCTTATACTTTTTTTTGTTGTTTTGTTTTGTTTTTAAGTATCATACCATAAAATTCATCCTTTTAAGGTGTATGACTTGGTTGTTTTCACCATATTCACTCTGTTGTACAACCATCATTACTATCCAATTTGAGTACATTTTCATGACCCCAAGAGAAACCCTGTACCTATTAGCAGTCACTCTAATCTCACTCTCCCCAGCCCTGACAACCACTAACCTATTTTCTGTCCTATGAACTTGCCTGTTTTGAGCATTTGGATTGGTTCTACCTCATCATAATGTTATTATGACCATTTATGTACAAGTTTTTGTGTGAACCAGGTTTTCATTTCTATTAGGTTTATACCTAGGAGTGGAATTGCTGAGTCATATGGTAATTCTATATTTCACATTTTGAGAAACTGCCAAATTTTTCCAGAATGGCTGCATTATTTTATATTTTCACTAGTAATGTATGAGGGTTCCAATTTTTCCTCATCCACACCAACACTTGTTATTATCTTTTTTTTTTTTTTTTACCTGTAGTCATCCTGGTGGGTATGAAGTGATATCTCATCGTGGGGTTTGATTTGTATTTTCCTAAAGGCCCACCAGCCACTCCTCGGAAGGAAGATAGGGCAATCTACTTCCATAGTAATATGCCTGGGAAACCCAAGGAGGGGTCGCTTAGAGTCAGGTCTGACTCGACAGCACAAACAACAACAACAACAAAGGCTAATGGTGTTAAGCATCTTCTCATGTATTTATTGACCATTTGTTTATCTTCTTTGTAAAAATGTCTTTTGAAATTCTTTGTCCATTTTTAAATTGGATTTTCTTTTCATTGTTGAAGTATACGAGTTCTTTGTATATACTGGATACTAGAGCCTTATCAGATACACAATTTGCAAATATTTTCTACCATACTGTGGGCTGTCTTTTCATGGTTTTTAAAGTGTCCTTTGATGCACAAAATATTTAAATTTTGACAAAATCCAATTTATCCACCTTTTTCCTTTGGTAACTTGTGCTTTTGGTGTCATATTTAAGAACTTGTTGCCCAGTCCAACCTAAAACCAAACCCATTGCTGTCAAGTCGGATTCGACTCATAGCAACCCCTCCTTGGGTTTCTGAGGTGGTATCTCTACCACCTCCTTCCGAGGAGTGGGTGGTAGGTTTGAACAGCCAGCCTTCTGGTTAGCAGTCAGATGCCTTAGGCACTATGCCACCAGAGCTCCTATGTTCAGATTTATTCTTTTATATGTATATGTCCAATTTTCCAGTACCACCCCCCCCCACCCAAGATTGTTTTAACTGTTCTGAATCTCTTAAATTTTCATACTGTGGTGGTTAAGGTTATGTGTCAACTTGGCTGGGCCTGGTTGAGTGGCTGGGCAGCTGGATGTAGTTAGTCTCCATGGTGAGATTGATAATCGACTCCGTGGTGGAATCTACTGGAGCAACTGAGTAGCTGCTTTAGGGATATGGTCTGCTTCCAGTATATATGTAGCAACTTTAAGGAAGGTCTCTAGCTTTTTGGCACGTTTGAGCCCTGCATGTAGCCAAGTTGTTATGCTGCTCTTGGGATTCTCTCTGGACTTGAATTAGTGGCCTTCTGTGTTGTTTGGCAATATTGGAACTGTGCCTTTTTACTTGTTGACCTGGGTTTGTCAGCCTCAGTAACCAGCAGCTCTCTGAGTGAAGAAATGCCTCTAGCTTCAATGGGCCGGGAGCAGGAGGCAGAGCTGGACCCATGGTTGAGGGGCTTTCACCCAGCCCTGAGAGCCTGGCACTTTGAACTCAGACTTCTAGCCTCTCAAACTGTAAGAGAATAAACTCCTATTTGTTCAAGCCACCCATTTGTGGTGCATTCTGTCAGAGCAGCACTAGGTAACCACACACATGAATTTTAGGATCAGCTTGTCAGTTTCTGCAAAGAAAATATCTGGAATTTTGATAGAGACTGTGCTGGGTCAGTAGATCAATTTGGAGAGTATTGTCATCTTAACAATATTAAATCTTCCAATCCATGAATATGTCTTACCATTTATTTGAGGAGTTCTGGTGGTATAGTAGATAAGGCATTGGGCTGCTAACCAGAAAGTCAGTGGTTCAAAGCTACCAGCTGCCCCATGGAAGGAAGATGGGATGATGGACTAAAGATTTACAGCCTCAGAAACCCAGTGGGGTTTGCTATGAGACAGAATCAGCTTCATGGCAGTGAGTTTGGAGTTTGGTTTTTGGTTACTATTTATGTCTTCTTTAATTTCTTTCAGTGATGCTTTATACTTGTCAGTGTACAAGTCTACACATATTTTGTTAAATTTAATCCTAAGTATTTAATTCTTTTTCATGATAATGTAAATGGAATTATTTTATTAATTTCATGTTTGAATTGTTCTTTGCTAGTATATCAACATAGAATTGATTTTTGTACTTTAATCTTGTGTCCTATAACTTTGCTGAACTCATTTATTAGTTGTGTGTGTGTGTGTACACGTACATAGATTTCTTAGCATCGTCTATGTATCAGACTGTGTCATCTGCAAATAGAGATAGTTTTACTTCTTTTTCCATCTGAATAGATTTTCTTTCCTGTCTCCTTCTTCCCTTTCCCTTCCTCCCTTCCTTCCTGATTGCCCTGGCTAGAACCTCCAGTGTATAGTGTTGAATGGAAGTCATGAGAACAGCCATCCTTATTTTGTTTCTGATCTTAGAAAGCTTTCAATCTTTCACCAGCAACTATGTTGTTAGCTCTGGGATTTCTGTAGATGTTCTTTATCAGGTTGAGGAAGTTTCTAGTTTGTTGAGTGTTCTTATCATGAATGAATGTTAGAAGTTGTCAAATGGCTTTTCTTTGTTGAAGAGATCATGTGGTTTTTGACCTTTATTCTGTCAATATGATTTATTACGTTGATTGATTATTGTATGTTGAACCAGCCTGTGTTGCTGGGATAAACATCACTTAGTCATGGTGTATAATCCTTTTTTATGTTGTTGTATTCTATTTGCTAGTATTTTGTTGAGGATTTCTGTATCTGTATTTAT
>NW_006921793.1:2694302-2711420 GCF_000298275.1 Orycteropus afer afer | reverse complement strand
AATCCAACATAGTCTGTAAGTTTTTTTTTTTTTCTTGCAATGTCTTTTGTCTGTTTTGGTATCAGGGGAATACCAGCCTCATAGAATGAATTGAGAAATGCTCTCTCCTTTAATTTTTTCGCAAGAGTATGTTAATTATTTTTTATACATTTGGTAGAATTCACCAGTGAAGGCATCTGGTCCTGGATTTTTCTTTATGGGAAGATATTTGATTACTAATTCAATAGTTTCCTTTTAGAGGTCTATTCAGGTTGTTCTATCCTTGAGTCAATTTTGATACTTTGTGTGTTTCTAGGAATTTATGTATTTCATCTGGGTTATATCGTTTGTAATGTCTGTTCTTTCATTCTTAATTTGAGTAATTTGAGTTTTCTCTTTTTTTTTTGGTCATTCTTGCTAAAGTTCTGTCAGTCTTTTCAAACAGCCTACTTACTTTTTTTGTTTTTTCTTTTCTCCCTCTATTATTTCTCTATTCTCTATTTTATTTATCTCTGCTCTGAAAATAACTAGTTGCTGTCCAGTTGATTGTGATTGCATTATGACTCCATGTTTGCCAGAGTGGACCTGTGCTCTGTGAGTTTCCAGTGGCTGACTTTTTGGAAGTTGGTTGCCAGGCTTTCTCTTGAGATACCGCTGGGTAGACTTGAACCTTCAGCCTTTGAGTTAGCAGCTGAGTGCATTAACCATTTGCACCACTCAGAGACTCTTTTTGTACTCTAATCTTTATTATTTTTTCTTTATGCTTGCTTTGGGTTTAGTGTTCTCTTTTCTAGTTTCTTAAGTTAGAAGGTTAGGTTGTTGATTATTTCTTTTTTAACATAAGTGTTTACAACTATAATTTACATTTGAAGCTTGGAAGCTAAGCATATATACTTGGTTGTGGATGAGCATGGATGAAGACAGAATTCAGTCAGGGTAGTGTCCAGAGAGAAGTTAATACCACTTAGCATCTGCAGTTTTCTGAAATAGTTATTTTCTCCAGTGGAGGATTTGGGAAATCCAGGGTCTGAGTGATGTAATTTCTGAAAACAGCCATTGGTCACACGGTTTCCTTAACTAAATGTTGTGGTGGCCATTTTGTAGGAGCTACTACTTTATGCATTACTGCTTATGGTGAGGTCTGCAGGTGTATGTGGCTAAAATTTTAGGAATGCATGGAGAAGAAAGCTAAACTCCTTGAGGAAGGCTTATTGGTAGGTTTCATAATTTTTTTAAGTTTTGAAGAGCTGTTAATAAAATATATGTATATTCTCTTGTTGTGAATTGCTCATTTTTCTCTCACGCATTGCTCATGAACTTGAAAGGTTAAGTTTAGAATGTTATTAGGTAATGAAGGAATTAGCAAGTAAATAAAATTTGTGTTTTCATGTAGGTCACTTGGGCATAAATTTAAATCCATTGTAATTCAGACAGGTTTAATGCAAAACATGAATTTTCTATCAATTTAGAAACTCACTGAATGACATAGACTAGACATGAAAAGGACCCCAGAATTGAACTAGCTTTTTCCCCCCCCCACTCACTATAAACCAGACTTAGTATGGCTTTTAACTTAGTTGCTGTCTTAATTATCTTGTGCTGCTATAATAGAAATGTACCTGCTTTTCACTTATCAACTGTCTTGCTACCTGACATTTCACACTTATGACAATAGTAAGAAATCTACTGTCTGACTATTTTGAGCATTAATGACATACATCTGGTAGTAACTAACACTGGGGAGAATAATGCTGACTGTGATGGTTAAGTTTATATGTCCACTTGGCTGAGTCATGATTCTCAGTGGTTTTACAACTATGTAATGATGTAATTTGGTCATTATTTAATGATGTAGTCATCCTCCATTTTTTTTCCCTGTCTGATGGGATCATCCTCCATTTTCACATAACACCAATTTTTGCATGACGACCTGGTCTTTGGAATCTAACCATATCAATAAGTGAGCAATGGATGTACCACAAGTGGGTGGCTTTAACAAACAAATTAATTTTCCCACAGTTTTGGAGGTAACAAGTGTGAATACAGAGTGCCAGCTCTAGGAGAAGGCTTTCTCTCTATCTGCTCTGGAGGAAGGTCCTTGTCTCTTTGGAGCTTCTGCACCTGGGCAAACTGCGTGTGGCTTGGCATCTCTCTTCCCCCAACTCTGCTTGCTTCTCTATGCTTGGTCTGCTTTTTCTATCTCATAGGTGACTTGAAACATACCCTACACTGATATGGCCTCTTAACAAAGAAACTCAGTCCCCTGTGGGATTATAACCACTGATCTAGAGGCTGGGATTTACAACATGTATTTTTTGGGGGCCACAGTTCCATCCATAGCAGTTGCTTTGATTTTATGGGTTATTTATTTTTTTAATTTTAGGTTGTTAATTTAATCCAGAAGCATTGATGTTCACCATTGCCCCACAGTTCTACCACTCCTGTGTTGCAATTCTAAAAAGCATATACATTTGTATATATATAACCACAGTTGTGTTCATTTAATCTGTTTCCAACTTTTCTTTCTTTTAAACAATGCTGAAATAAATGTCCCTGTACCCAAATCTCTTAGAGTAGCTCTGGTGGTGCAAGTGGTTAAGACTGCCAATGCAAAGATCACTAGTTCTAACTCACCAGCTGCTCCACAGAGGATAGATGTGGCACTCTGCTCCCGTAAGGATTTACAGTTATACTCTGTCCTGTAGGGTCAAGATGAATCAGAATCAACTAGACAGCAGTGGATTTTGCTTTTGGGTACACTCAAATCTCTTGAGAACTTGGGGGTAAATTTCTGTATGTGAACTTGCTTTGTTAAAGACACGTACATTTGAAATTTTTTGATGCTTGTCAAATTGTCCTCCAGAAAGAGTGTGTGATATAGGCCTGGATTGCTTTTCAGTGTACCTTTTAGAGGTTTATTCCCCATCTTGCTTGGTATTATCAAGCTCTTTCACAGATAAAAAAGAGTAAGCACAGTGTGTCTTGGCTGGTCACACAGCTGGCGGAACCAGGGTAGAAAGAGCCCATCCCTTGGCTGTCAGCCCACCAAGTGCATTTCCTACTGAGGCCTTGGCTGTCACTGATGCAGCCTTCAGGTGTTTCTATAAATGGACATGAAAATTTCCCTCTTCTGCAAATTCTCTCCTGAACTATGCCACATGGATCATTCTTTCTCTTAGTTAGACTTTTGCCGTTGACAGAGGTGCCAGATTTAATAATAATGGAATGAAAGTAAATCTACTTGAGAAAGTAGGAATTCAGTTTTGATAGAATACTTGGCATAGTCAAGTCTGTCTTAATTGTTTCTCCTTCATTGTTCTGACAGAGAAGGCAGAAAGACTCTATAGTGTTTTGTATGTGTATTCAGGATACTTTACTAATACTCAGAAAAATAGCAGGCTAAGGGGGAGACAATAATCATTTTCTACCCTATTGCCCTGCTTGTTGTCATCCTCAGTAAAATAAGGTCACAAT
Organism: Orycteropus afer afer; assembly: GCF_000298275.1. NCBI lineage: Eukaryota > Metazoa > Chordata > Mammalia > Tubulidentata > Orycteropodidae > Orycteropus > Orycteropus afer. Next base: position 2,707,967 of record NW_006921793.1, on the reverse strand, counting down.
TTAGTAGTAGACTTCTATTCATTGTTTAATTGACAAGGCTATGTTGCTCAGGGAGTGGAAAATGTATTTTCTAAAAATAAGGGCCTCTGTGTGGACCTTTTAAGAAGTTTAATCATTTAAAGACATTATTACACGTCTGTACACTGTATCACTTTGGCTTGGAAGTTACTCAGGCTTATTTTAAAGCACTGCCCCTTGATTTGTCTTTTTATTTAATCTCACAGTATTCTTTGAGTGAAGGATGATGCCTATGGTATTTTTTAAAACAAAAATGGAAGTCTAGGGTTCCGGTAAGATGGTGGAATAAGCAGACAAACTACCCAGACCCTCTTCAACAAAGACAAGGGAACCCATTTAACACAGATACAGAAGATAATCCTGGAGCCCTGAGCTTTGAAAGGAAGGATACAGAAGTGGACTAAACTCCATCTAGTAGAAGAACCTGCATGGAAACACTGAAAAAGTAGATATACAGAGCTGCAGGCTGTCAGCAATCCTGATGGCACGAACAACTTGGATATTGCCAAGTGGTATTAGGACCTAAAAATTAAATTAAAAACTGGCCCTGCTAGTCAGGGGGGCTACATGGAGGATTGCACTGGTGGCTGGTGAATAAAAGGAGAAGCAAGCTGAATTATTAGGTATGTCTGTGCAGGGGGGAATGTGCCCATGACCATGTATAGGGTTGACAATGTTTCTACAAGTGTATTTGTATGTTCGGTGAGAATTCCCAGGTATATAGCAGAGCTGACAAGGGACAAGGTTGTAGTCACCTCTTGGCCACAACCAGCTACCGAGAGGAGGTGAGTAGTTGGACCTGTGGGCTCAGGACCATAGTCGCAGGGGACATCAAGCTCAGTTGGCATAACATACCCACCAGCCACTCCTCGGAAGGAAGTTTGGGCAATCTACTTCCGTAGTGATACCGCCTCAGAAACCCAAGGAGGGGTCGCTTTGAGTCAGGTCCGACTCCACAGCACATAACAACAACAACACTACCACACAAAAACATTGTTCCACATCCTACTTTGGCAAGTAGCAACCAGGATCTTAAAAACTTGCAAGCAGCCATCTAGATGCAACAATGGGTCTCTCCTCATCCAGAACAAAGAAGAATGAAGAGAACCAAAGACACATGGAAACAATTAGTCCAAGCGACTGGTACACCATGCGATCCTCAGCCTATATGACTATGAGACCAGAAGAATTAGATGGTGCCCAGCTACCACTGTCAACCACTTGAAGGGGGATCTATGTAGGAGATCCTGGATAGAGTGAGAGAACAATGTAGAGCAAAACTCAAAACAATTTGGAAAAAAAAAAGGACCAGGTTTGCTGGTCTGATAGAGCCCGATGGAACCACTGAGACTATAGCCCCTAGTTACCCTTCAGGTCTGGAATTGAATTTACTCCTGTGGCTTCCAGCCAAACAAAAGACAGTCATATGAGCTGAACATTTACATTAGGTAGATACACTCCTTGGAGAGATCAATCATGGGAGAATAGAAGGGCTGTGTATGCACAGGGAGACAGCTCAAGGGGCAGGAATGCATGGAGAGATGGACACTGGAAAGAGGTAACTATGGGGAGGAAGTGGGAGGGGAGCTTTTGCATCGTGGTAAATTGTAGTCAGTGTCATGAGACAGTGTGTGTGAGCTGCTGTATGGAAAGTGAATTTGCTCTGTAAACTCACCCAAATCACAATAAAAATTAAAAAAAAAAAAAAAAAAGAAAGTCTAGGGGAAAAAAAGGTTCATACCAAATGCAGCTTCATACTGAGTCACTGGAGGGCGCTCTAACAATGGAAAATGTAAATTGTCTCTGAACTCTTGCTGGGTGGCTCCTTACTAAATAAGTCTCTTTTGGAAAAGATGTGAGATTTGTTTTCCTGTTAATTTTTAAGATAAATGAAAGACACATGGATGGTAGATAAAATATTCCTATATTGGTCTATAAACGTTCCTTTAAAAGTTTATAAGGAACTTAAAAAGTTGCTCTATGCTACCACTCTCAGCCTCTTGGCAGGCCTTTGCTCAAGTTGTGCCTTCTGTGTGGGGAACTCTTTCCTGGCTGCCTGATGCTGCTCTAGGCTCCCTTCTCTTCCTCTTTCCCTCTCTTTTTCAAGTCTCTCCACCAAATGCCATCTTATCAGAGAGGCCTTTCCTAACCACCTGTACAACATAGCAGCCCCCTACCACCGCCCACCAGCCTCTATGCTCTCTTCCCCCTCACCCTGCTTAATGTTTTTTCCACTGCACACATTTCCACCTGACATAATACATGTTTGTTTGTATACCGGCTGTCTGTACCCCAACCCTCACCCCAAATACAGACTCCATGAGAGAAGGGGCTTTGTTTATTCCAGAACCTGACAGGGTGGCTGGAACATAGTACAGGCTCGAAATAAATTTGCTAAATGAAAAAATAACTGATTTAGAAAATAGAATTTAAGATAGTATTTTTGAAGATTAGTGTATGTTTTATATAGAGAGCAGAAATGTGATGTTAAGGTTTAAAAATATTTCTTTGAAATGGTGATAACTTCTGAATCATACCAATGAATCACAGATCACCCTAGGGGTTTCTGCTTTCAGGAAAATACTTTTAGTTCTGATTACAGTAGAAACTTATTTTTGTTCCTAAAAATTGGAATCAGTATAACATCACCTATTGGTGCTATTCAGATTTTTCTTACACATGTCAAAAACAAACTAACAAAAAATAGTTTACAAAATCAAATTAATAACTCTGTGCTGTAAGCAGAAAGATCCTAGATAGATATTGTAGGATTCTAGTCCATTGCTGACCCTGCAATTAGTGACTTTTTCAAGGCCCTTGTCTATATTGGGAGACTAGATGACTCTTGCCAGTTGATATTCCATAATCTGGAAAGAAATTACTGCCCTAAAGTAGTCTACCTAAAGAGAGGAAGACTTTCAATGAGATGGATTGGCACAGTGGCTGCAACAGTGGGCTCAAACATAGCAATTGTGAGAATGGCACAGGACCAAGCAGTGCTTTGTTCTGTTGTACATAGGTTACTGTGACTCAGAGCCGACTCAGTGACACCTAACAACAGCAACAGCACAGCTTTTCGAGCTTTGAGTTATTTTGGTCCATTTCAGCACACTTTGACCGGTGAGTGAAGATAATAAAAACTTGGCCTCCCTCAAACTTATGGGTGCGGTCTGCATTAGTAACTTGCATTTGACTTCTCCTCCTGCCATATGGGGAGATTTTGTTTGTTTGTTTGTTTGTGTGTCATTTATCCTCATCGTTTGGGTCACCAGCTCCTCAAAATGGGGAGGATATCATTGTCATTTTTTCTGTCCCTGTGAAAGGAAGTACTGCAAAGTACTCAGCCCTCAGTTCAAGTAGCTAGTGACAGACATGACAAAGTCTAGAGGGGCTATGATTTTAAAATAATTTACATGTCTTAGAAATAAAGGAGCCCTGGTGGCGTAGTGGTTAAGCATTTGGCTAGAAACCCAAAGGTTGGCAGTTTGAACTCAACTTGGGAGAAAGCTGTGGCAGTCTGCTTTCCTAATAATTTAACAGCCTTGGAAACCCTGTAGGGGCAATTCTTCTCGGTCCTACAGTGTCACAATGAATTAAAATAAATTTGATGGTAATGGGTGGGTGTAGGTTGGTACTAAACCAAACCCAAACCAGTTGCCGTCAGATCAGTTCTGACTCACAGTGACCCCATGTGTCAGGGTAGCTCTGTGCTCCATAGAGTTGTCAGTGGCTGATGTTTCAGTAGATCACCAGGTCTTTTTCCCCAGGCATCTCTGGATAGAACCTCCAACCTTTCATTTAGCAGCTGAGCATATTAAACGTTTGTACAACCCAGGGACCTACTGGGATTACAGAACCTAAAAACTCAGGAGTGAGCAGGGGTAGATGTCCTGAAGTATAGTCAGGTCCTCAGGATTTAGACTCAGAAAAGTAGACAAGTGATTTTTGCCTATATCCACTCTCATCTGTTTTCCTGTCCCTGATCTTCCCTGTCCCCATAGTGGCCTCCTAAAAAAAAAAAAAAAAAAAAACACTGCTGTTGAGTGGATTTGACTCATAGTGACCCCTCCTTGGGTTTCTGTGTCCCCATAGTGGCTTTGTACTGACCCACAAATGCCTAAGGTCTTGGACCACAGTGTCCTCTTACTCACTGCCATCGAGTCAGATCTGACTCATAGCGATCCCTCCTTGGGTTTCCCAGGCAGTATCTCTACAGAAGTAGATTGCCTAATCTTCCTTCTGAGGAGTGGCTGGTGGGTTTGAACCTCTAGCCTTCTGGTTAGCAGTCACATGCCTTAGGCTATGCCACTATGCTACCAGAGCTTCTTACTGCCTGCCTATTCTAGGTCCCATAAGCTTAGCTGTCGACCTGACAGTGAGCAGTAAATCTGAGAAAATGAGGATGTGCTAATGTTATATACTTGCCTGCTAACCAGACGGCTGGCGGTTCAAACCCACCAGCCATTCCTCGGAAGGAAGGTTGGGCAGTCCTACTTCCGTAGTGATACTGCCTCGGAAACCCAAGGAGGGGTCGCTATGAGTCGGGTTTGACTCGCAGCACGTAACAACAACAACAACAAATGTCATATGTGTAGCCACTCCTAAAGACTGTACATTTTAATGAATGCCTTCTGCAAATGGCTTAACTGAAAGAAATTGGGCTACTAAAGAGAATTTCTCCTCTACCAGGGAAGAAGACTTGAACATAGAAGAAAGGCCTGTGGTGCCCCTCCTTGTCCCTTGTAGTCTCTGGACAAATGTCCAGGCATTGAGTTAGGACCGTCAGTGTCTGCCTGTGCTGCAGAACAATCAGGGGCTCACCCCAGGATCTGGTGACATTTGTGTCAGAGAAGCCTTACTCTTAAAAAACAAAAGCTCCCCCATCTCTTCCCCCTGCCCCCACCCCTACTTCTTACTGACTAACTAGGACTCTTATCATCTGATCATGTGTCCAGCCCTCTTGCCCAAAATTCTTTTTTTTTTTTTTTTAACTTTTTATTGTGATTCAGGTGAAAGTATAAAGAGCAAATTGATTTTTCATTCAACAGTTCATACATATTTTGACTCCTGATGTTGATTGCAGTCCCCACAATGTGACAGTCTTCTTCCCACTTCCTCTCTGTATTTACCATTTCTGTTTGTCTTTTTCCTATCTCTTCCTACCTCTGAGCTTTATCCCTGAACAAATGCTGCCCTTTGATCTCTTAGGGCTGGTTGTTCTAGGGATTGCATACCTCCCTGGAGTTCACCTTATGGGCTTATTTGTTGTTTGTCTGAAACGTGAGCCACAGGGGTCAGTTTGGTACCCTGGGGGTGAGTTTGGTTGAAGGGTGTCTAAGTGCCATAGTCTCAGGGGTTCTACCAGTCTCTATCAGACCACTAAGCCTAGTCTTTTATTTATGATTTTGAATTTTGTTCCACAATTTTCTCCCACTCTATCTGGGACCTCCTGTTGTGATCCCTTTCAATGCTGTTAGCAGTAGTAGCCGGACATCATTTAGTTCTGGTCTCAGGGTCATGGAGGCAGGGGTTCATGTGTGCATTAATCCCCTGGACTAATCTTTCCTTGCATCTTTGATTTTCTTCACTCTTCTTTGTGACCATAAGTGGCTGCTCACAGGCTTTTCAGATCCCAGTCACTACTCACCAAAGTAGGATGTAGAACATTATTTTTTGTCAACTGTGTTATGCCAGTTGACCTGTGTCCCCCAAGACTGTGGTCCTGAGCCTACAGGCCCAGGAACTCATTCCCTCAAGGTGTTTGGTTATGGCTAAGAAGTTTTCATAATTTTGCCCCTCTGTACTATGCTATATTCATACATATATTTGTAGCATACATAATACATTTATAGAAATATTCTTTCTCAAACGTATATATATTCGTGGGTGTAGTCCCATTTGCTTTCCCATCTGTTTATGTATCTCTGTATCCACTCATAGATTATTATTACTGTTATTGCAGGATTGTGTATGTAATAGTATTTACCTTTGTTGCCTTTAACTCTTGTGTTTTTCTCAGTATCTTTCTTTGCTTACTTCTTTTTGTGCTGACCTCCTTTTTATTGTATATTGCCTTTCCTTTCACCCAAGATAATATGTGTCTACCTTCTAGTTAGTGATTTACCTTACCTTCGCCTCCTACTCCCTGGGAACATTCAAAGAATGTTTCTTTCCAAGCATTGAGTTCTTCTCATACCAGTATCTCTAGCCTTGTCTGCTTCTCTCTTACACTTATGAGAATTCTTGTGAATACATTGGGTCTGCTTGCTAATCTGAGATGTTTTCCCCATCTCCAGGTCAGCTGATTAACAACCTTAATTCTATTTGCAACCTTAATTTCCCTTTGCTATGTAATCTAACATAATCTCAGGTTTTGGGGATTAGGATGGGAATATATTTGGGGTCCCATTATTTTGCCAACCCTACTCACTGTCCCAGTTCAGGTTTGAGCTTTTGGAGTGACTGTCTAATTGGCCTTATACCTCACCTCCCTCATTGCCTTACATGTTATATACCACCTGCATACATATTAAGATGTATATTTTATCATCGAGCCTTGGTTGTTCTAGACTAGGATCACATTAGAAGGTACCAGATAAAGTGGGGGGAAAAGGTAGAACAAAATGCAGATTCATAAAAGAGACCACACTTACTGGTCTGATTGAGACTGGTGGAAGCCCCAAAACTATGGCCCTTAGACGCCTGTTTAACTTAGAACTGAAGCTACTGCCAGCAACCACCTTTCAGTCACATAAAAGACAGGTCTATAAAGTGACCAGTAACACCTGGAGGAACATACTCTACAGAACAGTCAAGTATAGGAGACCCAAAGGGCAGCATTTGCCAAAAGCATAGTTAAAAAGGCTGGAAGGGTCAGAAACACTGGGCAAATGGAAATGGGGAAGCCAAAGTGGAAATGAGGAGAGTGCTGACACACTGTGGAGATTGTAACCAGTGTCAGGGAATAATCTGTGTATAGATTGCTGAATGAGAAGCTAATTTGCCCTAAACTTTCACTTAAACCACAATAAAGGAAAAAAAAAATCTTGTTTATTATACCTCTAAAAATACATCTTGGATCTGTCCCTTTCTCTTTGTCTCCATTGCCACCACCCAGTGAAGCCACTGTCATCTCTCACTCTGTGAAAGGATGTTTTTCACATCTACTTAGATCCCTCCAAGCCATTTTTTTAAATACACAAAATAAATTTTCACTCACTGCTTAACATCCTTTCCATTATAGTATAGAATAAACCCCAGCACTTTCCCTTGGCCCTCAGGGCATGGACAATCTTACCCCTTCTTTGTCTCTCCTATTATCTTCCTTTCTCCTTGACATCCTGCCAGCATTTGTTGTTTTTCTGGTCTCTACATTTCTCATTTGAGGAAATGTGAAAAGACCTCACACTGAGGCTGATGTTGAGTGGAGTATGAGAGGAGAAGTGATATGTGCTGGTCACACACATTTGTTATAGTGCCTTTCCCTTCACCCAAATCAGTACATGTGTCTTCCCTAGCTAGCAGTTTTTCCTCGCCTCCCTTCCTATTTCTGGTTTCTTTCCATATGTAAACCTTTCCTTGACTTTTTATAGTAATGGACTCATAAGATATTTGTCCTTCTGTGATTGACTTATTTCACTCAGCATAATGCCCTCCAAGTTCATCCACGTGTTGAGGTGTTTTGCAGATTCATTATTCTTTATGTTGCAGAGTATTCCATTGTGTGTGTGTATGTGTGTGTACCATAGTTTGGTCCACTCATCCATTGATGGGGACTTAGGTTGTTTCCATCTCTTTGCTATTTTGAATAGTGCTGTGATGAATATAGGTGTGCATATATCTATTTGTGTTCCAGCTCTCGTTTTTTTAGGATAAAGACCTAGTAGTGGGATACCTGCGTCCAATGGTACTTCTATTTCCAACCTTTTAAGGAAGTGCCATCCCATTTTCTACAGTGGTTCCAGCAATTTACAATCCCACCAGCAGTGTATGAGAGTTCCGATCTCTCCATAGCCTTGCCAGCATTTGTTGTTTTCTGACTTGTTAAAAGTTTGCTATTATTACTGGGGTGAGATGATATCTCATTGTTGTTTTGATTTGCATATCTCTAATGGCTAATGATCATGAGCATTCCTTCATGTGTTTATTGGCCACCTGAGTATCTCCTTTGGTGAAGTGTCTGTTCATGTCCTCTGTCCATTTTATAATTGTATTGTTTATCTTTTTGATATTGGGGTATTGAAGGTTTCAAAAATTTTAGAGATAAGTGCCTTGTCAGGTATGTCATTGCCAAATGCTTTTTCTCAGTGTGTGGGTTTTCTTTTTACTCTTTTGGAGAAGTCTTTTGATGTGCATAAGAATTTAATTTTTAGAAGGTCCTAGTCATCTAGTTTATCCTCTGCTGATTATGCCATTTTTTAAGTTGAGAAGATTTAGTAATCATAAATACATATGTGCCAATAACAGGGCACCTAAATAATACTGATAAAAGTGAAAGGAGAAGTATGTAGTATTATAATAATAGTTGAAGACTTTAAAACATCACTTTCATTATTGGACAGGACATCTAGAAAGAAGATCAGCAAAGAAACAGGACTTGAATGACACTATAAACCACCTAGACTTAACAGATATCAGACATATGTAGAACACTCCCCCAAAAGAAGCACAGTATATATCCTACTCCTGTGCATAAGGACCATTCTCCAGAATAGACCACATTTTAGGTCACAAAGCAGTCTTGGTAAATTTTAGAAAGATTGAAGTCATATGAAGTATTTTCTCTGACCACACAGAGTGAAGCTAGAGATCAGTAACAGAAAAAAAACCTGGAAAATAGACAAACATATGGAAATTAAACAATACACTATAAAACTACCTCTGAGTCAAGGAAGAAATAACAAATTTCTTAGAGTCAAATACAAGTGAAAGCACAGCATACCAAAATTTATAGGATGTAACAAAGGCAGTTCTCAGAAGGAAACTTATAGCAATAAATGCCTACATAAAAAAAGAAGAAAGACCTCAGATTAGCAGCCTAACTGGAAAACTCCAGGAACTAGAAAGAAAAGAGCAAACTAAGCCTAAAACTACCAGGAAAAAGAAAATAACAGAAAATAAAGCATACATAAATAACATTGAAAATTAGAAAAACATTAGCGAGAATAAATAAAACCAGAGGTTGGCTCTTTGAAAAGATCAATAAAATTGACAAACCTTTATCTAGACTGACAAAGATGTAAATAACCAAAATAAAAAATGATGAGATGGGATATTACAACTGACCTGGTAGAAATAAAGAGAATTATGACAGAATATTTTGAACAGCTGTATGGCAACAAACTGGATAATCTAGATGAGATGGACAAATTCTTAGAAGCATACAACACACCCAAACAGACTCAAGAGGAAGTAGAAAGTATCAACAAGCCCATAACAAGTGGAGAGATTGAGTCGGTATTCAAAAACACCCAACAAAAATAAAGTGCTGGACCAGATGGCTTCACTGGGGGATTCTACCAAACATTTAAAGAATTGTCAGCAGTACTGTTTCAATTCTTCTAAAAGATAGAAAGGAGTACTTCCTAATTTATTTTATGAAGTAAATATAACCTTGATAAACAAACCAGACAAAGACATCACAAGAAAACAAAATACAGGCCAATATCTCTTATGAATGTAGACACAAAAAATCCTCAACAAAATACTAGTGAACAGAATCCAATAGCATATTAAAAGAGTCATACACCATGACCGAGTGAGATTTATTCCAGGAATTCAGGGATGGTTCAACACTGGAAAATCAATCAATGTAATACACCACATCAGTAGAACAAAGGAAAAGAACCACATGATCATCTCTATGAATGTACAAGAAGTAATTATTGATGAAATCCCTAAAGAAGATTAGAATAGAGGGAATTTCCTCAATAGGATTCAGGGCATATATGAAAAGCCAAGAGCTACTATTGTTGTTGTTATTGTTGTTACGTGCCTTCGAGTCAGCCCCAACTCATAGCGACCCCTCCTTGGGTTTCCGAGGCAGTATCACTACGGAAGTAGGATTGCCCAACCTTCCTTCCGAGGAGTGGCTGGTGGGTTTGAACCACCAGCCTTCTGGTTAGCAGTCAAGTGCTTTAGCCACTATGCTACCAGAGCTACTATACTTCTTAATAAAGAAAGACTGAGCACTTTCATATTGAAATCAGAAACAAGACAAGGGTGCCTACTTTCACCATTTCTATTCAGTATTGTGTTAGAAGTCCTAGCCAGAGCAGTAGGATGAGAAAAAGAAATAAATAAATAAAGGAGATCCAGATTAGAAAAGAAAAAGTAAAATTATCTTTATTTGCTGATGATATCCTATACATAGAAAATTCCAAAGAATCCACAAGAAAACGTCAAAGGCTAATAGAAGAATTTAGCAAACTTGCAAGGTACAAGATCAACACACAAAAATCATTTGGAGTTCTGTATACGAGCAATGAGAAAACTGAAAGAAAAAAAAGAGAAACAATTACATTTACAATAGCATCTAAGAGAATAAAATACCTAGGAATAAATATAGCCAGGGACATGAAGGATTTATACAATGAAAAGTATAAAACACTAGTGAAAGAGATTAAAGAAGACTTAAGTAAATGGAAAAGATGTTCCCTGTTCATGGACGGGAAGACTGCTTATTGTTAAGATGTCAGTGCTACTCAAAGCAATCTGTAGTTTCAACAAAATCCTGATCAAAATTCCAGCAGCCTTCTTTACAGAAGTAATAGAAAAACCAATCCTCAACTTCACATGGAATAGCAGAAGGTCTCGAATAGCAAAAACAATGTTAAAGGAAAAGAACAAAATAAGAAGACCCACACTTCCTGATATTAAAATATACTAAACAACTGCAGTAATCAAAACATACTGGCATAACAATAGAAACATAGAGTAGGATTGAAAGTCCAGAAGTAAATTCACATAGCTATGTTCAACTGATTTTGGACAAAGATGCTAAGCCCATTTGATGGGGGGAAAAAGAGTCTCTTCAATAAATGGTGCTGGGAAAATTGGATTTCCTTGTGCAGAAAAATGAAACAGGATCCATGCCTCACACCATACACAAAATAAATTAAAAATGTATTAAGGACCTAAATGTGCAAACTAAAATTATGAAATTTTTAGAAGAACAAACACAGGCAACACTGTCAGCCCTAACTTTCACTAGTGGATTATCTAGTATAAGAGCAAAAGCACAAACAGCGAAAGACAAAATAAATAAATGAGACCTCATAAAAATTTAAAACTTTTGTTCATCAAAAGACTTTAACAAAAATGTGAAAAGACAAGGTACTGACTGGGAGAATAACTTCAGAAAGCATATAACCAAAAAGAACTAGTAACTAAAATATATGTAAAACTTCAACAACTTAACAACAAAAAGACATATAACCCAGTCATACAATGGGCAAAGGACTTGAATAGACATTCCACCAAAGAGAATATTCAAATGGCCACCAAACACTTGAAAAGAAGTTTAGCATCATTAGCCATCAGAGAGAAACAAATCAAAACCATGAGAAGATACCATTTCACTTCCACTAGGATGGCTAAAATTAAAAATAAAATAACAAATGTTGGCAGGGATGTGAGGAATTAGAACCCTGATCTTTTGCTGGTAGAGAAGCAAATGGTACAGCCACTTTGGAAAATAGTGTGATGGTGCCTCAAAAAACTAAAAATAGAACTACTGTATGACCCAGCAATTCAACTCATAGGTATGTACTCAAAAAACTTGAAAGCAGAGACTCAAAAAGAGACTTGTATACCAGTGTTCATTGCAGCACTATTCACAATAGCCAAAAGGTGGAACTAGTCTAAATAGCAATCAGCAGATGAATGGATAAACAGAATGTGGTAAATACATATAATGGAATACTACTTAGCCAGTAGGAGAAATAAAGTCTTGATACATCTTACAGTATGGATGGAGCTTGAAGACATTATATTGAGTGAAATAAGGCAGTCACAAAAGGATGAATATTTTATGCCCTCACTTCTGTAAAAAGACAAGAAAGGGAAAATGTATAGAGACCAAAATTTATTGGTAGTTACCAAGGTCAGGAGGAAGGGGAAAAAGGGAGGTAAACAATGATGGGAAAATTGCATTGATTAGGTTAAGGGTAGGGTTGTGCAGCCAATTATTGTAATTGCTGTCTATAGTTGTACATCTGTAAAAAGTTGAATTGGCAAAAGTTGTGTGATGACTGTATTTACAATGACACACATACACACACACACACAAAAAAAGAATTGCTGAAGCTGGTTATGTACAACCAAACACTTCATGAGATTAGATTCCTTGGTTTAGAGGTTTAGGGTCATGGTTTCATGGGGCATCCCAGTTACTTGGCCTAATAACATGTCTAGAGCTTCTGTTCTGCCTTTTAGTTTGAAGTGCCTGGGGTCTTAAAAGTTTGCAAGCAGTTGTTCAAGGCACAATTATTGGTCTGTGTTCACCTGGAGCAACAGAAGGAGGAGGATCAGGAATAGTAGGAGGCTTGGAATATGTGTGTAATTACCTCCATGAACAACTGCCTTCTTTACCATGAGACTAGAAGAACTGGATGATACCCCAGCTACCATTACTGAACAATTTGATCAAAGATTCCATAGAAGAATCCTGATCAAAAGGGGAGAGATGCAGAACAGAATTTCAAATTCTGACAGACTGTAGACTTTATGGAGCCATAGAAGGTGAGTGAACTCTGAAATTATTGCCCTGAGATAATCTTCAAAACTTAAAAATATCCCCTGAATCTTCTTAAAAACCAAAACTTAGTTAAAAAAATGTCTGCCTTGAACTTTATGCTTTTGTAAGAACTATCTATGTGGAGGGACTTCCGGTAAGATGGAGAAATAGGCAGACAAGTGACACAGACCCCCTTCAACAAGGAGAAGAAGAACCAATTGACAGAAATACAGAAGATAATCCTGGAACCCTGAGCTTTGAAAGGAACTATACAGAAGTGGATTAGACACCAACTAGTGGTGAATGAAAACAGTGAGTACAGAGATGGTCGGAGCTGCGGACTGTCAGCTACTCTGATGGGACCAACAGCCTGAATATTTCCAAGTGGTGTTGGGACCTGAGAATTGACTTAAAGATCAGCCCTGGTCACCAAGGGCTGCAGGGACAACTGCTCTGGTGGCCTATGACTAGGAAGGAAAACAGCAAGGAGGGAGACAACCTGAGCTGTGGACTTTCTGCTGTCCAGAGGGCACAGCCATTTTGTTTGTTTACATGTAGTAGCCATTTTGGATATTTAAAGTGACTCAGGGTGCAGCCATTTTGAATGTTTACAAGCAGCGGCCATTTTGGATATTTAAAGTGACCAAAGGTGTAGCCATTTTGAATGTTTACAAGTGGCAACCATTTTGGATTTTAATGATAGCATTCTCATTCGGATTCCAAGGACCTAAGAACAGGCTCTGTTTACTAGGGTTGGCAAGGACATACGAGAGGCTGACAACAGGAAAGGAGACAGGTGGTGAGTGTATAAGTGCTGTCAACTAGTGAATAGAGGAGCACAGCACAGTACCCTGCCTGTATAGATAACATACAAACAAACAAACAAAAAAAAAAAGAAAATTGTGGGCAAG
>NW_006921793.1:2682864-2690977 GCF_000298275.1 Orycteropus afer afer | reverse complement strand
GAATAATGTAGAGTCTGCAAAACACCGCATAATATGGATGAACTTGGAGGACATTATGCTGAGTAAAATAAGTCAATCACAGAAGGACAAATAATAGTATTAGTTCATTGTTGTGGAGGGTCAAGGAAAGGTTTATATATGGAGGGAAACTTTCTTTGTTGGTTGCCGGGGGGGGTAGGGGAGGGGAGGGAACACTGCAAAAAAAAAAAAAGAACTATCTATGTGGAATCAAAGTGACAACAGCAACTTGAAAAATTAGATAAGAACCTTAGGGGGCAGTGAGTTTATGTTCATGAGGGAGGGACAACTCAGAAAAGGAAGATGAGAATGGTTGCACACCTCGAAGAATGTAATCATTGTCACTAAATTGTGCATCTGTATTGCACAATTTGAATTGGTTTATGTTGTTTGTTGTTGTTCAACACACATATTTAATTTTACTCTATCAGCAGAAAGAATAAGGTGGATCCAGGAATTCTCATATACCATAATACAATGAAGAAACAGTACTTGCCAAGAATTATTTTTAGGTGAACAAGTTAAATCATCAGTCAGAGTAGGAAATACTGTACATAAACATCACATGAGAAATCTACAAATCAAGCTGTGAAAAGCAGACCTACAACTGAAACAAATGTACTTTGACAGAAAGAAAACAAATATTTTGCTCTTTGCAATCTCTGCGAATGAAATAATTTTAGGAGCAGAGACTTCTGCACTACACTGATGTGACTAAAAGACACAAAAAAACTTTATTAAGTCTAGTATAATGGTGGTGATTTCCTTGGCATATTAATTATGTATTTTTTGGTTTGTTTCCTTTTTCTTCCTCAAATTCAGTTACCTGATTAAATATATTGAATAAATGTTGAGGTAAATTCTTTTTAACTCTACTTTCTGATTGCTCTTTGCTATTTAGTACTTCTTCTTCCGGAACCTTTGTTTTAATATCTTCCCCATAATTGTCCTTCTTTTCATACTCTATTTGATGTATATTTAATTGATATCTTTCCTCATACTTACTAAACTTTTGTGTGATTCAGAGCATGCATATTTTTTGTTTTTCAGGTGACTCCCAAGAATACTCTGAGCTTGCTTGTGAAGTGGGAATATCTCCTTGACCCTGGCTCCCACCTTCAATAATGCTCTCTTCATCCCTCTACTTGTTGTTACTGTTTTTGGGTGTCGTCGAGTTGGCTTTGACTCTTAATGACCCTCCGTACAACAGAAGGAAACACTGCCTGGTCCTGTGCCTTCCTCACAATCATTGCTATGTTTGAGCCCATTGTTGTAGCCACTGTATCAGTCCATCTCCTTGAGTGTCTTCCTCTTTTTTGCTAACCCTCTACTTTACCAAACACTAATGTCTAGAATAATGGATTTTTGCAGCAGTTTCTTCTCATTTTGAGTTGTGCCACATCAGCAAATGAAGTTCCAGAAAGCATCACTCCATCCACATCACTAAGGTTGGCTCTACTTTGAGGAGGCCGCTCTTCTCCCCTGTTGTATTTTGAGTGCCTTCCAAGCTGAGGGCCTCGTCTTCTGGTACTATATCAGACAGTGTTTCACTGCTCTTCACAGGTTTTCAGTGGCCAATTTTTTCATAAGTCGTCTACCTTTTCTTCCACTGAAACTCACCCACCCTGGGAGAGCCTGCTGGTATTTGAAATACCAGTGGCATAGCTTCCAGCCTCACAGCAACACGCAAGCCACCCCGGGACAACACACTGACAGATGAGTGCTGGTCTTCCCTCTGTATCCCTGTCAAATCTCCTATATCTATATTTTATCTCATTCTCTGGATTCCTATAGAGGGAATCTGAAGAATCTCTTCTATTTGAAAATTATTTTTCCGATTGATAGGGCTTTTCTGTTTTGCTACTACTTATCTGAGTTTTATGTTGTTGTTGTTGTTATGTGCCGTCGAGTCGGCCCCGACTCATAGCGACCCCTCCTTGGGTTTCCGAGGCAGTTATCACTACGGAAGTAGGATTGCCCAACCTTCCTTCCGAGGAGTGGCTGGTGGGTTTGAACCGCCAGCCGTCTGGTTAGCAGGCAAGTGTCTTAGCCACTATGCTACCAGAGCTCCCCTCTGAGTTTTATAGCTATTATAAAAATCTCTTGACTCTTCAGAAAACTCAAAAAGAACAAACCCACTACTGTTGAGTCGATTCTGACTCGTAGCGCCTAAGGCATTTGACTGCTAACCAGAAGGTTGGTGGTTTAAACCCACCAGCCTCTCCTCACAAGGAAGATTGGGCAATCTACTTCTGCAGTGATACCACCTCAAAAACATCAAGGAGGTGTTGCTGTGAGTTGGATCTGACTTAATGGCATTGAGTTTGGTTTTTGGTTTGGTAGTGACTCTGTAGGGCAGAGTATGACTGCCTCATAAGGTTTCCAAGGTTGTAAATATTTACAATAGCAGACTGCTCCATAGTTCTTCCACAGAGCAGCTGGTGGGTTTGAACTGCTGACCTCTTGGTTAGCAGCTAAATGCCTTAAACACTGTGCCACCAGAGCTCCTTGGATCTTCAGACTTACCTCCAAAATCATCCACAATTTCAACTGAAGATGAAGAGAGGGGGTATCTATCTTTTTCTTTTAACTGTTGTCTTTTGATATGGTAACCTATCCTGTTTTTCTGCTTCTTGTTATTGGTTAAGAAAGGATGATCCAGTATTGATTAGAAGTAAGCAGTACTCATCTTTCCTATTCTGATCTATCTGACTTGAGGACGTCTTAGACTGCGAGAAGCCTCTGAATGGTTCCTCTTACGTTTCTTATACCTTTTGTAACTGGAAGAGGAGAGGTTGATAAAGAAGAAACTGACTCATCAGCAGAAGAAGCACTTGAAGAGGGAGTTGATATTCTTTTTCATCTTTTTTTCCTCTTTTAAGAACTTATGCAACTTTTTTGCACTTGCTTCTATTCTCTTTGCTTTTTCTTCCTTTTCAACTTGTTTTTCTTTGCATATATTTATGAAGTTTCTGAAGAGCATCTTCTGCATCCTTAAAAATCTCATCCAAAGCCAAAGCTTTCTTATAGTTATTTAAGGCATTTAAAAACTGTTCTTCTTGTTTTAACTGCCCTCCTCTTTCTACAAGTGTCTGGCAGAGGCGTTTTCTTGCATTCCTGTGGGTTGGACAGTTTCCCAATGCAAGACCAAAACCTTCCATTGCTTTGTCCAGACTTCCTTTCATTGCTTATAATGCTCCATGAGCTACCAAAGCTCCCACATTTTGTTTCCACAGCCTTACTGTGTTCATTCATAGCATCATTTTTAAGCCCAAGACACAGGTATTTCTTTCTTAATGCAGAAACATAATCATCTTCTGATAATTTTTTGCTTTGTAGTCCTCTTATTAAAGATGGTGGATTAGATTAATCTATTTCTAGTTTTCCTGGGAGAAATTCAACTACTCCTGGATTAACAAATCCCAAGGAACTCTGCATGATATTTTCATAGAACTTCAAAGAGTTGTTGTTCACTTCACCACTCCTCCTGTAATACAAAGAAAACTCTTCAGAACTAATTACATCTCATTTAATACCAGATACATATAGTGGAGGGAGCTCTGGTAGCATAGTGCGTAAGGCACTTGACTGCTAACCAGAAGGCTGGCGGTTCAAACCCATCAGCTACTCCTCGGCAGGAAGATGAGGCAATCTACTTCCGTAGTGATACTGCCTCGGAAACCCAAGGTAGGGGTTGCTATGAGTCGGGTCTGACTTGATGGCACATAACAACAACAACAACAACAGCATATAGTGAAAGAGATGAGCTATAGAGAGATGTTGCAAGCTTTTCATGATATCTGTCAATATCCTTGATTCCAGCTTGGATGATGTTAGCAGTTTGGTAATAACAATAAAGGATCACCATGGTTACTGTGAGACGCACGTCTTTCAGTGAACAAAGACCTGTGATTTCTAACTGAGACATTCTCTCTCATGATGCCGCTGCCTGAACAGATCAACACTGTGAAAAACCCAAATTCTTGAATGGAACTAATTCTTCCAAACTATATCACCACACTCAGTATCTCAGACAAAAAGCTTTCTCTGGTCTATACTAGATATCTCTGTGAATTGCTCTAAAGAAGACATGATTGCGTAGTGCTAGAACTTGCTGGACCCGAAGGCTGGTTGACTGCTAACTCCTCCTATTATTACTTCATCCGTTGGCTTGGAGACTCACATCACATTCACTTACGTGGTTGCCTCCTGGAAGTGAGTTGGTGTATGTTTTGCTGTGTATAGTCTCAACAACAAAAAGAAAATAAATAAAACTTGGGAAAATAAACAAACAAACAACCTACCTCCTGGGGGATGGCCATCTGAAGCATGTCTGCCCTCACTCCCATATTTTCTCCCTCAGAGCATCCTGTTCTTCATAGCACTTACAGTTTATCGTAAGGTAGGTTTGTGTGCATTTCCCTGTTAATGTCTGGTCTCCCCAACTTGACTGGAAACTCCACGTTCCCACTTTATGTATGTGCCCAGCTCAGTGCCTGACACATAGGTAGGTGCTTATTAAATGATTCTTGAATTAATGAATCACTATATAGTCACAGTAAACAGAATGCATTAGTTATTATCCACTTGACATGAGAGGGTGGAAGGGCAAACTTTTTTATGTGTGAGTGTGGGTGTGTGTATGTTTTCCTAGATTATAATTTGTCTAAACATTCCTGCTAATTTAAGATATCAAATCTGAAAGTTCTTTCCTGGCTTGAATTTTTGAACACAGGCCAGGGCTGTTTTCAGATTACTCAATATTCTCCTTTTTGTGAAAGACTTTTCAAAAGTATAAATGGAGCATCTTCTCTAGAAACTTGTTTACATTGTTTGTGGAACTGCTGTGTTATATACCAATCAGTTGTGGGTAGAAGGGAATCTTAATGTCTGAACATGGGTTTACCCTAGAACAGAGATGTCAACCAGGAAGACCTTGGTCAGTCCAAATCAGTGTGGTCTTAAGCTCCTCCTTAGTGAATGTTTCTGTCCAAGATAACAGTTCCATGGCTGATTTTTTGGAAGTTGATTGCCAGGCCTTTCTTCCGAGGTACCTCTGGGTAGACTTGACCCTCTGGTCTTTAGATTAGCAGCTGAGTATTTGCAATACCCAGAGAGCCTTCTGTCTTAGGTACATTATGTTTATTTTTGGTTTTCTCACTGTTGAACACACTTCTTTCCCTTAATTTGGGACCCAAGACCAACTCATCATTCAGAAAATATATTTTAAAAAGGCATAGTCTTTCAGAACAATGGAGGAGTCTTAGCAGGAGCCAAAACAATATTCACTTTCACTCTGAAATGTTATTTTTTTCCCCCAACCCTCTTCACTCCTCACCCCCACCCCACCTAGTTATCACTATAATGAGGTATCAGGATAGGGAGTGGGCTCACCGCTTTGGCTTTGCCAACTCCTCATTGCTAACACTTTGAATCCCTTCTATAGAAGGGCTTCTTTATTTTTATGCTTTCTCTGTGCTGGAATTAATTTGTCAACCCACAGGCTGATTTTGGGCAGCAAGCACTTCCTAACCTCTCATTGGGAATTCTGCTGTATTTTTGATGCCCTTTGGAAAGTGAGCTCCTTGAGGACAAGGCACCATGCTATACTTGTTTGTCTCCTCCCAGCACTTGAGTAAAATTGCTAACTCTTGCTTTCTTGAAACCAGCTGGATGGCTCTAAACATTCTATTTTTGTGGGAACCACTAAACATTAATAACTAGTCAGTGACCAAGAGTGATTAGCAGTTTTTAGGCTCCACAAACATTTAATGTGCTAAATGAGGATCCCAGGCATCAACTGCAGAAACAAATTATAAGGCTGGGAACAGAACTATTGGCACAGGGGCATTTTACTAATTAGTATATTGTTTTTTGAGAATTAGTAAAAATGTTAATGTTTCAAGGATTATTATTAACAAAAGATAGGAAACTTATCTTTTTATCTTTACAACCATATGGTTTACTGCTTGATGTGGGTTTGTGTTTGTGTGTTTAACATTTATTTTTCCAAGTAAAGACAAAACTATTTTCTTATAGAACACATTGATTTTATTATGCAGATAAATGGGAAAATTATTTCATAGATTTGTTTTTTGTCAATTCAACCATTTTCACATGTACAATTCAGTGTTTTTTATTACATAATAATTGTATTGTACCATCTTCACCAGTGTCCTTTTCCACATCATTCCACCACCATTAAGTCAGTAAAGAGCTCTGGTGGCACAGTGCCGAAGGCATTTGACTGCTGTTTTGATTCTGTAGTGCTGCCCTAATAAAAAATACCACAGATGGGTGACTTTAACAAACAGGGATTTATCCTTACTGTTTAGGATGCTAGAAGTCTGAGTTCAGAGTGCCACCTCTAGGGGCTGGGTAAAAGCCCCTTGACCTTGGGCTTCAGCTTTTCCTCTTGCTCCTGGCCCACTGAAGCTGGAGGCTTTTATTAACTCAGGCAGCTGCTGGCTGCTGAGGCTGACAAACCCAGGGTTGACATATAAAAAGGCACAGTCCCAAGATTACCAAACAACACAGCAGGCCATTAGTTCAAGTCCAGAGATGGTCCCAAGACCGGCAGGAAACATGGCAGGCTGCTAAATAAAGGCTCAGCTACACACAAGGTCCAAGTGTGCCAAAAAGCCGCAGAGACTTTTCTCAGAGCTGCTGCTTATATACTGGAAATGGACCACCTCCCTAAGGCAGCAACTCAGCTGCTCCAGTAGATTCCACTGTGGAGTTGATTACCAGGCTCATCACGGGGAAGAATTACATCCAGCTTGCTGCCCAGCCACTCAAAACGAGGCCCAGCCAAGTTGACACATAACATTAACTACCATGGCTCCTAACAGAAGGTTGGTAATTCAAACCCACCAGCTGCTCCATGGAAGGAAGATGGGGCAATCTACTTCCACAAAGATTTACCTCCTTAGAAACCGAGTGGGGTCGCTATGAGTCAGAATCGATACAGAATCAGAATGGCAGTGGGCCCTGAGCACTGACACCCCCTTCTCTTCTGCTCCTGGTATCTAGCAACAAGCTTTGGTCTCTACATTTGCCTATTTTATTTTAGTGGAATCATACAATTTTGTGACTGATTTATTTCACTTGGCATAATGTTTTTAATGGTGAAGATTAAAGACTACAATCTGCAATATGGATTACACCTCAACATGAAGAAAACAAAAATCTTTACAACTGGGCCAATAAGCAGCATCATAATAAATGGAGAAAAGATTGAAGTTGTCAAAGATTTCATATTACTTGGATCCATAATCAACACCAATGGAAGCAGCAGTCAGGATATCAAACGACGTATTGCACTGGGAAAATCTACTGCAAAAGACGTCTTTAAAATGCTGAAGAGCAAAGATGTTTCCTTGAAGACTAAGGTGTGCCTAACGCAAGCAATGATATTTTCAGTAGCCTCATGTGCATGTGAGAGCTGGACAGTGAATAAAGAAGACCAACAAGAGTTGATGCTTTTGAGTTGTCGTGGTGGTGGTGAAGAATACTGAAAATACTGTGGACTGCCACAAGACCTAACAGATCTGCCCTGGAAAGTGCAGCTGGAATGCTCCTTGGAAGCAAGAATGGCTAGACTTTGCCTCACCTACTTTGGTCATGTTATCAGAAGGGACCATTCCTTGGAGAAGGCTATCATACTAGGTAGAGTGGAGGGTCAGTGAAAAAGGGGAAGGCCCTCAACAAGTTGGATTGACACAGTGGCTGCAATAGTGAGCTCAGGTATAGCAGAGATTGTGGGACTGGCACAGGAGCAGACAGTGTCTCGTTCTGTTGTACATAGGGTCACTGTGAGCCAGAGACAACTCAACAGCACCTAACAACAAAAACAACATTTTTAAGGTTCATCCATGTTATAGTGTGTATCAGGACTTCATTTTTCTTTATGGCAGGGTAGTATTCCATTTTATTTATGTACCATATTCTGTTTATCCATTCTACTGTTGATGGACATTAGAATAATTTTTTTTTTTTAATAGGATTTGGGTGAAGATTTACAGAGTAAATTCACTTTTCATACAGCAGTTCACATATACTTTGTCTCATGTCATTGACCAAAATTTACAATGCA
>NW_006921793.1:2671559-2673584 GCF_000298275.1 Orycteropus afer afer | reverse complement strand
CAGGGGTCCAAGATTATCTTCTGTGTCTGTGTTAATTGGTTTCCCTTTTCTTTGTTGAAGAGGGTCTGTGCAATCCTTCTGCCTAGTCCGCCATCTTGCCTAGAATAATTTTTATGATAAAAAATTCTGGAACATATCAATGGTGTTATTGTTTGTAAGGGGTTCCCATAATACATTTCTTTTTTTTATTACTCAGTCATTTGTTTCTACAGTCTTTGAAAAAAATGAGAATTATGCCCCCTCCTAAATCCCAGGCTCTGTAGTAATTATTGAAGCAGCTGCAAAGAAGGGGTAGAGAAGAAAATATACTGAGTGTGTGTCTGCTAGGTGACAGGCATGTGTGAGGTGTGTATTTGCCACATTTCATTTAAGATTTGATCTCCATTCCCAAGGAAAGTGCAGTCTGAAGTGGGTGCGTGTGTAGAGGGTGGGTCTACTGAGATGGTGTTTTATTCTAGCACCCAGCATAGGACCTTGGCACGTGGTTGTTGTGTGCCATTGGGTCAATTCTGACTCAATAGGCCGATAGGACCCTATGGGATAGAGTAGAACAGCCCTGTAGGGTTTCCTAGGCTGTAATCTTTATGGGAGCAGATCACCAGGT
The DNA here is from genome assembly GCF_000298275.1 of Orycteropus afer afer. NCBI lineage: Eukaryota > Metazoa > Chordata > Mammalia > Tubulidentata > Orycteropodidae > Orycteropus > Orycteropus afer. Next base: position 2,672,980 of record NW_006921793.1, on the reverse strand, counting down.
CTTTTCTCCCATTAGCAGCCAAGCACGTAACCATTGGGTCACCAGGGCTCCGTGGCGCCTGATAGATACTCGATATATGTGTTGACTGAACTGAGTGTATCATGAGAAGTGCTCAAGCAGGAATAAACACAAAATGTCATGAGAATACAGAGGAGGAGGTGACTTTCAGAGGGTGTGTAGTGACAACTCACAAGGCATTTCCCCTTTGAGTATGTTTTAAAGGATGAGAAGAGAGAGAAGGGCATTCCTGGCAGAGGAAGGAGCTGCCCGTGCACAGGCGTGACAGGGCAGTGCTGAGCTGGTCCCTGTGGAGTGTGAGGTGCCTTGGGAGAGGGACTAGACAGGAACTGAACGGGTGGTCAGGGCCAGACTCTGCAGAGATTTGGAGGCAGGCCCAGGATTTCAGATTTATATCTTGTTGGCAACAGGGAGTCAGTGGAGATATTTAATCTCCCTCAGCCTTCGTCAAGTTAGCTATTCAATCTATGACTAGGTCTAAGTGATAGTCCTATGCCATTTCAACCTTTCACCTTATTCTTTCAGTTTAATTACATTCAAAATGCCAAAGGAAATCTAATTGGAATAGAGAAAAAAGTGATAAAACTGCAGCCTCCAGGGTAAGCCAGTTCATCCTTTCATTATAATGTACTTATTTCATCTAAATTATTCTATTTATTTAGAGCTTTCAGGTGACTTCATTTCTCTGAATCCTATACACTTAGCTTTCTACATCTGTAGTTCATTTGTTAAGAGACCTTAATGAGAAACTTCAAACAGTTTAAATGTCAATTACCAAAAAGTGAGGTTTTCAAGTTCCAGTAATCTGCTCATATTGGTCATCGGAACATGATCCCAGGTGGGTGTAATTTAAGACAGATGGCATTCCAGAGCCTCAGTTACAAAGAACTTAACATGTTTCCAGGACTAACAAGCTCCGGCCCTGTTGTCACTACGCTCACAGGACTCTCCGTCTATAGCCAGGCCTCAAACATTCACTGCTCGCTGCCTTCGCTCTGGTTCCAGTTTTTGGCGGGTGCTTTTGAATCCTAAGAGTTCCAAAGCACTACTATGTATACAAAAACATGAGACTACAGTAAATGTAATAATTCCAAAGTATGATCCTTTACTTTTGAGAGGAAAAAAGAAGGTGTTCATGATGTGCTTTATCATGGATTTATTCTCAATTAGGGGGATAATCTTAAATATCTGACTCCAAAGCCCTGATTTGTTTCTTGTTTCTTGCCACTGCCATGTTTTCTTTTTTCCTTCTCCTGTGTTCCTTCCTTTTCCTCCATTTTAATTAAGGTGAAATACATGAAGAAAGAGTTGAATATGGCGATATTGTTTTTACAGAAAGTAAAACCAACTGCATACAGAACGAATTAACCTTATGTTTTCTCTGCAGGTCAGTTAGTGGGTGT
>NW_006921793.1:2620342-2670764 GCF_000298275.1 Orycteropus afer afer | reverse complement strand
ATCTAGATGGCAGCTTCCTAGCTTTTAAGGTCCCAGTTGCTACTCGCCAAAGTAGTAGGTGGAACAATGTTTTGTATAGTATGTTATGCCAATTGAGTTTGATGTCCCCTGCGACTATGGTCCCAAGCCCACAGGATCAACTACTCGGTCCCTCTGGGTAGCTGGCTGTGACCAAGTAATGACCATAACCTTGTGAAGGCTTTTTTTTAATGTAAGTCATTTATGTGGAATTTTGTTTTGAATGTGAAATTTTTAAAAAGTTTTAAACTAGTTAGGGTCTGTCACATTGAACTGGTGTTTTACATTTTTGGCATTTGAAAGTGAATTTGCCTTTTATGTTTATAAAAGATACTGAAAAGATAAGGTTCCCTTCATTAAATATTTATTATTTATTAGTCAACAGCTTTTGAAAATTGAGGAATTATCTTTATTTTTATGATTTCAGAGTCCCCTCACTACCAGGAGAGAGATTGTTCCTAATATCTTTAGATGTACATTTGTCTATTTACCCTGCCATAATTTATTTTCAAAACTAAGAAAATAGTCCTACAAAGTTAAGTATACTTGAACATGTAAATTTTATATATTTTCTAGTATTTGTTAGCCCTATTTTAAAGGCCTCTCGGAATTGTTTTCTTTCAAAAGCAGCCCTTTGGTACTGTAGTTGGCATGCTATATGTTGTTAAAACTTCATATAAATGCAGAGGCACTAAAATGTGCTGTTTACAGAACCCATTGGGGCATTTTTACTTGTATTGCTAACATGATCACATTTGTAAGTACAAAATCTTTGTGTTGTGAGTGTATATACAAAACTGATATATGGCTTATCTGATTGGAATGTGAAATTTGACATTCTCTAGTGGTTATTTTTCAACATGCAAGATTGATTTATACCAACTAAATATGTACCTAAATAAAAATAGAAAGGTTTAGTTGTTTAATCAGCTTCACGGATGTAAGTTTAGGATGCAATTTCACATCACCTCTCTTCAGAGGGACAATTCAATGACTTACTCCTGGTTTCTCTAAGTTACGTGGTAGAGCCTATTTGGACTAATCATCATCAGCCTTGGGAGTTAAAGCAATCATTTAAAATATTGAGTGGAAAAGTTCCCTGCACTTAGAAAAATCCGAAGGCCAGTAGTGAGAGACGTGTTCTCATCCTTTCCCTTGTGGCTCTTCACCTGTGAATTCGCACCAGGGTGGTAATAAAATTGTAGGAGCTCATTTTATGTGAAACCATTAGTGGCATGAGAATTTGGGACTAGCTGCCTCTCATACTTTAAGACACTGGAAGGTGTCATTTATAAGCATCGAGGGCCTGCAAGAAGGCAGAACAGGCTTGTAAACTGCAGCTTTAGGCTTTAGACAGTAATCAGTTTGTAATATAGTTTAAAGTCCTAGGTTATCAAAATCACAAATGCGTCTTTAAGTGTTGAGAGCAAATCCCATGAAACATCTGTATATAAAAGGCTGGTACAGTTTCCAGTTACTGCCTATTCATTATTGTGATACTGTTATTTTCCGTTTTTGCTGTCATGGATGGCGGAGAGGGGGAGGGACAGTTATGTAAACGTAACAAGTAAAAGGGTGAATATTTTTGTGAGTTAATGTCTTCTTTGCTAAAGCTGCTGTAACAAATACTAAAGTGGGTGGCTTTAAAGAACACAAATTTATTTTCTCGCAGTTCAGGAAGCTAGAAGTCCAAATTCAGAGCACCAGCTCTAGAGGAAGGCTGTCCTAGCTCTGGGGGAAGTTCCTTGTCTCTTTCAGGTTCTATAGCCCAGGTGTTCCTTGGGATCCTCACAAAGCATCTGTCTTCCCCAATTTGTGCTTCCTTGTCTCGCCATCTATGCTGCTCCTTATAATGCAAAAGTGATTAGCTTTAGAGTATACCCTACATTGATAGGCTCCATTAACACAATAAAGAAAACACTATTCCCAATGGATATCACACCCACAGATATAGGGGTTAAGGTTCCAAAATATATTGTGTGGGGGGGGACCCACACAATTCAATCCTTTACAGTTAAAAAAGTTTACCATGATAACTGTTGTAAGTGTCACAGTTAATATGGAAGTTTTCCCTCGAAACAGCCACTGTTGCACAGTTCCTGCTTCTGTGTATCTCTGACTGGATTTCGAGTCTGAGGCAGGGGTGTGTGTGACAGGCATGGCCTGTGGGGCCTGGAGGAATGGAAAAGCACTTTTAGCTTCTCTGGTGAGCAGTGAGCTTTGCCTTATAAGGTGGAAGACTCCCAGACATGGGAGCAGGATTCAGGTGCTCAGCTGCCTGGAGGAATGATGAAAGCCCCTCACAGGGGGCCAGCCCAGCGTCAGTATTTCAGCTGATGATCTCCAGGAGGGCTTCTGTAACTGAAACCATGGAAAAAACAGGAAGACTCTCTGAGAGTTCATGAATCAATTCTGAAGCAAGAGTAGTCCACAGAATCTGCTGGAGCTTTATAACATGTGTCACCAGAGTGCGCCGGGCTTTGCCTACTGACAGGATAAATGTGTCATATTTAGGTCTCAGTGATCCCAATCCCCAGTGGTTTGCCCTTCCTGACTACTCCTGGATCTTCTCAAGATGTTGGATGTGTTACTTGAATTTTCCCTAGGCCACTCCAGTCTGGTCATGCTGCTCAGTGATGCCCTCCTGCCCCTGAGTCCTTGCATCTCCATCGTGGTGAAAGTCTCTGTTTTCATCTACAGCCCTCCTTGGCCCTGCAGACTTTCACTACTTGTCTTTGTTCTCCAGCCCTTAGGGAACATCCCGATTCTCATGGGCAACTCAGGGAGGTTCCCACAGAGGAAATTGTAGGAATTACAATTTCAAGGCCTAATTCTTTCCAGAGGATACAGATGGGATTGGGTTGGAGAGAGGTGGCTCTGTGCCAAGAGATCAACTTTATTTGGGAGAAACTGCTGGGCACTGCTGCTCAGGGTTCTTGTTTTAAGCCTAATTCCTTTTTAACACTTTCTCATTACCAAGAAGATACTATTCTGTTTCTCTCTTGGGGATCACGAAAATGTCTGAACCTGCGGTTCATCTTGTACTGAGCAGGATTACCCATGACTTTTTGCTTGGAGATGGTGCTTAGTGGTTAGAAGGCAATCTCTGCAAGTGCACCTGCTCAAAGTCACCAAGTACAGAGTCTTCTCCAGTTGTGTTGTAAGAAAGGCTTTGCTCATTCCCACTGACTCTGAGAAGTGCCCAGATTTGGTTGGATGTGGCTTCTTAAGTAGTCTTGCTTGCTGCCTCTGTGCTCTGTACCCTTGTTCTGACAGAGCCCCAAAATGGAGGTGGATTGTTCCCATCAAGCAGAAGTGCTTCGATATTGGGTACAAAGCCCCATCTTCTCCTTTGGAAGCAGTTCAGGACATTACTTGTTTAACTGTGAAGGGGGCCACTGAAGCAGTGGTTTCTGAGGGAAAATGAGAGATATTGCCCTGATAAATTATGAAATGTCTCTCTCTCTTTTTTTTTTGAAGTTATCAAAGATTTCTCTCTCTCTCTCTCTCTTTTTATTGTGATTTGGGTGAATATTTACAGAGCAAATTCACTTTCCATACAGCAGTTTACATATACTTTATCTCATGATATTGACCACAGTTTACCACAGTGCAACAGCTCCCTTCCCACTTCCTCCCCATAGTTACCTCTTCCCTGTGTCCATCCCTCCATGGACTCCTGCCCCCTGAGCTGTCTCCCTGTGCATAAGCAGCCCTTCTTTCTCCCGTGATTGTTCTTTCCAAGGAGAGTATCTACTTGAGGTAAATGTTCAACTCATATATGCCTGTCTTTTGTTTGGCTGGAAACCACAGGTGTGGGTTCAATTCCAGACCTGAAGGGCAGCTAGGGGGCCATAGTCTCAGTGGTTCCACCAGGCTCTATGGGAGCAGCAGCAATCCTGGTCCCCCCCCCTTTTTTTTTTCCTCCCAATGATTTTGAGTTTTGTTCCACACTGTTCTCCCTCTCCATCAAGGATCTCCTACATAGATCCCCTTCCAAGTGGATGACAGTGGTAGCTGGGCACCATCTAGTTCTTCTGGTCTCATAGTCATATAGGCTGCAGATCAGATGGTGTACCGGTCACTAGGACTAATTGTTTCCATGAATTTTGGTTTTCTTCATTCTTCTTTGCTCTGGACAAGGAGAGACCCATCATTGCATCTAGATGGCAGCTTGCTAGCTTTTAAGATCCCAGTCGCTACTTGCCAAAGTAGGAGGTGGAACAATGTTTTGTATAGTATGTTATGCCAATTGAGCTTGATGTCCCCTGCGACTGTGGTCCCAAGCCCGCAGGTTCAACTACTCGGTCTCTCTGGGTAGCTGGCTGTGACCAAGCTGTGACCACAACCTTGCCCCTTGTCAGCTCTACTATACACCTGGGAATTCTGATCATTCACATAAACTTATAGGACCATTGTCTGCCAACCCTATATGTGATCTTGGATACACTCCCCATTTCATAGACATACGTAATCGTTCAGCCTGTCCACCCATCTATCCACCCATATACCCATGTTTGCCTTCACTGACAATGCAGTACTGTATGTGCAAAAGGGTTCATATTTGTTGTCTGTACCTCCCATGTACCTCTCTATGTCTTTCTCATCCTCAATGCTGCCATATTGGTTACTCACATTTGGTACATTGCTGTTCTCATCACCCAAATCAATACTTATCTCTATCTAACTAACAGCGTTCCCTCCCCTCCCCACCCACCCCTGGTAACCAACAAAGAAAATGTCATTCTATAGATAATCCTTTCCTTAACTTTTACAATAACGGACTTATGCAATATTTGTCCTTTTGTGATTGATTTATTTCACTCAGCATAATGTCCTCCAAGTTCATCCACGTTATGCGGTGTTTTGCAGATTCTACATTATTCTTTAGCGTTGCATAGTATTCCATTGTGTGTATGTACCATAATTTGGTTATCCATTCCTCAGTTAATGGACACCTAGGTTGTTTCCATCTTTTGGCTATTGTAAATAGTGCTGCGATGAACATGGGTGTGCATGTATCTGTTCTTGTCATGGCTCTCACTTCTTTAGGGTATTTAATAATGGAATGGCTGGGTCAAATGGTATTTCTAATTCCAACTTTTGAAGGAATCGCCATACTGCTTTCCACAATGGTTGTACCATTTTACAGTCCCACCAGCAGTGTATGAGAGTCCCAATCTCTCCACAACCTCGCCAGCATTTGTTATTTTCTGTCTTGTTGAACTTTGCTACTAGTGCTGGAGCAAGATGGTATCTCATTGTTGTTTTGATTTGTATCTCTCTAATAGCTAATGATCGTGAGCATTTCTTCATATGTTTGTTTGCCGCTTGAATATCCTCCTTGGTGAAGTGTCTATTCATGTCTTTTGCCCACTTTTTAATTGGATTGTTTATCTTTTTGTTATTGAGGTGCTGGAGTTTTCTATAAATTCTAGAGATAAGTCCCTTGTCAGATATGTCATTACCAAATTAAAATGTGTCTCTTTCAGATGCATGCCATTCTTTAATTCTCTCTTCCCTTTCTTTACTCTGGAGCCACTTGTAGTATATAAGCATTAATTTGGTAAATGCTCTTCCCAGGGCTGTTGGCTATTACCATCTCTGCAAAATTTACTGTTTGGAAGAAAAGCACCAGGCTGGTAGAAGCCCAGAGAGTTCAGAGAAGTGCTGAAAGTGGAAGAATTGGGAGGAGGACAAGTGCTAGCAAAGATAGACTTTGCCTTACTTCACAAGTGTTGAGTGAAGTAGCCCTGAACAAGGAAACCTTTTGATAGACTCTCTTACCTAGGTAACTAAAACCAAAAATCCAAACCCGTTGCCATCGACTCGATTCCACCTCAGCTACCCCATAGAGTATACAAGACTGTAATCTTGACAGAAGCAGATTGCCACATCTTTCTCCTATGGAGCTACTGGTAGGTTCAAACTACCAACCTTTTGGTTAATAGCCAAGTGCCTAATCACTGTACCACCACACTCCTTCTGATTTAGGTGTAAAGACATTAGTTTTTACTTCTTTTTTTATTTCCTCCTTTTTTCTTTCCCCTTTCCCCTATGTCCTTTCATGCCAGCTGAGCCCCCTTGTCCCAAATCCTTCCATACTACTCAGCTTAACCTCTGTCCTCTCCTGAATCCTGTCTTTGTTCTTGGGTAAGACTACACTTTATTGAGCTCTTTCTATGTGCCTAGCACTGTGCTTTGTATGCATTAGGATCATCATGAGGAAAATATGTTTGCCTCTTTTACATATAAGGAAAATTAGATTTGGAGAAGTGAATTTGCACACCTTGTAAGGGACAGAGCAGGAGTTAAATCCTTGTTTCTGAAGCCTGTCGGTTGAACCACTGCATTCCAGCCATCTCTAGCCTGGAGACCGTAGGGAAGGAGAGTTCTTTTGCTGTTCAGAAAGTATATTAATATCAAATGCTCATGAATTAGGGTCTAGCTAAATAAATTATGGTGATGTCATAGTAATTAATCATGCAGCTGTTAAAAAGAATAAAGTAGTTTCCATGAATGGTGAAGGAGTAGATAACTATAGATAACAATGATAAAACCTACACACTATATTTTTTTAAGTAGTTATTTTAATTTTAAAAAAAAAGTAGTTATTTTAAGGCACTGGAGGATAAACAATCAGGCAAAAACTGGAGGAGAATCTACTCTTGAAAGATACACTGCAATAAGTAAGGTTTGTAAGCTTGTGGTGTTTTGCCCAAAGGCATCCACAAATCCACAAAGCTCCAGTGGCCAAAAAAAGCCACAGCTTTACTTGGTGTTTTTTTTTTTTTTTTTTTTTTAATTGTGATTTGGGTGAAGATTTACAGAGCAAATTCACTTTCCATACAGCAGTTCATATACACTTTGTCTCATGACTTTGACCACATTTACTTGGTGTTTTGAGGTATTAGAGGGCAAAGTTAGAGGTTGACAGAGCAGCCATAAGGTTAGAAGGGAAATTCCACAAGGCAGGAAGCCACATAGAGACTGAACCCCAAAATATGCTTATGAAATGGCACAAATTCTTGACTGACCACTAAACTAAGTGTATGTGGGGATATCCCAAGGGGCTGGCCAAAAAAAAAAAAAAGTAGCTGCCAGCTAAAAAAATTGAGCAGAGCTGTCAACTGTGCCACCTGTGGGGCAGTTCTACTCTGGCTTACAAGGTTGCTATGAGTCGGGAAAAACTTCATGGTGATGGGTTTGGTTTTGTTAAGCAAACACCAACCCTACCTTTAACAAATACCCTACCTCACCCTTGCAGCATATCATTAAATGTATGGATAAATAAGAATTACTAATTTTTAACCAGGTCTTAAAGGACTGTTAGAAAAATAGTGATTGAGTGGCCTAAAGAAAAGATCACCCATTAGCTCATGAAGCTCAAACACAGGTGCAGGACCTGGTGGGTCTGTCTGTACCCTGCCTCAGCTCACGCAGTGCCAGCAAATGTCTGGGCCGGCAAGGCCTCTGACACGTTCCAAATAGGGCAAGTCTACCTGGTCAGCTTGAGCTGCTCCCTTGGGCCTTGTACCCCCTGTTGCCTACTCCCCACTGCTGAGGCCATTCCTCCTGCCAGGGTTGTTTGTGGTCATGGCCTTCTCCTTCACTTTTTGGAGAGAGACATTTGATTTTAAGAGGAGAAGTTTAAAAGAAGAAGTTTTATGTAGAAGCAGGTATGGCTAACTTTGTTGTGTTTGGTGGGCTTTGGATCTTATTTTCTTGACTAGTGTACACATAATGATGGTTCTACTGGGGGTTCTCATGGGGAATGGGAAAAATAAATGATTCTGGATTCTTTCCATGCTCTAACCTACTCCATTATAGTCACAGTGGCAGTGTGGAACATTAGCAAAACAGGTACTGAGTCCTGGGCGCCGTCTAATTTAAACATTTTATCTTTGCAAATACCAGGCAGTGGAGACTGCCAAAGTTGGCAGTGTGTTCACCTGAACACAAAAGTGCCAAAGTTGAATGGAAGAATTCCCAATTATTAAGCTACTCCTCTTTCTGTGTTCATAATCCTCTGTACAAACTCATCTTCAGTGGTGGGTCAAGTAGTGTTGCCACTGCCCTGTGCCATCTCTGCCAAACCTAGTCTCTCCACGTGCTATGCACTTCCTGTCTTGCCAGTGAAATATGATAATGGAAAAATAAAGTTGCTACAGAGTGTAATATAGAAAAGCCAAAAATTCTTGCAGAGTATATATGTTTATGTGTGTGTGTGTATAAATGATGCATGTGTGTATGTCCATGTACATGTATATTTCTGAAAATATTTCCAGAAAACCTTACAGTTTTCAAGCATAGCAGATACATTAATTTGCATGCAAAGAAGCTAATTAAGATCATTCTTCTCTATTAAAGACAGCTCAACAGTGCTATTAAACTGTACATGTTAACCTCCTTCTACTTGCTTTAGGTGGTTCAGAAGTTAATTGTCACTGCATTTCTATAGTTTTTGTTTTTTTTTTACTAATTCAGAGGCACTTCCCTTTCCTCACTACAAATTATTGAGTATTTTATGAATATGTAATCATACACACACACCCCATATAATGTATGTGTGTCTTATTTTACAAAATCATTTGTACAATTTTTTATTAACCACCTACCTACCATGTTTCTGTGATTCTGTGCTAGACAGAGACATAACAGTGGTCGTGACATATCTGCTCTCATGGAAGTAAGTCCAGCAAAGAAATTTTAAGAAAGATAGTGTTGTAGCCATATATATGTGTACATTTATTGAGAGCTTACTATGTTCTCTGACCTATGCTAAGACAATGGACATTATTTTATTTCAAACACACAACAGCCATATGAGATGACGTTTATTTATTGTCACTGTTTTACCAGTGAGGAAACTGAGGCAAAGGGAAGTTAAGTTACCTGCTGAAGTTAAGATTACTTAGCTAGTAAGTAGGGGAGCCAAGGAGCTTTAGTGGCATAGTGGGTAAGGCATTTGGCTGCTAACCAGAAGGCCAGCTGCTCTGTGGGACGATGATGAGGCCATCTACTTCCATGAAGATTTACAGCCTTGTAAACCCTATGGGGGTTGCTATGAATTGGAATTTACTTGATGGCAGTGGGTAAGTAGGGGAGCCAGGATTTGAACCATGGTAGTGTGAGCCATAGGTTCCTTTAGTGACTCTGGAGTCCTTTGTTGATTGGCATTTACATCCGTCAACCTTCCCTATTTGCTCATTTAGAGAACTAAGGAGCAGAGAGGGAAGTAGCTTATCCAATATCAAACAAAGAGGCAGAGCTGGGACTCCAGCCACAGATCCTTCGCCAAAGCTGGACTTATTTCAACAATGCTATGATGGCCCAGTCTCTTGTGTTTGCTTTTTCACCCTAGGCTAAATTTTAGGTAACAACCAACTGAATTTTGTGAAGTCACCCACTTGAAGAATCTGTTGAGGATAGTGATAAAGACCCTTAGAAAACCAGCAGTCTACAAATCTTCCCATTGATGAAGAATGTGACCTTGTACTTTATCATTGAAATCTAGACACATGTGAGAGTGGAGGGGAAACATTTAATACTTACGCTTGTCGTTGTTATGTGCTGTCGAGTCGGATCCGACTCACAGCCACCCCTCCTTGGGTTTCCGAGGTGATATCACTAGGGAAGTAGATTACCTCACCTTTCTTCCGTGGAGTAGCTGGTGGGTTTGAACCCCCAGCCTTCTAGTTAGCAGTTAAGTGCCTTAGGCACTACGCTACCAGAGCTCCTAATACTTAGGCTAGAACATCAGAAGTCAGCCAAGCAAGCCAGATCTGGTGGCTACTCTGAATATACACATAGTGTTTGCCCACATAAGACACATATTGTTATTTGTAAATGCTATTACCTTTTGAATATTGGTCTCTGAAAGAGCAGAAATAACTCTACTAGCTTTAACTGTACCTTGTTTCATAAATACCAATAACTATAACAAATACTTGGCCAAGTCCAACCCTAGGACATAAGCATTCATTCGTTCTCGGAGCAGTGCTCTGGCAGTTTAGCAATCACTTAAGTGCATTTATTTATATGTTAACAAACCAAGGCCAAAAACAAAAATCAAACCAAAGACCTCACTCATCCTTTTTAGCTACAAAGGCAACTATATTTTTAGAACCAAAAATTAGTGTACATAGTGTGAGTACATGATCTGAGTCCATATATAGAAGTGGATAACGGGACAGAATATTTGGAATTGGAATTATCTAGGAAAATCCCAGGCGTGTGCTATATAAACAATTGAAAATTTATTATCTCTATGTAGGATAGACTTTAATTGAACAAAATGGTCAGATTTTAATCTCTTTTCATACTTCTTTGAAATAAATTTTGAATTTGTTCTTTTCTTTTTGATCAAAAACTAATTCTGAAAGCACTTTTAAAACACTTTGTTTTTTTACACAGAGGCAATTTCATAGACTGGATAATTGAATAAGTAGCTAGTATTTTTTGCTCATCTCATTATGAGTTTTAAAAATCACTTAGCTTGGAGCTAAAACCCATATTTCATTATGGATTTTGTATGCAAATAGATGTAAAATGTAAGCTTTAAGGTTTCATTAGCTTTACTGTATAAGGCTGAAGATATTTCTGTCATGTCTCATATCCTTTTTTTTCTTCTAAATCCATATTTACTTGATTCAAATAGTTTGAATTATGCTAAGGCTACTGGGAGATACTTTAAGTATAAAGATGTGCTTTTCCCAGTGTTCTTTCGAGTAGTTGTTGGATGTAAGAAACATTTAGCAGGTTCCTCTCTTTCCTAGTCTCTATTAAGCTGTGCTTCTGAAGAAATACTCCTAGTGGAACGTGCTGCAATATGTCAGAAACACTGCTACATTACAGATGCAACATCATCTAAACGGAAAAATTGAGTGTGGGTTTGAAGTTGACAAGTGATGAAAGTAAGTAGCCCTGAAGTTGTCAATTAGAAAGCGAAGGCCTGGAACTGATAACTTAATGGGCAGTGCCCCCTGCTATTTTGTCATAAGGCCTGGAGGATTTTTACTGCTCTTGAAATATGTACTCAGATCCCCAGATATAGAAATATGTATATATATGCACACATACGTGTATGTAACTGTATGGTGGGAGATAAAAATCCATACTTACGCTGCTGATATATTTCCTAAAAATATTTCCTTTATGTGGGGGTGGATGGGGTGGGGTGGCAGGACTTAACAAACAGTCTGTGACTGGTTTTACTTTGTTTCACATTTATTGTTTTCCTAACAGAATTTTCATTAGTTGTTTTTATGAACCGTATCACCAAATGACAAATGCAGGAGGGGGGGAGAAAAAAAGTAATTTTTCTTTTATTGCATTTTCTCTGAAAATTCTTGCATGCAATCCTTTTGGGAGTCTTTTAGCCGATCACCAGTTCAAGCCTACAGCCACAAATTGTTTGTGATTGACACAACTCTAATGGGCATAGTATGCTTTTTGTTGATTTTAAAATGAGTAATTAATCATTTATAACCTATAGGTTAAATTAAATGATAAATGGATAAAGGTGGGAACCCACTTGAATCAGAGTTCTTTACGTTTTAGTATTGACACTGTGCATTGTCGCATTGTCTGTTATACTAAAAAAAAATCACTTTATTTCTTACAAATAATCTTACAAAATGGGAAAGGAAGAAAAGAAATAAGTCAGAGAGCAAAAAGTGGAGTAAGATGTTTTTGAGATTGGCGCATTTTCCTTTTTGAAAAAAGAATCGAAATGGCAAGTCAGATTACATTTTTTAACTTAAGTTTGAAAATAGTCCTCCCAAACTCCAGAATGGAGTTTTTTAATAAAAATATGACAGAAGAGAAATAACATAACTATATAGTGATGAAAACCCAAAGGACAAATCTTGAGGAGGACAAACTCCCACTAGAAAATGTACCATAAGGGACCCAATAAGAGATGATTCTGAGGGAGAGTTGGGAAGCTTCCTCCTTTTATGGACTTCAGCTGTGGACAGGTTTGAATGGGAAGCCCCACACTCACCGGGGGTGACTGTGGGGGCCTCAGCCCTTGCTCATGCTGACTCTTCAGTAATTAACAACAACGAGAACAAAAGAAAAAACAGTTGTTGGCAAATCAGTTCCAACTCCTGGTCAACCCATGGGTGTCAGAGCACGCCTTTGTTCTATAGGGTTTCACTGGCTGATGTGTCAGAAGTAGATAACTAGGCCTCTCTTTCAAGCTGCCTGTGGGTAGACTTGAACCTCCAACTTTTCAGTTAGCAGCTGAGTATCATGTTAACTATACCACCCAGGGACTCCCGCTAATGGGGCTCACTGGGAATATCTAGTTACTATCACCCAAACCAGGTGTGGGAGGCCTGGCAGTGCTCTGTGGATGTTGCTTGAATCCATCAAGGGGGTAAAAAACAAGAGTATTGGTTCATTTCTAGTATTTTGAGCTCAGTAGCTCATGGGACGTGGCCTTCCTAAGGAGTTTACTCCAGTGGACTCTTAGGAGTCATTTGTCCTGGAGTTACCTTAGTCACCCTTTGTCTCGAAATCTGTTGACTTTTCTGGAGAGAAAATGCAGTATATCTATATACCAAGAGGCTGGAAGGCTTTGGATACCCTGCTTCCATCCTGCTTCCAAGGGTAACTCCTAGTGGAAAGTAGTAACATGTTTTCACTACTAGCCATAATTCATATCATAGCCCTGATGATAAAAGTCCAAGTTTTATTGGAATGATATCCATGTATTCTGAATAACCAGATTTTTTTTAATTTTTAAAGATTTTTTTATGATCTTGACATTTTTTTTTTCTTGATTTTGACATATCTAAATACTAAAAAACAAAACAACACCATGCTAAATGTCAAATGCTAATGAGCAGACATTACTATGTAAACCCGGAGCTTGACAATGGGTGCATTATAGAATTCACAGATCTTTGTTCCAGCAGGAATACTTCTTTGCTTTTTATACTCATTCTCCTCCTCTTCTTTCCTTGAACCAACATCTGCATTTGTACCCATGTTCTCCTCTTCCTTTTTTTTGCCATCTTCATTTTCCTTGGATGTTTGATAGAAGAAGTCATAGGTGTGAAATTCCAAAAACAAGATAGCGGCAGGGAGAAGAACCCCTATTATATAACCTGCTTATTGTCTGGCTATTGGTTCAGTTCAGTTGGTTGGTTGGTTCAGTTGGTTCAGTTCCAGACCTGAAGGATGACTAGTGGCCGCCATTGTCTCAGGGGTCTCACCAGGCTCTATCAGCAAACCTGGTCTTACCAGATTTTTTTTTTTTTTTTTAATTTCTAGTTCTTCAGGTTTTTCATCAGCATGGCTTGCAGTCTCTGTCTTTTTTTAATCTAGTGTCTACAATTACCTATATCCTCAGGCTTTCTGCCAACACCTACATCTTCAAAGTAGTGAGGAAGGAACAGCAACAAGGTAGAAAAGAAGGAGAAAGGATTTCCTTAAATAGGTGGAAGCCCGAACCAAGGAACACATGCATTTCTAAAGATTTGCAGGAAATTGTCTCAATTTTGTATTTTTGTTCATAGTTACATTAAGATTTAGACATGTAGTATAGGAAGTTGCACACACCCCCATTAGCAGCCCTTTGCAGCCCTCACTGCCCTCTGTTCCTCAGTTTGGATCATTCAGGGCAATGTATTTTTAACTGTGGGTATTTTAGCCCATTAGTGGGGTGTGGGATCAACTTACTGGGTCACAACAAGCATTTTGAACAGTGAACTATAATAGAATAGAAGCTACTCTCTTCAGTGATAAATTTTGTGTTGTGAAGCATTTGTTTCTTTTATATACATGTTTATTTATGGGCTCTTTACATAATATCTATTGCTTGCTGTACGTTGCAGTAATAAAATTAAAAAATAAAAAAACTTCAAAAAATGCTGCCATTGGGAAATTTGTGATCCAGGCACATGGCTTGTCAGGATGTGGATCTAGCTACACTGTTCTGTGAATAAGCTGCACTGTCCTGCTGCAGAGGAGTGCCCATGGTCATGTTACAGACAGTGCTTGGGTAGAGTCCCAGGGGGATACAAATGGTTCGTGCTCTGGGCTGCTAAAACCAGAAGGTTAGCGATTGGATTCACCAGAGGCACCTCAGAAGAAAGGCCTGGTGATCTACTTCTGAAAAATCAGCCACTGAAAACTCCATGGAGCATAGTTCTACTCTGACACAAGGAGTTGGCATGAGTCAGAATAGACTTAATTATGATGTTTTTTTTAATAGTTAAACCAGCACTCTGGTACATTGTGTGGGTTAAATGGGCATTTATGAGCTGTCCTGTTATTTATAACACGTTTCCATTGGGAAAAATTCATTTTCAGTTTCAAACATTCAACTTACTGGTATTTTTATTTATTTGTTTGTTTTAGCAGAAACTGGTCCTAAATTATGCACTGCTTTTATACATTTTTTGCATTATTTAATAATAAAAAAATGCTTACCTTAAGTAATTTATCCTGTTCCTTTATCTCCTTTTGATTTCTGATGAAGCAAGACATATTATAAGAGCTCAGGGTGGTTTGTGGTAGGTACAGGTTTTCTACAAGACAGTGTTTCTAAGGAGAGAGACTTAGGCATGTTTAAATGTCAGAGCATTTGTGAAATTGACCAAGTGTCTGTGCCCCCTAAAGAGGCTTGAAGAGAATGACATCTTCCCTACATTTACAAAGATTTATAATG
Source organism: Orycteropus afer afer (assembly GCF_000298275.1). Taxonomy (NCBI): domain Eukaryota; kingdom Metazoa; phylum Chordata; class Mammalia; order Tubulidentata; family Orycteropodidae; genus Orycteropus; species Orycteropus afer. Next base: position 2,656,063 of record NW_006921793.1, on the reverse strand, counting down.
TGCCTAACAAGGTTCTTTGTATCATCAAAACCAATGTGGTCACATAGGTCTGAACATAAGGAATACTTTACAAAGGTAAGGTCACACCAGATCTGCCTGGTGTTCTTTCAGAAGACAATGATGGAGCCCTTTTCTGTGCTGGATCCTCATCTAGGCCCCCTGGGATACAGCAGTGAACAAGGTGGACACGGTCCCTGCCCATAAACAGCAGAGAGTGCCTTTCAACCATTTCCACACTTCTGGCCTTTTAGTCCTTTTGGTATGTATGATTGTCGGTGCCAAGCTGTGCAGTAGATTTAACCCCCCAATGTGAAAACTGAGTCTGAGAACTCCTCTGCGTCACCAAAGTGGAACTGGGTGTCAAGTGTTTGAAAGGCTCACAGAAGAGATTGAAAGGGAATTCCTTTTTGAGAAATATTACAGATTTTAAAAGGAAGCAACAGCTTTAATAAGATTTTGGGAACCTCACCTCAACAAAACAATAGGTTGAGCAAAACCTTGTTCATAGCAAAACGGAGCATAGCAGTATATGCATCAAATCAAAACCTTTAAAAAAACCTTCTCAGGAAAGCACCCCACCCCCACCTATAGCTTCCTAATGCATAGTATCAAAATCCTTGTGAAATCTATCCATGCCGTGCAGCCATCCCTAACACGCAACTCCGTGCTAGGAAGAACTTATTCTAGTGCCTATTTTCCTGAGATTTATCAAAACAAAATGTGTGAAGGGAATGTATGCTGATTCTCTTGGGGCTAATTAAGCCAACATATTCAGGGGAAGAAAGCAGAGAAGATTTAGGATAGTTAAGATGTAAAAATGGAATTTTTTGGGATAACAGCCGTCAGTTTTTCTACCCGAGTGTTTTTCCAAAGGGCAGAGGGCAAGAAGCATCTTACATCCTCTCAAAGCTGAGACACATTTCAACATAGAGATATTAGAAGCAAATTTGGTGTCCAAGACAGGTGCCAGATTTTAATTACAGTTGGCATTTCTGAGCATGCTTTTGGCAGTGGTGGCCATCTTGTTGGAAAAGCCATAGATTTTGACACTAGCAGTATGGGTGCCCAGTTGAAAACGATTTGAAAATAATTTCCCTCCTATTTTCATCATGTTGGTTGTGAGAGAAAACTTCAGTGGTTAATATTTAAACAAGATATTCTACACTCAGAGAAAACAGTTGTTCGCTGGAATTGTCTTGGTTCGGTTTGTTAGCTCTTGGGTTAATAATTTCTATCTTGGAGCCTTTAAAAAAGCCCAGTTGAAACAATAAAATAGGATGTTTCATTACAAGAAATGAAGTTGGCATGCACCAGGTTTTCCATTAAGTTCCAGGTCACAGACAAATAAAGAAAGTATGTTAGGGAGAAAAAAAAATCCTTTTTAAAAATAATTAGGGAGCTGTCTGTTTTGTTCACCAGATGGAAAACCCGTAGTTGTGGGTGGTCTCTGTTGGAGAGGGCATCTCACAATTGGCAGGACTATGCCTTTAACTTTTCAAGTCCTAGGACAAAAATCTGAACACCACTGACTGTTCAGAAGGCTCTGAATGTATGTCAGCTCTTCTAGGCTCTGAATTTTATCCATTTTTTGAAAATAGTGCCTGAGGACAATGATTGTGGAATGCCAGAATAGTTCATTGTTCTTCAAATTCTGAAACAATATTCCTGTCAGTCTTTGTTTTCTATGACTTCTCTCACTGTCAATACATTATGGTGATAATCTGATTAGTGGGACTTCACATGCTACTGTTTAGAAGCCTCCCCCTCTTTTTTTTTATTACATTAATGTACTCAACAGCAGATCAGAAATGTGTATAAAACTTGAGAAATCCTCATAAGATTGTTATTTATTGAAGAGGGATATTGCACTGTCTTTGATGTTTAGGGTCTTTTATAAAATTGCTTTGATATTCTGGTAAAATTTACTCAGTAAAGAGATACACATTTCTTACTGCTTTCTTGGCTTTATAATAGAGTTAGCCATTTCGTTCACTAGTAGTCAGATACATTTTTGTTTTTGTTTTTTTATATGCATCTCAGTATCTTTTTTTTTTTTTAGCCCAATCTTACATGTTATGAAGCTTTACAAATTCCAAATCTGTCTTTGAAATGTATGTTTATGCTTGAACATAAGAATGTATATATGTTTATGTTAATATTTCATTCATAAGTTGAAATTCCCCCCACCAAAAAGAAAACAAACTGTGAATGAGTACAGAAGAATTGAATTAATAAAATCATTTAGACTGCCTAAATGTATAAACTTTCAGATTGAGTGAAAAAAAGACCTGGAACGTAAATCGTTTTTCTCGGACAGCAAATATGTTTGGCTCTGGCTATACGACACTATTCTGCCGATGCGTAGTAAAAATGGCAATGATTTATTAGTTCCATATTCCCCCAGCACAGATGCTGCACAGTCTGTCCCTTTTCTGTGCACTAAACAGTGGGTTTTAAAAAACATAATCTCACTCAAGTTTTCCATTTGTGTTCTGTGTTGTACTATTAATAGCAACTCTTTTTGTTCATGCCAGCTTACTTCTAGCATAAGACAATTATGTACGGGGACCGGTTTAACTGAAATCCTACTAATTGGCCCCCATTTTTCATATGACAGTCCAGGTACACTTTGAAGAACATAACTATCCTTAAAAATTGTATCATGAAGGTAAAAATGCTAAACAGTTGCACCAGGTAAGTTGACTTAGATATACCTTTGCAATACCATTATTTCTTTGGCAATTCTTACTTATTTGCTGCTACCAGGGCATGAATTTAACATTTATCTGCTGAATGTTCTTTGATTCTTCGTTTAAAAAAAAAAAAGAGTTCTCAAGGGAGGAACTAATAAGAAACTGTGTTGGAAACCTCAGATGTTCATTCACTTTTACTCACTGCCCAGGGAGTCAGAAACGATATTAATAAATTCTCCTTTAGGGTTCAGGTTCAGTCTTGATTCATCCAAACATAAATGTGCTGTTCAGAGCATGGAGGGAGTAGGGAGCCCTCTGTGTTAAGTATGTGGTTCTCATCATCACACCACTCAAGACCATGGACTTTGAGGCCACATTGCCTTGTTTTGTGGCTCTTCTCTGCTGACTCCTTGGTTATTTTCCTGGATTCTCTTTGAGTCTGCATGTCTCCAGTGCAGTTCCCATCCATCCATTTCATGCCTCCCCTCGCCACCTGTCCTGGCCCATCACTGGTTACGTTGGTTTCTGGTCTCCTTTTCTCTGCTCCTTCACTGGTCTCCTCTTTTCTGGTCCCTGGTAAGAATGAGAGCTCTGGTGGGTGCTTAGTTAAAGGCATTGGCTGCTAACCAAAAGGTTGGTTGTTCGAACCCACCAGCTGCTCCGTGAGAGAGAAACGAGGCAATCTGCTTCTGTAAGATTTACAGCCTTGGAAGCCGGATGGAGGTTGCTATGAGTTAGAATCAACTCGATGGTTGTGGGTGGTGGTGTGGCGGTGATGGTAAGAATGAAGATGTTACATCGCCGTGTTGTTGTTGTTAGTTGCTGTTGAGTCAGCTCTGACTCATGGCGATCATATATGTGGCACAAACATTGCCTAGCCCTAAGCCACGTACTGTCCTGGAGTAAGTGCAGCTAAAATGCTCCTTGGAAGCGAGAATGGCCAGACTTCATCTCACCTACTTGATCATGTTGTCAGAAGGGACCATTCCCTGGAGAAGGATGTCATGCTCGGTAAGGTGGAGGGTCGACCAAAGAGGGGAAGGTCTTCAATGAGGTGGATTGACATGGTGGCTGCGACAATGGGCTCAAGTATAGCAAGGATCATGAAACTGGTGTGGGATTGGGTGGTGTTTCATTCTGCTGTGCGTAGGGTCGCTGTGAGTTAGAAACAACTTGACGGCACCTAACAACAACAACAAGCCATGTACATGATCATTAGTATACTTGAGCCCCTGGGTGTGGCCGTTGTGTCAGTCCATCTCATTGAGGGTTTCCCTCACTGTGTGATCCTCTTCTTTACCAAACACGATGTCCTTTTGTAGCAATTGATGTCCTTTCTACCCTGACCCTAAGTTACCTTTCCAGAATCATCTTCTTCCCATCTCATGTACCTGACCCTCCAGTCATATTAAAATTCTCATTGTGATGAGGCACCTTGTGCTCCTTCCTGCCTCCTGTTCTGGCTGCTGGCCATTGCTCATGCTGCTCTTTCTGTCTGTAGTGCCTCCTCCCATCTTCCACCTGCTGAGCAAGCAGGACCTTCTCCTGTGATATCTCACCATTCACCCACACTCATCCTGCTAACAGAGGCCTACCCTCTGTATTCCTGTAGCTGTGTTCATACATGATGATGATGATGTTGATGATGATGATGATGATTTGCAACCTGCCCTGTCTCCTATATTAGATCACATCTCCCAGAGACTAGAGCTATTTCTTGTACCTGCCTAGCACATGGCAGTCATTGGATAAATATTTTATGAATGGGATGGAATTTTGAGCTGTGGCTTTGTATAAGTTAAGATTCTTGGTTGTAAGCAACAGATGCCAAATCTGGCTCACTTATGCAAAAAGGGGAATTTATTGGAAGGATATGGGTATACTCCTAGAATTAGTGGGAAGGCAATTATAGGCATTAGTATCACTGATATCAGTACCACTCTTCTGTATTGTCTCCACTGAGCTGTTGGAATAAGTGTGCTCCAAGCATGTTTACTCTAACTCTGCTCAGGATGCAAACTCTAGGGAGGGAGTGTCTGATTGGTCACCTTAATGATAAGGCCGGCAGATGGTAAGCTATGAGTGGTGTGCTAGTTTGCTAGAGCTCCTGTAACAAAAATACCACAAGTGGGTGGCTTTAAAAAAATAGGAATTTATTGTCTCAGTTCTGGAGGCTAGATGTAAATTTTCAGCCCATATGCCTATCTATTATTTGGCTAAAAGCCACAGGAGTGAATTCAATTCCAGACCTGAAAGGTAGCTAGGGGCCATAGTCCCAGGGGACTCACCAGGCTCTCTCTATCAGACCAGTAAACATGATCTTTTTTTTATGATTTTGAGCTTTGTTCCACATTGTTCACCCACTCTATCCAGGATCTCCTGCACTGATCCCCCTCCAAGTGGTTGACAGTGATAACCAGGCACCATCTAGTTTTTCTGGTCTCATGGTCATGTAGTCTGAGCATGATCTCCCAGTCCCTTGGACTAATTATTTCAACGTATCTTTGGTTTTCTTCATTCTTTTTTGCTGTGGATGAGGAGAGACCCATATTGTATCTAGATGATATGCTGGCAACCTTGAGGGATTGGTAGAAGGGTAGGACACAACTAAATGATGACGGCAGGTGGTAATACAATTGTTTTTCAGTGATGAATATGCACAATAGGAGGGAATGAGATTGGAGGTGGTGGAATTATGTGAGCAAAATCATGGGAGTCAAGAAAGGGTACAGTGTGTGGGGAAAAGACAAATAGGCCTATTTGAGGGGCAGGGCTATGTATAGGGGAATGGTGGGAAATGAGGTTGGAAGGCCTTGTGGAAAGCTTTGACTTCTAGGCTAAGGATTTTTAAATGTTACTTTGTAGGTACCTAAGGGAGCTCTGGTGGCGTAGTGCCTAACCAGAAGGCTGGCAGTTCAAACCCACCAGTGACTGCTCAGGAGGAAGATTGGGCAAGCTACTTCCGTAGAGATACTGCCTTGGAAACCCAAGGAGGGATTGCTGTGAGTTGGAATAGACTTAACGGCAGTGCATTTGGTTTTTGGTTTGTTTTTTTGTAGGTGCCTAAGAGCGCCTATAGATGTTTCAGAAGTATTATGAGGAATGTGCTTTTTAAAAAAATGTAGATGCAGGTAATGAGCCACCACCAAGGGGCCCCTGTTATGAGGCTGATAATGGGACAAATGTGGCTGTCTGAAAAAATGAAATGCAGATGATCCTCATTATTCACAGATGTTGTATTTTCAGATTCACCCACTCACTAGAATTTATTTGTAACCCCAAAATCCATACTTGCAGCACTTTTGTGGCATTCTCAAACAAGTGGAACCATAACAACAACAAAACTCACTACCATCGAGTCGAATTTAACTCATAGTGACCCCCTTTGGGTTTCCAAGGTGGTAAATCCTTATGGAAGTAGATTGCCCAGTCTTCTTTCCGCAGAGTGGCTGGTGGGTTTGAACCACTAACCTTCTGATTAGCAGTCAAATGCCTTAAGCACTACTCCACCAGAGCTCCTTAAACGTACAAAGGAATGAAAAATTTTAGTCATCCAATGCACGCATTCCCAGCTGAGGTTGATCAAGTTAATGCTCTACCTTCTAATTTCAGCTCTCATACTGTAAATAAGTGTCTTATTTGTGGTTTATTTCGTGCCGTATTATTTAGTACCATATTCTTTCCATTCTTGTGCTTTTTGTTGGTGACTTTACTGTTTAAAATTGTTCTCGAGCGTAGTGCTGAAGTTCCTACATGTAATGTTCCTACATGCAAGAAGGCTATGAGGTACCTTATGAAGAAAATGCATGGGTTAGATAAGCTTCATTCAGACTTGAGTTATAATGCTGTTGGCCCTGAGTTCAATGTCAATGAATTGACACTGTTTATTAAATGTGTCTTTAAACAATAGCATCAGGTTATGTACTGATTGGTTGGTGTAAATAATGTGGTCAGGGGCTCACAGGAACCTAACCCTATATTTCCCACAAGAGCAATGGTTCAGAAAATGGTTTGCTAATTCAGTGTTCATGTTGACTTTATGGAATATGTTGTTGTTAGATGCAGTTGAATTGCACCAGGAAGCACTGCCCAGTGCTACATCATCTTCACAGTCATTGGTACACTTGAGTCCATTGTTGCAACTACTGTGTATTTTTAGTGCCTTCCAACGTAGGGGGCTCGTTTTCCAGACTAGTATCAGACGATATTCTATTGTGATCCATAGGGTTTTCACTGGCTAATTTTCAGAAGTAGATCACCAGACCTCTACTGGCAGGGATGAGAATTTATTGTACTGTATTGAAGGGAGCACCTAGGAAGCTTGGGTTCTGGATTCACATTTACCACCAATTCACTTGTAGCTTATAAAAACAATTCCTTATGTAGAGACAGCCCATTTAAGCTCCCCCTCACAGCTCTGGGGATTAATATTTAATTAATCATTATTGTTACCATCAAATGAAATAATGTTTCATTTTTAATGTCTACTTAGTTGTATGAGGAGCTCTGGTAGCCTAGTGCCTAAGGCACTTGACTGCTAACCAGAAGGCTGGTGGTTCAAATCCACAACCTACTCCTCAGAAGGAAGGTTGGGCAATCTACTTCCATAGTGATACTGCCTCAGAAACCCAAGGAGGGGTTGCTGTGAGCCGGGTCCAGCTCGCTGGCACATAACAACAACAACTTAGTTGTATGCATCTATTTGAAAATACTGCACGAGCAGATGCTGTTATTACTTTCTCCTTTTTTTGGCTTTCATTCATTCTCCAATTTTTCCTTTTTTCTATCTTATTTCCCCCCTTACTAGTTTTTATGAACTTTCTCTTATAGTTTAGAATTCCACGATGGTTCAGATCCCCTAGTGCACAAACTATAATTTGGGTTTATTTGTTCCATCTGTTCAAATTTACATTAACTCATAGGATCATATGTTAGGTACAATGGGCTAAGTGCCCATTTCATTCAAATGCATCCAATAGCCAGTATATAAATTAGAATACAGGTTTGGATGTTAAAGTCAAAAAGACCCCAACAGGCAGCAACTTCATAAATATATATATATATATATATATATATATATATGTAGTTTAAAATATGGGTAAGTTGGTACAGAGCTAACATGATGGCTCTTTGTGGGCCCAGACATCTTTTATTTTGTTCTTCTGCCATCCTCAGCCCATGGCATGCTTCTTTTCATCCAAGATGGCTGCTCCAGACCAGCTCCCAACACAGGGGAGTGGGAGGACATGCACCTTCCTTGTATGGTCATATAATACTTACACTTACATCACTTCAGCTTATATCTCATTGACCAGAACTTTGTCCCATTCAAGAGAAGCTGGCAAATATTATTCTTGGCTGGGCATCCATGAGTCTATTTTGAGTCCCTCCTTGAGGGTAGATAGTGCCTGTGGTAGTGTTTGCACCCAAGGTCCTGAGGGGTTACTGAGGGGCAGGGTGGGAGCTTGGATATACAGGCTGGCATGTCTATGTGGACTGTGCTAGGGGTGCAAAGAGCTGACTGGGAACCTGGTCCTTCCGTTATACCCTTGCCTCAAGCCCCACACAGTAGGAGTGGGCCTGTCTCACACAAATCTTCCAGGCTCAAGTCTTTTCTTCTCCACTATATTATGCTGCTTCCATGTTACCAAATTTCTGTTCACTATTAAGATCTCCAGGAGCTATGGTAGCGTAGAGCCTAAGGCATTTGACTGCTGACCAGAAGGCTGGCGGTTCAAACCCACCAGTCACTCCTCGAAGGAAGGTTGGGCAATCTACTTCTGTAGTGATAACACCTCGGAAACCCAAGGAGGGGTCACTATGAGTCGGATCCCACTCGACGGCATTGCGTTTTGAGTATTAAGATCTCCAGAATAACTCTTTGGGCTTCTGGAATTGTTAAGGATTTCCATGCAGAGGAAAGGATGCAGCTTGTCCTTAGGGACAATGGAAACCTTGTGCCAGGACTACTCCCAGACCTTGTCTAATGCATCTCTTGACTTGTGTGAAAGCATTTCATCCCCTTATGAGGTCTAACCTATTACCCTCAACAGAGTTCAGAAAAAGCTAACTTCTCCAGAATATAGGTTGCCATTATGGGAATACTACCTAAACTCCAATTAGCAATATGTGACTCTGTTCTGAAAGGCCTATATCTTTTGGAGAAGGTCATAATGATTTAAGGGATTTTCAAAATGGATAATTTTGACTATAAATTATATTCTTGTATTTACCTATAAATTTTGTGTTGCTTTATATATAATAAAATATGTATATGAAAAAAATCTCCAAAGTAATCACATCAAATAGATTGCACATGATTGTTCTATGCCGAGCAGTGGGTGCAGACAGCATCCAACCTCAAAGCCAATAATAGGGCAGATGAAAAGACAGTGACAGTTTTTACATTAAATACAACAAAACCTATGAGGAACCTTTGAGAGCCAGAACTCAGCAGGAGTGCCTTGTTTTTCTGGGTCTTGTGTAAGTTTTCTGCCTTTGACAGGGTGCAGTCTTCCCACTTTACTGTCACTCTCTCTTAGTGATATTTGAGTTTTCCTTCTCTGACAGGTTCCTGCCTTACAGATTCCTGTTTTCACAGGTTCTACTGTAGTATTTTAACAAATTGTCCAAGGATCAATAAGTAAAACTGGAACCTGGGAAGCTCATCTTAATAATAACAGCAAATGATAGTAATGATATCAGTCCTACTGGGGCCAACACAGTGGTTAATGTCTCAAAATTCACACTGCCACATGAAGTCCAAACTCTGAACTCAGTGCCTTCCCTCTTTTCATTCAGAACAGTACGGTAAGTTCGTTCCTGGTATCAGCTCCATCTTGCAGATAAGGAAACAGAGATGAGGTTAAGAAACTTGGCTAAGGAACTTTGCCAAAGTCACACAGCTAATAAATGGAGATGCTAGAACTGCATGCTTCCATCTGCCTGACTTCAGCACCTGTGTTCTGAAACATTAAGCCCCGTTCAGCATGGGCAGGGAGAAATGTGAACAGTGCTATGGGGTCATTATAATGTAGTTCCCATGGTGATGCACACCTACCATCTTCCTTTCTGTCAGTCGATATGCATGGAGCCCTACCTTTGGTGACTCTGAGCTGGGTATGATGAGCACAAGACCCACAGAGCTACCTTGCTGCGAGTACATGCTCCAGAACCATGATTCTGGCCCAGGCTTGCTCCAAAGACCATTCTTTCTTGTCAGTGGCTGACCTCTCTGCAGGCCTCCCTCCTTTCTGAACCTAAGAACCATGGAGGTTAAAGCCAAGCTATACAGTATTGAATTTTTGTGACTGTCCGGACAATTTAGGTTTTTCTGATGTTTATACACACAGTGTATGGCTCATATAATGGAGTTAGGACAATGTCCCCTAGTGACTGGAACTAAAGTGAAGGCCAGCTGGTCCTGGGCATCTCTGTCCCCTCTACCTCCAGCCACATTGTACATCAGAGAGATTGCAGGATGTAGCCTTGGTGGCTGGAGGGATGTCTACAAGGAGGCAGAGCTGAAGAGATGTACTCTCTCCCGAGTAAATGGCCCCCTAGTTTGTCGGCCATAGAACTTACAATCAAAGACAGTGTTTGAAGTATAAGAAATTGTGTTTGCCGCCTTCTGTTGCCTGTTGTCAGTTCATGGCACAGCCCTCTCTGGACGTTCATGAGTCAGACAGAAAGGAGTGGCATCATGTAATAAAAATGAATACCACTTACATTGCTATTTTCTTTACAGAGCACATCCACACAGATCATCTCCTTTCATTTTAATTAACCCTCTCTGAGGGAGAGAAAGCAGATAACAAATCCCAATTTTACAGACAGACAAATCCATGCTTTGACATTACATGACTTGCCAGGCTTACATAGCTTGGAAGTACTAACTACACAATTCCCTCTCCCCGTGTGTCTCATATTCATGATCACGAAGATGGCAAAGGACCAGATGACGTTTGGTTCCGTCCCCATGAGTCAGAGCCGACACTACAGCAACTAACAACGGCAGCTAACTACATGGTTTCCTCTTCCCTGCATATCTGAGAATTGATGCTCTTTTTGCATTCTTTAACTGTTTAAATGTTTTAAATGTCCACATTGTATATAACACCGAAGGAAACGTGCATCTATAGAAATAACATAGTCTACAGCCAGACGGCCTGCAGCCTGCATTTAAATCCCAGCACAGCCACATTTAGTTGTGTGACCTTGGCACATGCCTTCTTCCCTCTAGTCTAGTTTCCTACCTATGAAATGGGGGAGATAGACTTTCTGTGAGGATTAAGTGAGACAAGATACTTGAAGAGCTTAGAACATGTGTGGACATAGTAAGTGTGATAAAACTGTTTACTATTACTATTCAAGTGAAAGAGGAGGGGAGAAGCTGTGAGACAGGTCATCTTATTTAAGGAAAATCACTAACTTTCCGTTGACCACCCTCAGAAGACACTGGAGTGCCAGGGCTACCTTTCACTCAAAACCAGTTGCAGGTATGATTTATGACATCCCCCTGTGTGTCAGGGTAGAACTGTGCTCCATGGAGTTTTCAGTGGATGATTTTTCAGAAGTAGATCTCCAGGTCTTTTATTTATTTATTTATTTATTTATTTTTGAAGTGCTTATGGGTGCACTTAAACTGCCAACCTTTCCATTAGCAGCCGAGTGCTTATCCATTGTGCCACCAGGGCCCCTTGGCCTTTGCCTGACACCCTGTCAATCCGCATATACTTGTGGTGTGGGATTCATTTCCAGCAGCGTCCGTGAAGAGCACAGGTGCCCTTCCTGATTCCTCGATGAGCTGTCCACTCTCCCTCACACATGACCCCTCCCAGTGAGCAGGAGGGAATGGAGAGAGATGAGTCACAGCTGGGATGTGGAGACCTGGATTCTGGTCTCAGTGAGGCCACTGCCTCACTGGGCCATCTGGGAGGAACCTTCACCTTTCTGAGTCTCAGCTTCTTGAACTGTAAATTGAGAGTTGGATTAAATACTTTCCTGCTCTAATATATTGCCTGTTTTTACCTCTCGGTATCTAAGCGAGTAAGTCCCTGGGTGGTGCATATAGTTAACATGCTTGTCTGCTAATGCAGAGCCGCCTCAAAAAAAAAGCCTGGTGATCTATTTCTGAAAAATCAGCCATTGAAAACCCTATGGAGCATAGTTCTATTTTTACACATGGGGTAGCCATGAGTTGGAGTCTAATCGTAGGCAACTGATATTACCTAAGAAGGTATAGTTATGATTGAGTACTCCCTCTGAGTGCTCATTCTAGAACTAATTATTTTTCCTCTGCAAGATTTAATACACCAACACCAGAGTGGGCATGTATCGATAACAAACTCTATTAAATCTGATCCTTCACATGTGACCAGAGCAATTCCTCATGTAGAAATAGCCCATTTAAGCTTCCCCACGTAGTTCTGAGGGACCTCTGGTAGCATAGTGGCTATGGCACTTGACTGCTAACCAGAAGGCTGGCGGTTCAAATCCACCAGCCACTCCTCGGAAGGAAGATGGGGCGATCTACTTCCGTAGTGATACTGCCTCAGAAACCCAAGGAGGGGTCGCTATGAGTCAGGTCTGACTCGACGGCAAACAACAACATGTAGTTCAGAGGCAGCCCTCCTTGGGAAGATCTGTGATAGCCACACTTGCATTGCAGAACCCACCCTAATCTTTGGACCCATCCTTCTTACTGTTTTATAATCTTGGTTTTTTGTTGTTGTTGTTGTTGTTGTTGTTTGTTTGTATTTTTAAGTTTATTTTGTAATCAGGCCAGAAAAGCGGCAATTACTGGGCAGGAGGGTTGAGAGTGCATGAGTGAACCAGAATGGGATGGAAAATGGGGGTAGGGTGTGTAACCGAGCATTTCTGCATGCAGGTAGCCTAAGGTACAGTTCTAGGTGGACCACTAGATGGCACTCACACATTAGCATTAAGACAGGTCTCGGGCACTTGCCACTTTGGCTTTTGTAAAAGCTCTCAAGAGACTAGCCAAAGCTTTGTATCTCTCCATCCATCCATTCATCCCTCTAATCTTTAATCTTCTACACATAGGAAGATAGGCATATATAGGTGTCTCTTTCCTCCCCCCCATCTTAATCTTTAGTGATTTTAAAACCTAGCAAAAATATTTTCAAAGCCTCCCACCTTGTTTGCTGGAGTGCTTATTTTTTGTGGTTCTCCTAAGCAAATGTTTACCTGACAGTTAATCCATTTTTCGAGTAGGTAATAGAGAACTTGTACATCTCTTCAGTCACTGAGGGCATGTTTCAGTGAAGGAATTGAAGAGAAAGGGGTTACTTAAAAAGATAATAGGTAACTAAGATATTAAAATAATATATTTTCATTCAAAATGATGGATTAGTAAATTGTAATAAAGTATTTGAATCATTTAAAATTAATGAGTTGTTTTACTAAATTCATTTTCTATTGTTAGGGAATTCTCAGTAAGCCAGAGAGTCAATTCCAAAGTGTCTTGTTACATACAGCTGGGAGGAAAGGAAGGATAAGCAAGAAATCACAGTCGATGTTATCTTTATCAAGGGGCATATTGTATGAAAGCAAGACCTCATCTTAAATTTGTAATTTGTTCTCATGTTTCAAAGAAATGATAAATTAATTCCTATCTGTCAACTAGAATTGATCCTGCTACTGCCTGATTGGGTTCTCTCTTAGCTGCTTGGGCATCTTGGGGAGCACTTCCAAGCAGACATGCTTCATCTGTGCACTTCTTCACTCAGATGACAGTGCTCCGAGCCCCACTGTTAAGGTTAAACCTGTACACTGCATAAGGACAACAGATGGAAATTCTAGTTTGTAGCCACTGCAGAAAAATAAAAACATGTTCCAAAGGGAAAAGGATCTTGTATTTCTGCGTTTGAACCTTTGATCTGCATTCACATCTGAAGGGAAGGCTAGACCTTTTGGTGGAGACACATGGCTCTGCATCTGTGAAAACACAGCTGTATATAGCAAAACAAAACTCATGGAAAATACAATGGTTTTGCTGTGTCAGGCTAGCTGCTAATGCTCAAATTCTATACAAATATTGTCTTTTGACAAGTCTTTCAAAAATCCTCTATATAATTGTTTAGTGATGTTATTCTTTGAAATTCACATTTTGAGTTTTTTTGGCTTGAGGCATACTGGCCTCTTTTCTTTAGAAAGGCAGTGAAATAAATGACTTGTAGGTAGATTGTAATAACGGTATTTAAATTCTAATCTAAAGGGGGGGGGCGGTTTAAGCCCTTAAAAAAGATTAAAAGCTGTAACGTCTTGATCCTGAAGAAAAAAAAATTATAAGGAAATATCACATGCGTTTTGTACTACAAAATACAGAGTATCGTGTAAGCATTCTTAGCTAAACTTCACTGCTTTGTTTTGAGCAATTAAGATTTGTTAGTGAGTGAATAAAGCGTCTCTCCTTTAGTTCACTTTTAAATAGTCTTCAGCTCGGCGACGGCGTGGCAAGTTTCTTTTCAGCGTTTCCCGGTAACACAAGCCAAGTTTGTTTCATTAGGGAGGTATTTGCCTTGCATCTCCGTATTTCCTCTCGATCCCCGACACAGAACAGAACCCAAGTCTGTGCGCCTGCCTCATCCTGCCCTATACAGTTTCCTACTATTGAATTGGCAATATTTTTCCATCCTACCTCTTCCCGTTGACGCTCCGGCCCCTCCGGGCCCTCTCCACCCCTCCAGGAATAGGGTTTAGGGATGTTGTGGAAAAATGGGGCGGATGAAAAGCTTAATGTGCGAAGCAGAAGGCTGCCTCGGTGCCCTCTGTGCGCAGAGGCGCTCGGCACATTTTTCTGAAGGGCCGCCGCGAAGGGGAGGCTTTTGTGCTGTCACCCTCCCACCCTCCCTTTCTAACACCGACAGCTTCATCAGCCAGCTGATGAAGGAAATAAAAAGTGTTTTTTTGAGTAAGATTATTTTATTTGTTACCAATAATAACAACCTTTAGTGTTTCCAGCGCATGGAAAGAGCAGGCGCTGGGTAACAAGTCCTTCAGCGCACGCAGAAAGTTTCCCCTTTGAAGTGCTGCTCCCCGCCTCACCCTTCCAGGAGGGAAGAAGGGGGAAAGAAAACAAGTGTGAAGATCTGAAGCAACTGAGGAATGCTGAATTGATGTCTTTCCTCTGCATCCCTTCCCCTCACACGGTCCTCCCCCTCCTTTCAACCCTCTGCCCTTTGAAACTATGGCTTTGGGGTGGCCAGGCCTTCAGCCAGGCGCTCTTGGGCGCAACAGGCTTTCTCTCTCAACAGTGGGGTGATGGTGCAGATAAGGAAAAAGGGGGGGAAGAGGCCGGAATTGGGTGATAAGAAACCATCCTACAAGTTGTCTCAAGAGTTGTGGCTGAAGGTTTTATCCGTTTTGATTAAAAGGAAAAAAAAAAAAAAAAAACCCTCCAACCCCAAACCCTCATTCACAGCTGCATTTTGTTCTCGGGACTGTTGGTGTCACCAGAGCCTCTGTTTTACAATTCTGGCATTTATTGAAAAGGACTTGAAAAGCCTATTAATTTTTCAGGCAAAATAGCTCAAGCCTGCCTTTGATACTAGTGTTTCCTAATTTAGTATTCAAAAGTAAAGAACCCTACCTCCTCTTCACTTTTTACATAATTAAAAGAGGGTTTTGTTTTTTTTTAAGTAAAAGGTCTATTTAACGCCTTATATAACATCTGTTCTTACCATCTTTACTAAATATAACCAATATTTACTTTTTGCTGTTACTTAGTTGAATGCTATTCATGCTGCATTTTCGACAGATGAGGTTATAAACAGCACTCTCTCCCACAAGCTCCTAAGTTCAAATATATATATATATGTATGTTTTAACAAACTGATAGTGCAATTAAAAATAAAACTGTCTAGAATAGTTGATTGCCCTAACTTGCCATGACTCTCGATTTTATTTTACACTTAAGCATTCTAAAGTTAGTTAAGTGTACTTTCACTATGTTTCTATCTGCTGGGTTTAATAGAAACTTGTGACCCTCAAAACCACTTCAGGGCCCTTTGTATTGTTATCTGTGCATTTCAATACCTTCTGGGGAAGTGTCTTCTATTTCGCTACATATGCAAAAAGCAAGGATTGAATTTTTTGACACCCCTTCACCGTTTGTTGGTCGAGTCCGGTTTCCCATTGTTTGATTGTTGATGTTGGCAAAAGTCATTTATTTGATGGATGCCAGTGATACTATGCCTTATTCTTTATTGGAATGAAACCCTAAAATATCCTGGAGTATTTAAAAATTAATGCATGCCGCTGAAACTGTTACACATTAGCATAGTTTTATTTTCACATCGCAGATAATATTTAAAGGTATTCTGTAGTAATAATCACCAGAAGCCAATTAAAACCTCTAGGACACTATCAAAAACCTGTTTGGAGGCTTCAATAATTGATATCTGGAAATAAAGTGGCCGCTCTCAGCACAGAAATCTGCTGTACGCGACTAGGTAACATTAGCAGGCTCTTTTACTTTTATGAACCATGGAATGATTTCTGGGCATTACAGGTCACCTGGGTTTTTAAAACTTGATAATAAGGCCACACACACAAAAAAAACATTTTTTAAAGCATCCTTTGCTTAGGGAGAGAAATGGGAGGAGAGTTACATTATTTTCAGGTGTTTGAGCTTCTTAGAGAAAAACAAACACCAGACTCCTCACGAGCTAGGTGTGAACGGAATAAATTGAGGCACTGTAGGGACTCACCCAGCTTTTTTAAATGATGCGATTAAAAAGGACATCTGAGAACAAATTTATGAAGTTGTTATGGCAACTGAAATACTTGGATTGAAATGTGTATGTCTGAAACATAAAAGATTGTAGGAAGCCAGAGAAACAAGTCGGGCATTGTATTTGGGAAAGTGAATTGACAAGTGGTAGCCAAATATTATTCCTCGGTAGGTCATCATTCAGGGTTACTGCCTCGATTTCCACTTTTAAAAACGGATGGTGATTGATGCTTTCACAAACTGTGTCGCCCCAAGTCCCCCATGCCTTGTACCAGCTTTCTGCTCATTGGTCATTTGACCTGTTGAGAACACAATCTCCCTATTGTGTTCAATGCGGAGATTGCATTTAGATTTGCCTTCGCTTTTACCCGTAAATTTATACTTCTGTGTTCTCATATTAATGTCCTTGTTTGTGAATAGTCTCTATATTATTTTCCTTCACTATCTTCCCCCAATCCTAACCCACCACCAGCATCCAAGAAACAGCCACATTTTTAAAGGAGTAAAAATGTTTTAAATTATTTCTTATAATTCTTTACACTCTTAAAAGCTGTTTATACCTTCTTTATAATTTGATTATATTTTAATTTCTATTTTTTACTTCATTTTCCTCACCAGTGGTGGCAAGAGTATTAAATAAGTATTCTTTTAAAAACACAGGCAAGGATATTTAAATTTAACACACACAAACTTATATTACAGTGTGCTGGAAAATCAATATTTTAAGCCACATCCAAAATGTTTCAGATTTTTTCAGTCATTAGATTTCAGATGCATGCAATGTTCCCCAAAGTGGTTTTAAAAAATATTATTACAAATTCTTTGTAATACATTTTGTTTCTTGCTTTAAATGAAAAATAGTTAAATGTCTATTTAATTTTAGTAGACTATTCCATATGAAATGTGCTATTTTAAAAGTTTGACAAAACATACATATATACAAAAAAATTCAAATGAAATTATTCTTTAATAATATTGATTGTTGGATTTGATTACTGAGTTATTTGTTCTCTTTAATTTTAAGAATAATGCTTTTTACTTGGAATAGTCTTAATTCCTAAAGTTAAGCAAAAGAAAAAAAGTAAAATAATTTTTAGAAAATTGTATTTCCCTTAAGCTATGAATTGGAACTTTTTAATATTACTGAAATTGCTGAACTTTTTTTTTTTTTTTTTTTGAAACTGGACATGAGGATATAGTACAGAAACTTCTTTTATGTGATGGATACTTTTCCTAACTCTTTAAGAACTGAGATGGAAACATTTTTCTGTTTCATTGCAAAACTAACTGCTATTAATCTGTCAGATGAATTGTTCATTTAAAACATTCCACCATTATTAAACCTGTACTTTTTAAAAAATTTTAAATCTCTTTTTTCAATATGCATATAGAAGTGACTCCATTTTTATTTAAGTGGTTTATTTTGAAAATCCAGAGATCTAAGATGATATAATCAAGATTTAAAAAAGAGAATGTATCAGGTGTGTTAAACGTAAGAATTTAGGGTCTTTGTGCACATTTTACAGTAATAAATTTACTCTTTTCCCTTCTTTCATCTTTCCATTTTAAGAATTTTAAAAAAATAGGATTCACATGGACCTTTTGATTCTACCAACGTGGATACTATTTTATTTCAGGTGGGTCGTTTAATAGTTTGTTGATGTTTTCAAGGTCTCTAAACAAAGTCTGATGTGTTAATAGTCTTATTAACGATGTTAAAATAGAATTAACAGCTTGTGGATGCCTCAGGAGCACAATAGCCTGTCAGCCTCCCCTGCCCCCTTATAAATTTGCCCCTGCTGTCTTCCCTTTGTTTCATGCCCAATCAGCAAACTAAACTTTTGTGGACAGAGAAGGCCGTTCAAGTGTTTCTGCTGCAGCTGAAGGGAGGAGCTAATGTGGAATTTATTGGGAGACCAATCAGTGTTGGAGGGAAGAATGACCCCAAATTGGGAAGAAGGACTTTCTTGACCTGCTTGGCTCCCTGACCTTTGCCTTGCTATTTTGCCTCTTTACAAAGGTTTCCTCTGGTTGCAGTTTACTTTATGATGCTTTTCTAAAAGCCCTAGAAGTTTTAAAGGTTTTCAATTATTTAAGGTAACATCTCAGCACAGATTTAATTATGTTGTATGAGTCTTAGTATTTTGACTAGATGCTGGCACTCAGAATCATTCTCCTAACTGACGTGAGCTACTGATAACTAAAATGAAAGAAAAGAATGGAATTTCACCAATTTGCTTGAGCCAAAAAGATTCTCAATCTTTTCTAATATCTCTTTTCCATACCTGCTTACAGAGAGAGAATCAGATACATTAGCTACTGCTATTAGACCATTGATTCTATTTTGTTGGATTTGTGCTTAAAAAAAAAAAAAAAAAAGATTGAAGTTTTCTAAGTCTTTAAAACATTGCCAGGCAATAGTCATAGTACTTCTAAAAGATTTTTATTTTTTCATTAATATTGCTAGTCTTAACAACCTGTCACATTGAAAAGTGCAAATTTATCAAGTAACCTGACAAGGGGGTGATACCACTTTATCCTCTGCCATTGTCCTATTTAATAATTTAGAAATTATAGCACATTTATAAAATATTTCCTAATTCCCACGAGAACAATTTTGGTAAGGGACATGAGACATTATAGAGAATTAAGTATTTGTAAGAATGTACAAGAACTTTTCTTGTTCACTTATTGACATTGTTCTCATTTGTAATGTGGTTTTTTGTTTACATTTACTTTTAAATGGACCGCTATTCAGTGGCTTAAAATACAGTGCTGAGATCTGAGATAGCTCACTGCTGGTACAAAGAAGAAGTATCTTGGGCTGCACATAAGACACTGAACATTTTCTTTAAAGCAAGGCTAAATAGATATTACTCAAATGTGTCCAGATATATGGAGAATGAGAAACAGTTTAATGAACGATGGTTTCAGAATACAATTATTTGTCAAGAAATACACTACAATAAAAAATGGGGACTGATTTTTTTCTGTTAGCTCACATTGTGCTACTTAGGTGAGCCCCCAAGGGGATATTTTCTTATTCTTTATAAACCCTAGAGATATGCATCCATTCATTGAGCAAAGTATGAAATAGGAGCAAACAGGGCTTCGTTTGATACTAGCTACATGCATGGGTATAAATAATAACGTTTGCTGGTCGGCACACATTGAATGTGTGCTGTTGATGAGGGTCATTTTACCTGGCCAAGGAAGAATGTCTCTGTGGTAGTTCTCCCACTGCAGTAGCCCCTTGTGGTTTCTACTTGCAGCAATCACTGCTGTTCCCCCACCCCCACTCCAGTGACCCAGTGTGTCCTCACATTCCACTACCGGGAGCAAAACCATCTCATGACTAAGTGTAACTGACCTCTTTTTTGGTATGCCCACTGAACCAGTGCTCTGGGCCCTGGAGTTGGGGATGTGCCTACAGGGATGTGGACAGCATGCTATCGTCAAGAGAAGCAAACATCCGGAGTAGGTCTACCTGATGTAAGTGTCCAGTACATGTCTGCGTGACTTGGGGACACTAAGAAAGCTGAAAGGATTAATAAAAAACAAAGAAAACTTGTCACCTCTGTGTAGAAGGCTGCTGCCCCTCACAGGGACCACCTGAGTTACTGCATTTTCATGGAAGCTGAGCTCAGAGAGGTCCCAGTTTTCCTAATGGCTGTCCAGGAACATGTTACAGGCTTGGTTACCAAAGGGAAAGGGGGAAGAATAAATTGGGACCCCAATACTGGGGCCATTTAATTTGTATCAGGTGATGCAGGAGGTGATAGAACTGCAAATTTAATGAAATTTAATCATAAGGATAATTTTTCTCCTTCAGGAATTTATAAATTGCATTTCTCTTCAAACAGTTCTCTCTCTTTTTATGGCTTATTTCACAAACTTTATGGAAAAAGAGAAAAAGTCAGTGGTCCCAGCATTTGCTTTAGTCAGTGACCTAAGTGGGTTATAACTCTTGACCACTGACATTTTACCAGGATGAAGCAGTGTCAGATGTAGAGGCTTAAAACTGATGCGCACCTTAGATCAGTCCCCTCAGACACAAGTATTCATGGGCTCTTAGGATTTGGAATTGGCTACCTCAACACCAAAGGAAATAAGGGATATAAATAAAGTTTCTTACAATCTGACTGCTTTTGCATTTAAACATTTCCAAATTGAAAAAAAAATTTTCTTTGAATTTTTCTAACTCACTGAAGCGCATCCTTTAAAGCCATTTGTGAAATGCTACTTTAGAAAGAATCCGTGTAAATATGGTTCTTTATTTAATCATAAGAGAGATTTGGAGGAACGGTGTTTTATTTTTCAGTCATTTTTGTTCCATAAGAATAAGAAATTATTATTGTTACTAATGATACCTTACATTGGTATAGTACTTTATAATTTTTAAAGCATTTTCACGAACACTGTTACATATAATCCTTGAGAGAGTTCTACAAAGAAGATATTATTATCCTGTTTTATAGATGAGGAAACAATAAATGAACATTTTGAAAACATACCACACAGTGCCAGGTTTGTATTACCAGAGATTTCTAGGTTTTGAAATATATTTAGACATTTGGTATGTAAAATGGCTAGAAAGCAAAATTTAGGACTAAAGAAGGTATTACAATTCCACATAGTATCTATGAAAGATGACCAAAATGGGATAAAATCATGGGATAATATGCAATTCCCTTTTTAATGCACAATTACATGAATCTGGGTTTTACAGTTATTTAGTTTTCATATGCTTGTGATACCCTGTAATATGCTACAGAATTGTTGTTTTTGTTATGTGCCGTTGAGTCAGCCCCGACTCATAGCGACCCCTCCTTGGATTGCTAAGGCAGTATCACTACGGAAGTAGATTGCCCAACCTTCCTTCCAAGTGCTACAGAATTATAGATAATAAAATAGGAAAATTATCTTCCCCATTTTTTTTAAAGGCAGAAATTATAAACACAATAGCATAGCAGAAGAATGTTTTCCAAGTAAAAGATAGTCTAGTTGGTATTTTGTGTTCTTGTTGGTTGCCATCAAGTCAGTTCCGATTTGTGGTTCAAAATATGGGTTTTTTTTTTCTTCATATAAAAATCTCAAAATCATCAAAATATACTTACTCGTAAAATTAATATTTTTTTCTTGCTTGTTAAAGACTAGGTAGCCAGGTTATTTGTTTTGGGGCAATTTACTGCAGCTGTTCAGAAACAGAACTAAATTATTGGGCACAGGAAAATCTGATTAGTGTTTCTAAGAATTATTATAACACAGCAAGACAGGGCAGAAGTCCAAAGTGCTAAAGGTTAGAAGCAATTTATAAAACTAGGAAAAGGTCCTTGTTTTTTTAAAAAAGTTTCTTAAGAATAATTAAAATTGTGTACGTGGTATATGCCTAACTATAATTTTTCATAATCCTCTGTCAGAGAGAAAAGATAAAAATGAGAAAGAAGACCTATATAAATGATTTTTTATTTCTATAATATTTAAACTCTTATCAGTTTAGCTTTTAGTGAAAAAAAAATTATGAAAGTAAATGTTCACGTAATAATCCTAAGAAAAGTCTCCACATATGGCTCCAAAGGTTTCAAAATAATCATTTTATGAAATAATCAGTTATGAAAAGAAATGTATTTAGAATTTCATTAGGGTCGCTCTTAGAATCAAGTCAAGCTTAATTTCCATCTTTAATTATGATAATCAAATATACATTTTTTGCATTTTAGAAGTTTAGAAGAGGAAAATAAACTGTTGGTATTGTATTCTGTGGTTTTCTTTAAACAACCCTAACATCAAAATGGTCAAACTGTTGGACTGATTCATGTTAGATAAAACAGATGGGATTCTCAGATCGTGCACCGTTCAGCCGTTTGATGGAATTCGCGCCACTCTGACCAGCGAGCCCAGATGGCGCTTAAATCTGTCACTCTTTAACGACCCTACTGTTTTTTAAAAATATTTTTATATTTGAGCACATTCAGTTAATCTGAGAGATTAATCATTTCCAAGATATGTCTGGGCAGAGATTTACTGAGGTGTAATGAAAGAGGGTTTCATTTGGAGGAGCTAAGGGAGACAGCAATGAAGAGGTCTCCCAAACATAGATCTGCCTTCTAGAAGGAATATGAGAGGAAGGACCAGTGGACCTTGGCTTTGAAATATTTTACAGGGCAGCAAGATCGAGTAGCCCACATAGAGATCAGTAGGGATGGTGGTTAAGGGAATTTGGAAGAGTGGAGAGAAATACTGGTATCTCCCAAAGAAGCTATTGCCATTGCCAAGGTTAGCTCTCAGCAAGGGGCAGAGTGCTGGCTGTGACTGAGAATCAGGGTGACTTGGAGTGGTTTGACCCTCACAGCAGAGGGATGACTCTAGAGGGGTGAGCCACCTGGAGCAGACCCCAAAGATTGGGTCCAACAGGAGAAACCTCTCGGAAATGTTTCTAGAAACAACCTGCTCTGAACCAGAGCTTTCGCAAATCTCATAGGGCTGTTCCCCGGAGGCTTGCTTTCTTAAATTATTATTTTGAGTCAGTCTATCTACTGAAATGCTTCAGTGATTTGGGGCATGAGATGCTGGCCAGCTCCTTCCTCCAAAATCTCTAACCTTGGATACGTTTGCAGAGCTGCTTGGAATTGGTTTCTATTCCTGCTGGGGTGGGAAAGGGAAAAATGAATGTTTTTTTCATTATACAGCCTTTTTTTTTTTTTCCCCAGCATTCAAATCAAATGTAGGAGGTGTCAAAATATGGTGCAGAATTTACACCATTAATGTGAAAATTTCCACTGCCCGGAAAAGAGAGACAAGCACACACACTTAAACTGACAAAATTTAAAATGTCCTGCTGTCTTCAGGCATGATGTTCTTGGTAGTGTTTGGGCTGCTCTGTGGTAGCTTCCTTGTTCATCATGTGGTGCTGCCTATACTTGGAGTCTTGTGGAAGGCAAGCTGATGTGCACATACTGCAGCACACAGGCACAGAGGTCTGGGTGTCCTGTGCACCCACGGTGCACAACTAGCTTGCTGCCCTTCCCACCGACAGGGGCATGGAGTCAGGCTCTACAGTAATACCACGTGTGATGATTCTGTGAGAATAAAGCAATATGCATTCAGGATAGAGTGGAAGAACATCAAGCAAATGATAGATCTGTTTAGTCTTAAACTACTGCAAATACTCAGCAGTCAGGGTTTCACCATCACACGCACATAGAACCAAATTATGGAGAGGATTGCAGCATGGCCCTGGTTAAGAGATGTTGCTTTTTATAGACAGTGAGCTATTGCTGGGAGAATTGGAGAGGCCACTTTATATCCAGTTTTGTATAGGATTAGGGTAATCAGTAAGAGAACTGTGTATGTGTCTGTATGTATGTTGTCCGATTTCATTGGTAGTCTTTGGAGGTTTACATAGCAAAATTGAGTATTTTAGGGAAAGCAACTAATAGTGTTCCTGCTAAAAATTATTCTGATGAAGGTATATAATATATTTGACATTGCCTAAAATTTAATTTCCTACCTTTTTGAATAGATTGAACCCTGTTGTTGTTGAGTCGATTCCAACTATTAAGTGACCCTAAAGGACAGAGTCTCGGAAGGAAGGTTGGGCAATCCTACTTCCGTAGTGATACTGCCTCGGAAACCCAAGGAGGGGTCGCTATGAGTCGGGGCTGACTCGACAGCAAACAACAACAACAAAGGACAGAGTAGGACTTCTACTGGCGTAGTGCCTAAGTCATTTGACTGCTAACCAGAAGGCTGGTGGTTCAAACCCACCAGCCACTCCTTGGAAGGAAGGTTGGGCAATCTACTTCTGTAGTGATAGCACCTTGGAAACCCGGGAGGGGTCATTATGAGTCGGATCTGACTCGATGGTAATGAGTTAGAAAGGACAGAGTAGAACACCCCCTTTGGGTTTCCAAGGCTGAATCCTTACAGAAGCAGACTGCCACATCTTTCAACGGAGCGGCTGGTGAGTTTGAGCCACGGATCTTTCATTTAGCAGCTGAGCACTTGACCACTGCACCACCAGGGCTGCTTTTGACTAGATTACCAAACTCACTCCCATTGAGTCAAATCTGACTCATAGTGACCACCCCTTTGGATTTCTGAAGCAGTAAATCTTTTCTTAGATTAGTAGATTGCCCAGTCTTCCTTCTGTGGAATGACTGGTGGATTTGAACCGCCAACCTTCTGGTTAGCAGTCAAATGCCTTAGGCACTATACCACCAGAGCTCCTTTTTGACTAGTTTAGATATTACTAATAGTCAAAATAAATATTTACTTTAAAAATTTTAAGTGTGCAACTCATTCCACGCTTAGCTGATTTCCTCTGAAGACTAAAATCTTTGTGATATTCCAATTGGCAGTCTGTGTTGAAACAAGGGTAAATATATTTGAAGAATTCTGTGGTCATCTGGGAAATAAAGCTTTTGCCCATCAGTTCTCATTAGTACTTGCCAAGTAATTAAGTATGAAAAGAGGAGGACTGAGAATAAAACTTCACCTTTAATAAAAGTTTGGTCATTTGGATAAGGCAAATGTGTTTCGGAAGGTGAGAGGACGTGAGAACAGAACTGACTGCTCCACTGCATGGGTCTGGATCCCCTCGCCGGGCACTGAGACTGGCAGCAACCCCAGCTGGGCTTCCTGGGGTGCCGGCTGAGGTGAGGAGGGCTGGCCCTGTCCAAGGTTCTAGAGCCAATCCAGGAAATAGGATTAAGGGATAAAGTCAAAATCAAAGGCCATGGTGTAGTCATATCAAGAGTGTCAACGTAGATGATGAGCTGAAGGGGCAGAAACATGTTCAAAGCAGTCAGAGACTCCAGGGCAGGACCAGCTGGAGCAGGACAGAAGGCAGGAAGTGCAGCCCAAGGAGGTGCCTTGAGCAGCCAGGCAGAGCACAGGTACCTTTTTTTAGGGTCTCAGCTTTGTGGGAGGGAGGCCTTGTGGGTGCCAGGCTACTGTGAAGAACATTAAGTTGTTCCTTCCTTTCACGGCCTTCTCTAAAACCCGTTGCTGTCAAGTGGTTCTGATTTACAGGGGCTCCAAGTGTGTCACAGGAGAACTGTGCTCCCTGGAGTTCTCATGACTGACTTTTTGTAAGTAGAGCACCAGGCCTTTCTTCCCAGGTACCTCTGGGTGAACTCAACCTGCCAACCTTTAGATAAGCAGCTGAGCATGTTACACCATTTGCACCACTCAGGGACTCTGAGCCTTCTCTAGCCATTTGCAAAATATATAATATCCTTTAAGAATCCGGGGGAAGCAGTCATAGCCCCAGGAACCCTGATTTTCCAAAAATAGGAAATGTAAAATTGAGTAGTGGTTTTTCAAATCATTGTTTCATTTTCTTCACCTCTGAAAGATTTTGTAATTCACTAAGAGCCTATCTTCAATTACATGGATATTGTAAAGTTTCTTTTTCATTCCCCCATAAAGATCTCTATTTTTAGCTTTTAAGAGCTATTACTCACAGGCTGAGATATAAACAGTATTCGGCAACCCCCCCCAACACACACACACACAGAGCTCACAATTAGAGACAGAGTTCCTACAACTGCAAGACACATTTGGGCTGAGCCAATCTGTTAGATTTCCTTATGGGCATATTTTCTCATTCTATTTCATTTTAGTGAAAGGCCTGTTAGAAATTTCCATGTGTATAGATGATGTTTTAAAAGTTCTCACTCTCCAAATAATCTTACATGGAATTTCCCCTGGCAGCTTATCATTTCCTGAAACATAACTTGTTTGTAATTTCTAGACACATGCTCTGAAAACAGAAGTCCATAAACCCCACCCCTAATGGGATATGGGAACTAATGCCCTGTCGGTACTTTTTTCAACAGTTCACATAAAAACAAGGATGTTTGGGCATTTCACATTTGTGGAAATTTCCTATATTACTGACTTTTTAGAATTATATGTATTTGTTTTTCACTGAAACAACAGCGACAACAAAATCAAGTACTTATTGAATGCAAAATTAACCCACTGATCTCAGCCAAACCATGGTCAGTTTCTAGTATTCAACCCTACATTCTGTCCTTTGGAACATGTCCACCAGTGGGAATGCAGTATGTCTTCACTCATAGGAGATACTAAAAAAACCCCAAAACTATGGAGGTAGATTGCCCAGTCCTCCTGAGGAGTGGCTGGTGGATTTGAACCGCCAGCCTTCTGGTTAGCAGTCAAATGCCACCAGAGCTCCTACTGGGGATACTGGACCATTGAAAACTCAGTATTATCAATGATCTTCACTT
This sequence comes from Orycteropus afer afer, assembly GCF_000298275.1. NCBI lineage: Eukaryota > Metazoa > Chordata > Mammalia > Tubulidentata > Orycteropodidae > Orycteropus > Orycteropus afer. The sequence continues at coordinate 2,629,358 of NW_006921793.1, read as the reverse complement.
CATTCTTGTTCCCCTCAATTCATTCTTCAAACAGTAAGCCAGTGAATCAGTTCATATCACACTCCCTGCTTATAATCTAAGACTTCCCATTGAATTTAGAATAAAACCCACACTCCTGTCTATGGCCAACAAAGACCTGCAGGTCTGGCTCCTGCTAACCTCTCCAACTTCATGTTATAGTCCTCTCCCTCTTGGTCCCTCCCCTTAAATCACAGTGGCCTCCAAATAGTTGAGTACTGGCTGCTAACCAATAGATTGTCAGTTCAAGTTCACCCAGAGACATCTCAGAAGAAAGGCCTGGTGATCTGCTTCAGAAAAATCAACCGTTGAAAACGCTGTGGAGCACAGTTCTGCTCTGGTACACATGGGGTCTCTCTGAGTGAGAATCAACTCGACGGCAACTGGAGTTTTGTTTAATATGCAGCAGGTTGTTTCCTACTTTAGGATCTTTGCCCTTGCTGATCCCTCTGCCTGTTTATTTCCTGTAGCTGGCTCCCTTTCATCCCTGAGGCCCTAAAAGCCTTTCCCACTAGCCTATTTTTAGGACCTTTCTCCCCACTGCACACTGTTCCCTGCCATAGTGTCTCATTTCTCTCCTTCATAGCATTTATTACAATCTATAAAACTTTTTTTTGTTAATCTATTTGTTTTCTCAATAATGCTTCTCCTCCCACTGCAAAATGAACTCCCTGAGGCTAGGGACCATGTCTGTTTTATTCTACCAGAGTGCTCCTAGTGTTAGCAAAGAACCTAGCCCATAGTAGGTGCTCAATATTTATCCAGTGAATGAATAAGTGAAATGGGTTACAGTCCTCCATGCTGCCTAAGGTAGGAACCCCTGTGCTACATCTGGCTCTAAAGCTCTCATCTTACTCTGATCACTGGCAACTGCATGGGGAACAACTCCTGAAGTATTTTATTGTTGATAGAACTCAAGGTGGAGTCCTTGGGTGGTGTAAATGGTTAACACTCTTGGCTGCTAACTAAAAAGTTAGATGTTCAAATCTACCCAGAGGGGCCAGAAAGGCCTGACAATTTACTTCAGAAAACTCAACTATTGGAAATTATGGTGCCTGGTTCTACTCTGGGACACACATGGGGTCACCATGAATCAGAATAGATTCCATAGTAGCTGGTTTATTAGAACTCAAGCTGGTACTAGGTGGTCCAAGAAAAACCTTTTTTGTTTTTTTTCCTTTTGAAATATGTGTTTAATGTATATTATAGGAAAATGTAATTAGCACTTTAAATCCTTGACTTCATAGAGGATATTGCTAGAGTTGATTTACAGAAAAAGAACTAAGTACATAATAACACAAGTGGAATGTGGGTTATGGCAGGTTTTGTGAAATGTGGCCAATAGCTGAAATGTGGCATCTCTGGACTGATAGGAGATGTAGTTGAAAATGTAGGTAGAGGCCAAATTGTGAAAATCTTTGGAATACCAGGCCAAGGAGTTTGAACTGAGCAGGGAAGAGATATGGGAAGTTTTAAATCAAGAGAGTAGCATGATTGCGTTTTACAAGATAAATGCATAGCACTTGTCAAACTGGACTTAAGGGCTTGTTGGAAGAAAGGGAAGTCCTAGAAGCAGAAGAGTTGAAGTTAGGAAATTGTTGCCGAAGTCCTGTGGGGAAGTGACAAGGACCAAAACTTGTAGGTGAGGAAGGGATGTGTGAAAGGCTCTCCTTCTGCCTGGACTTATTTCCCCCACTGATGCACCCTACCTCATGCACACATTCTGGTATCTCACCTCCTCTCACTGCACCTTCAGAACTTAGCCAGGTACCACCTCTCAGGCCCTGGGCTCCTTTTGTGAGATTCTCGCACTAGACTTGAGCCTCCATGAGGCCAAGGACTGTATCTTACTGTACTTTGAATTTTCAGTGCCCGCTTGGCTGCTTACTGATTGGTTGGCAGTTTGAACGCATCAGCAGTTCCCCTGGAGAAAGATATGAGTCTGCTTCCCTACAGACTTACATCCTTGGAAACTCTATGGGGCAGTCCTAAAAGGTCCTTAGGAGTTGGAATTGACTTTATGGACGTGGTTGCGTTTTTTGTTTTAGGGTGTTGTTGTTGTTGTTGTTTTTGATGGAATAGCTAAGTATCCTGGTGGCACAAATGATTGAGCATTCAACTGCTAACCAAAAGTTAATGGTTCACACTCACCTGGCCATTCTGCGAGTGTCAAACCTGGCAGTCTGCTTCCATAAAGGTTATGGCCAAGAAAATCCGATGGGGCAGTATACCCACAAAATGTGAAAGCAGAGACTGAAACAGAGGCTTTTACACCAGTGTTCATTGCAACACTCTTCACATTAGCCAACAGTGGAAAGAATCTAAATGCCCGTCAATACATAGATGAATGCATAAACAAAATGCAGTACGTACATATAATGGAAAATACTCAGTAGGATAAATGAAGTCTTGATGCATGCTATAATATGGATGGAGCTTGAACATATCTTGTTAAGTGAAATAAGTCAGTCACCAAAGAACAAATATTATGAGCTTGAAGCAGTAAATTTCATTGTTGTTAGCTGCTGTGGAATTGGCTTCTGCCTCATGGTGACCCTGTGAACAACACTGCCGGGAAGGAAACACTGCCTGGTCCTGCACCATCCCCGTGACGGGTTATGGATCAGACCATTGTGATCCATAAGGTTTTCAATGACTAATTTTCAGAAGCAAATTGCCAGTCCTTTCTTCCTAGTTCTTGTTAGTCTTAAAACATCAGAGAGGGCACCAGTGAGGCACTGGTGGTTCAGTAGTAGAATTCTGGCCTTTCAGGGGAAAGCCTGGGTTCAGTTACTGCACCTCAGGCACAGCCACCACACATCTGTCAGTGGTGGCTCACCTGTTTCGTGTTGCTCTGATGCTACACAGGTTTCAGTGGCACTCCCAGACTAAGATGGACTAGGAAGAATAAATGTCCTTACCTTCCTTAGCTTTAACAGATTAGGGCCTGGTTTTAATTTGTTGACAGGATAGTCAGACAAGAGTCACACAACTCTGGGTTAGAATACTGTCACTATGTATATGGTTATGTGACCCCAAACAAATTGTTTGAGTTTTCTGAGTCTATGTTCTCTCATTTGAAAAACGTGAATACTGTTACAGTGATCAAATAAGACCATGTATCTAAACTGTTTAATTATTGTCTATCCATCTAGTTGGGAGCTCTGGTAGCATAGTGCCTAAGGCACTTGACTGCTAACCAGGAGGCTGGAGGTTCAAACCCACCAGCCACTCCTTGGAAGGAAGATGGGGCAATCTACTTCTGTAGTGATACTGCCTCAGAAACCCAAGAAGGGGTCACTATGAGTTGAGTCCGACTCGACAGCACGTAACAACAACAACAACATCCATCTAGTTAGAATTTAGCCACGTAACTATTGATCATAACTTATTATAATTCCAGTTAGTGTTAATCACAATAGTGGTTAATCTATTTATTAATGTGTATTTAGATTTTAGATATAAAGTTTACTGATAATAAGGCTTGAGATGATAAGCATTATTCATCTATTCAGTCCTTCACATTCTCTGATTATAGGATAGATTCTCTGGGGTTGCTCGTCTTTTAAAAATATTTTTGTGTCAGATAACATTTCTGGCCTACCATTAACGTTTTCCAATAATATATATCAGACATTGTTTCACTGCTATTCATTAGGTTTTCAGTGGCCAGTTTTTTCAGAAGTGGATTCTTCTTCCCAGCCTGTCTTCGTCTGGACACTCCGTTGAAACCTGTCCACTGTGGGTGACCCTGCTGGTATTAGAAATACCCATGGCATAGCCTCCAGCCTCACAGCAACATGCAAGCCACCATAGTACACAAATTGACAGGTGGTGGACCATTCCCTGGAGTAGGATATCATGCTTGACAAAGTAGAGGGTTAGCAAAGAAAGGGAAGATCCTCAATGAGGTGGATACACACAGTGTCTGCAATGATGGGTCAAGTGTAACAAGAATTGTGAAGACAGCACAACTGGGCAGTGTTTTATTCTGTTGTACGTAGGGTTGCTATGAGTCGGAGGTGACTTGATGGCACATAACAACAACAACGTTAACGTTTTGTCTGATAGTGTATTATAAACAATCATATTGAAAATACCAAGAATTTTATATTGAGCTAGTACAAAACTAAAAATGCTCATGTTTAGGCCAGTTTTACCTGACACGAACTACCGTAGTTCCCAAGTCCAATTGCTATCAAGTCAATTGCAGCTCATGAAGACCCTGTGTGTGTCAGAGTAGGACACGACGCAGGGACTCCGGTTCCTGCGTAGCCTGGGCAAATTCCAGCACTTCTCTTTGCTTAGTACCCAGACAGGGGATGGACTCTCTGTAATACACAAAAAAGGAAAGGAAAAGAGGAGAAGGAAGGGAAGGGGTGGGAAGGAGAGGGAAAGGGAGGAAAGAAAGAAGGAAGGAGGGAGGGGAAGGAAGGAAAGGAAAAGAAAAAGAGGTGCTTGGGTGCAAGCTCTGCTGAAGATTCAGAGTTATAAGTCATAATTGATCACTAATGTTTTCATTTTAGCTCGAAGCACCACCGGTGTTCACTGTAGTTGGGTACGTAGAGGGTGTGAGATGACTCTCCTTGGAGGCTGGCACTACAGGCCTCCCAGATGGTTCTTAGATAAGGATCTGTCTCACGTCTTCTGAAGATGATACAGCTCTTTAATGCAGAGTTATATTATTATAACTATCAGTCCCCTTTATTAAAACCTTTCTCAAAGAAAAGCAAATATCCTGTAGGTAAGTATTTTTTTCTTTGAGAATTTCATTAGTCTTAATTAGGAAACTCTGTACCAATACATTTTTTTTAATATATAATTTTGTTACTTAAAATATGGCAATGTTTCCTTAGTACCATTGAAAATACAACATTTTTAAAACTACAATTGTGAATAAGATAAATCTGTTCTTGTTATTTTCAAACTCAGCAGCACCAAGGCATTTTGCTCACAAGACCAGCATTAATTATACACAAGATGAACAGGTCACTTTAACTTTCTCCTTTCATATAGTGGATTATTTGCAGAACCCTCTTCCGGTTTAAAGCCTGTCTCCATGTCATTGGAGGGAAGAGTATCTTTATGGAACATTGACTATCTTGAAGGTGACTTGAGTCTAATGGAAATACCCTATAATCTACTCTTTGCTGGCTTCTCCAGACATTGGTACTTCAGCTCTTGGGAACTCCAGAGCATGTTCTCCTTCTTTACCTGAGAAATTTCATTTGCTAGGTGAGTGTAACTCTCCCACAATTTCATTGCAAAACCATGGAGTTGAGAATATCCCTTCTGTGTTACTTAGCATATTTGAGGACTATAATAATTATTTTAAAAAAAAATTTACTGTGATTTGAGTGAAAGTTTACAGAGCAAATTCATTTTCTGTACAGAATTTCATACACATTTTGTTTCATGACTTTGACTGCAATTCCCCAGTGTAACAGCTCTCTTGCCATTTGCTCCCCATAGTTACCTCTTCCCTGTGTCCTTCCCTCCCATGTACTCCCCGCCCCCAACTGTCTCCCTGTGCAAACACTGCCCTTCTGTTCTCCCATGATTGATTGCTCCAAGGAGTCTATCTACCTGATGTAAATATGCCTGTCTGTTATTTGGCTGGAAGCCACAGGAGTGAGTTCAGTTCCAGACCTGAAGGGGAAGGGAGCTAGGGATAGTAGTCTCAGGGGTCTCACCAGGCACTGTCAGACCAGCAAACCTGGTCTATTTTTTCTTTTATGATTTTGAGTTTTGTTCTTCCACATTTTTCTCTCACTCTATCCAGTATCTCCTGCACCGATCCCTTTCTGAGTGGTTGGCAGTGGTAGCCAAGTACCATGTAGTTCTTCTGGTCTCCTGATCATATAGGCTGAGGATCGCATGGTCCACTAGTCTCTTGGACTAATTGTTTACATGTTTCTTTGGTTTTCTTCATGCCTATTTGCTCTGGGTGAGGAGAGACCCATCGCATCTAGATGGCCACCTGCGAGCTTTTAAGACCCCAGTTGCTACTCACCAAAGTAGGCTGTGGAACAATGTTTTTGTGTAGTATGTTATGCCACCTAAGTTTGATGTTACCTTGTGACCATGGTCCCAAGCCCGCAGGTCCAACTACTCACTCCCTCAGGGTAGCTGGCTGTGGCCAAGAAGCTACCATAACCTTGTCGCTTGTCATCTATACCATACACCTGGACATTCTTACAGCACATACAATACACATAGCGGCATCGTCTGTCAACCCTATATATGGTCCTGGGCACACTCCTCCCTACCTAGATATATGTGATCACTCAGACTATCCACGCATCTATCTACCTGTAGATCAATGCTTGCCATCACTTACAATGCAGTACTGTGTATGCAGAAGGGTTCATCTTTGTTGTCTGTTCCTCCCATGTACTTCTCTATATCTTCTTCCTCAGTGCCACCATGTTGACCACTCACTTCTAGTACATTGTCCTTCCCTTCACCCAAATCAATACTTGTCTCTGCCTGTCTAACAGTGTTCCCTCCCTCCCCTCCTATCCCTGGTAACTAACAAAGAAAGCTTCCTTCCATATATAAACCTTTCCTTGACTTTTTACAATAGTGAACTAATACAGTATTTGTCCATCTATGATTGACTTACTTCATTCAGCATAATGTCCTCCAAGTTCATCCATGATATACAGTGTTTTGCAGATTCCACATTATTCTTTAGTGTTGCATAATATTGAATTGTGTGTATGTACCACAGTTTGGTTATCCATTCTTCTCTTGATGGGTTGTTTCCATCTCTTTGCTATTGTGAATAGTGCTGCGGTGAACATGGCTGTGCATACATCTGGCTCTTACTTCTTTAGGATATATACCTAGTAATGAGATTGCAGGATCAGATGGTATTTTTAATTACAACTTTTTAAGGAATCACCATATTGCTTTCCATGGTGGTTATATCACTTTACAGTCCCACCAGCAGTGTATGAGTGTCCCAGTCTCTCCACATCCTCACCAGCATTTGTTATTTTCTGTGTTGTTGAATTTTGCTATCAGTGCTGGGGTGAGATGGTATCTCATTGTTTTGATGGCTAATGATTGTGAACATTGCTTCATGTGTTTCTTGGCCCCCTGAATATCTTCTTTGGTGAAGTGTCTACTTATATCTTCTGCCCATTTTTAATTTGGATTGATTGTCATTTTTGTTGCAGTACTGGAGGTTTTCTTAATATAAATTTTAGCAATAAGTCCTGGGTGGTATATTGTTGCCAAATATTTTTTTCCCAATCTGTAGGTTCTCTTTTACTCTTTTGGAGAAGTCTTTGGAAGCACATAAAAATTTATGTAATTTTTAGAAGGTCCCAATCATCTAGTTTACTATCTTCTGCTATTTGTGCATTGTGGGTGATGTGGGGATAGTCTATTTATGCCATAAACTAGAGCCCCTAAATTTACTCCTGATTTTCCCCTGAAGAACTTTATAGCTTTAGGTTTCACATTTAAGTCTTTGATCTATCTGGAGTTAGTTTTTGTGTGTGGTGTGAGGTACAGATCTTGTTTCATTTTTCTGCAAATGGGTATCCAGTTTTGCCAGCAACATTTGTTAAAGAGTCTCTCTCTTTCCCATTTAATGGCTTTTGGCCCTTTGTCAAAGATCAGCTGACCATCATAGGTCAATGGATCTCTTTCTGGGTTCTCAATTCTATTCCACTGGTCTGTGTGTCTGTCATCATACCAATACCAAGCTGTTTTGATTACTGTGGCTTTATAGCAGGTTTTGAGATCTGGGAGTGTGAGACCTCCTACTTTGTTCTTCTTCAGTAGTACTTTGCTTGTCCAAGGTCTCTTTCCTTTCCATATAAAATTAATAATTGATTTGTCCATATCCTTAAAGAATGTTGATGGGATCTGGGATTACATGAATGTATTGATTGCTATGGGTAGTATTAACATTTTCTTAATGTTCAGTCTTCCTATACACAAGCATGGTATGTTACTCCATTTATATAGATCTCTTATGGTTTCTTGAAGTTGTGTAGTTTTCTTTGTACAGGATTTTTGTGTCCATGGTAAGATTTACCCCAAAGTATTTTGTTTTGGGCAGCACTAATTCTTTATTTCAATTTTTTTTTTTTGAACTGTAGTTTGGGTGAAAGTTTACAAAGCAAATGAGTTTTCCATTCAACAGTTTATACACATGTTGTGTCATGACATCAGTTGCAATCCCGTCAATGTAACAGGACTTTTCTCACTTCTTCCCTGGGTTCCTGGTTTCCATTCATCCTCCTCCTTCACCACTTTCTGCCTTCTGAGTTTTGTTTTGGGGCACATGTTACCCTTTTGGTCTTATATGGTTAGTTGTTCTGAGGAGCCTGTTCCTCATGAGTGTTATTTTTCATTTTACAGACTTGTTTGTTGATTGGGTGCAAGGTAATCCCTGGACTTAGGTTCAATTTCAGGCTTAGGGGTTCTACTAGTCTTTCTCACACCAATAAGTCTAGTCCTTTTTATGTTTTTGAATTTTGTTCTACTTTTTTTTTTCTTTCCTCCCTTTCTATCCAAGGCTTTCTATTGTAATCCTGATCAGAGTACTAGGTAGTGGTAGCCAGGAACCATCTAGTGCTTCTGTCTCTTGAGTATTGGAGGTTGTGCTTCATGGGTCCATTTGTCCTTTGGGTTAATTATTTCCTTGAGTCTTTGATTTTCTTCAGTCTTCTTTGCTCTGGACAAGGAGAGACCAATAGTTACACCTTACATGGCTGCTCACAAGCTTTCAAGACTCCAGTTGTTACTCACTGAAGTAGGATGTAGAACCTTATTTCTGTAGACTGTGTTATGCCAATTGACCTAGATGTCACAGAGACTGTGGTCCTAAGTCCTCAAGCCCAGTGAGTCATTCCCTTGAGATGTTTGATTATTGCTTAGAAGTTTTATAATAGTGGTCTCATATAATATTTATCCTTTTGTGATTGACTTATTTCACTCAGCATAGTATCCTCCTGCTTCATCCATGTTATGTCTACCT
>NW_006921793.1:2612146-2620242 GCF_000298275.1 Orycteropus afer afer | reverse complement strand
GAGGAGTGGCTGGTGGGTTTGAACCACCAGCCTTCTGGTTAGCAGTTAAGTGCTTTAGCCACTATGCTACCAGAGCTCCTATGTATATATTTATAGCACATGTAAATACATATGTAGAAATATTCTTTGTCACCTGTATGTACGTGCACATGCACACACATATATGCACTCATATGTATATTCTCATTCCCCTTTCCACATCTGTTCAGCTTGCATGTCTACCTACATATGTATCTACTAGTAGATGTTGTTTATTATTACTTTTATTGCAGGATTGTGTATATAATAGTATTTATCTTTGTTGTCTTTTACTCTGTTATTCCCAGTGATTTTCTTTGTCATTGGTCTTGTTGTGCTGCTCTTGTTATATATGACTTTCTCTTCACTCCCCCATTACTACATGTCTACTCTCTAGTTAGTGATTTACCTTTGCTTCCCCTCCTATACCTGATAACCATCAAAGAATGTTATTTTCTGTGTATAAAACTTTTCTTTATTTGTTATAATAGTGGTCTCATATAATATTTATCCTTTTGTGATTGACTTATTTCACTCAGCATAGTATCCTCCTGCTTCATCCATGTTATGTCTACCTCAGTTTTACACACTGTTTTTTGTATTCAAAAATCTGTAGCCATCAGTGTTCAGTGCAGAACTATTCACAGTTGCCCGAAGGTGCAAACAACCTGTCTCAGTTGTCTAGTTCTAGTATAACAGAAATACCACTGGTGGGTGACTTTAACAAACAGAAATTATGTCCTTGTGGTCTAGGAGGCTAGAAGTCCAAATTCAGGGCAGTGGTGCTAGGGGAAGTCTCTGTCTATCTGCTGTTGGGGGAAATCCTTCTTGGCATTCCTTGGAGATCTCCACATAGCATCTATCTTTCCCCCATTCCTACTTGGTTGCTTCTGTGCTAATCTACTCCTTTTATATTTCAAAAGTGATTAGTTAAGACATATCCTACACTGAACTGATACAACCTCATTAACATAACAAAGAAAATCCTAGTTCCAGATGGTATTAAATCCACACATATAGGGGTTAGGATTTACAACACATATTTTTTGGGGATGCAATTCAATCCATAATGCAACCCAAGTGTCCATCACAGATGAATGGATAAAAATGTCTTATATCTATACAATGCAATGTTACTCAGCCCTAAAGAAAAATGAAGTCCTGATACATGTCACAAGCTAGAAGAACCTTGAAAACATTATGCTGAGTTAAATAAGTCAATCATAGAAGGACAAATATTATATAATCCCACTTATATGAAATACCCAGAATAGGCAAACACAGAGACCAAAGTTTATTAGTGGTTACTAGACATCCTTGGAAGGAAGATGGCGCAATCTACTTCTGTAGTGATACTGCCTCGGAAACCCCAGGAGGGGTCGCTATGAGTCAGGTCCAACTCAATGGCACATAACAACAACAACAACAGACATGAGTGGAAGGGGGAAATGAGGAGTACTGCTTTAGAGGTACTGCCTTTCTGGTAAAGGTGCTGAAAAAAGTTAAGAAGTTTGGTGATAATGGTTACACAACATGGGGAACATAAATCATGCCACATGTCATCAGGAAATGAGATTACAGAGGGAAGTAGAGTCCAGATCACTGGTAGGATTTTACTTTCACTCTAAGTAAAATGGAGAGTCATTGCAGTTTTGAGCAAATGAACGTGACCTGACTTACAGTCTAAATGGGTCCCTCTGGGTGCTGTGTTGAGAATAGATGGTAAGAGACAAGTAGAAACAGGCAGGAGGTGTTAGCTGTGACCCAGATGAGAGGTAATGGTGGCTCAAACTGTACTAAGAAGTAGTTAGATGTGTTTTTGATATATTTTTAAACAGAACCAACAAGATTTCCTGATAGAATGAATGTTTCTTAGTTGAAAGAAGAAGAGTCAAGGATAAGTAAAGATTTTGGCCTGAGTGACTAGAAGGAAAGCGTTGTCCTCAGATCAGATGGGGAAGGCTACAGATACAGCAAAATTTCATTGGGAGAGGGAATCAGGAGTTCAGGTTTAGACATGTTGAATTTGTGGTATCTATTAGACTCATAATAGGAAGAAACAGCTGCAAATATCCATTAAAAATTGGAACATGGAATGTACGAAGTATGAATCTAGGAAAATTGGAAGTTGTCAAAATGAAATGGAATGCATAAAGATTGATGTCCTAGGCATTAGGGAACTGAAATGGACTGTTTTTGGCAATTTTGAATCAGACAACCATATGATCTATTATGCTGGGCATGACAAATTGAAGAGGAATGGTGTAGCATTCATCGTCACAAAGAATGTTTCCAAGATCTATCCTGAGGTATGATGCTGTCAGTGATAGGATAATATTCACATGCCTACAAGGAAGACCAGTTAATACTACTGTTACTCAAATTTATGCACCCACCACCAAAGCCAAAGATGAGGAAATTGAAGATTTTACCAACTTCTGTAGTCTGAAATTGACCAAACATGCAATCAAGATGGTTGATTATCAGTGGTGATTGGAATGCAAAAGTTGGAAACAGAAGAATCACTGGTAGTTGGAAAATATGGCCTTGGTGATAGAAATGACGCTGAAGGTTGCATGATAGAATTTTGCAAGACCAATGACTTATTCATTGCAAATACCTTTTTTCAACAACATGAATGATGGTTATACACGTGGACTTAGGCAGATGGAGTACACAGGAATCAGATCGACTACATCTGTGGAAAGAGGGGCCAGGAGCTAACTATGAAACAGACCATCAGTTGCTTGTATGCAAGTTCAAGTTGAAGCTGAAGACAAACAAATCCACAAGAAACAAAATATGACTTGATTGTATCCCTCCTGAATTTAGAGACCATCTAAAGAATAGATTTGATGCACTGAACACCAGTGACTGAAAACCAGAAGAATTGTAGGATGACATCAAGAGCATCATCCATGAAGAAAGCAAAAGGTCATTAAAAAGACAGGAAAGAAAGAAAAGACCAAAATAGACATCACGAGATTCTGAAACTTGCCTTTGAATGAAGAGTAGCTAAAGCAAATAGAAGAAATGACAAGATAAAAGAGCTGAACAGAAGATTTGAAAGAGCAGCTTGAGAAGACAGAGTCAATTATTATAATGAAATGTGCAAAGATCTGGAGTTAGAAACCCAAAAGGGGAGAATACGTTTGGCATTTCTCAAACTGAAAGAACTGTAGAAAAAATTCAAGCCTCAAGTTGCAACATTGAAAGATTTTATCAACAAAATATTGAATGATGCAAGAAACATCAAAAGAAGATGGAAGGAATACCCAGAGTCACTGTACCAAAAAGAATTGGTAGATGTTCATCCATTTCAGGAGGTGGTGTAAGATCAAGAACCAATGGTATTGAAGGAAGAGGTGGACACTGCATTGAAGGAATTGGTGAAAAACAAGGCTCCAGGAATTTACAGAATACCCATTGAAATGTTTGAACAAAAGAATGCTGCTCAGGAGGCACTCACTCGGCTATGCCAAGAGATTTGCAAGACAGCTACCTGGCCAACTGACTGGAAGAGATTGCAGTGGGCAAATCTGCCGCAAAAGACCTCTTTAAAGTGCTGAAGAGCAAAGATGTCTCCTTGAAGACTAAGGTGTGTCTCACCCAAGCCATAGTATTTTCAATCACCTCATATGCATGTGACAGCTGGACAGTGAACAAGGAAGACCGAAGAAGAGCTGATGCTTTTGAGTTGTGGTGTTGGTGAAGAATACTGAAAGTACCATGGACTGCTAAAAGAACTAACAAATCTATCCTGGAAGAAGTGTAGCTGGAATGTTCCTTAGAAATGAAAATGGCCAGACTTCATGTCCCTTACTTGAATCATGTTATCAGAAGGATCATTCCTTGGAGAAAAATATCATGCTTGGTAAAGTGGAGGGTCAGTGAAAAAGGAGAAGGTCCTCAACGAGATGGATTGACATGGTGGTTGCAATGATGGACTCAGGAATAACAAGGATTGTGAGGCTGGCACAGGACCGGGCAGTGTTTCATTCTGTTGTACAGAGGGTCTCTGTGAGTCGGAGTTGACTCGACGGCACCTAACAATAACAACAACAACATTAGAAATCTAAGTGGAGATGTCAAGTAGGCAGTTGAACGTAGGAGTCTGACATTTAGGAAAGAGGTCTAGGCTATAGATACACATTTGGAAGTAGTTAGCATAGAGCTAATCTTAAGGAATGAGTAGGGGTTAGATCATTTAGGAAGTGAGTGTACATAGAAGAATTGTGAACCCATGACTGACTGTGGAGTATTAAGGATTGAGGGGTAGGTGGAAGGTGGAGAGTCAGCAAAGGAGTTTGAGAAGGAGTGAGCAACAAGATAAGATGATAATCAAGGAATGTGTGTCCTGGAAGCCAAGTGAGAATAGTATGTCAGGTTGGGGGAGTAATTAACTGTGCCAGATAGTGCTGACGTCAAGTAATGGTGGAACTGAAGATTGACCACTGGATTTAGCACCATGGGGGTCAATGGTAACCTCAAAAAGAGCACAGTTGGTGGAGATATAAGCTTTTCCTAATTTTCTTACTCTTTAGGGGAAGACAAACTAAAATAAAACCATATTGGGAGTACTCATCAATTTTATGGGTAATTTTGCATCTTTTACTGTAACACAAATTAAGGAGACTGGAATCCCTACATTAATTAGGGACATAAACAATTTCTGTATATAATAGCTCTGTTGAGATATATACATACCATACAATTCACTCATTTAAATTATGTAATTCAGTAGTTTTTGGTCCATGCGCCGATGGCCTTATCACATTCAATTTTAGAACATTTCATCACCCTGAAAAGAAACAACTTACCCATTAATATTCATTCACTCCCCATTTCCCCCAATCACCCCTCGTCCCTATGCAATCACCAGTCAACTTTCTGTCTCTATGGATTTGCCTATTCTGGATATTTCACATAAATGGAATCATATAATTTGTGTTCATTTGCGACTGCCATGTTTCACTTTGCATAATGTTTTTAAGGTTCATTCATGTAGTAGCATGTATCAATACTTCATTCATTTTTATTGCTAAATAATCTGTTGCTTGTATATACCACCTTTTATTTGTCCATTCATCAGTTCATGTACCTTGAGTTGTTTCTACTTTTTTGGCTATAATGAATAATACTGCTATGAACATTTATGTACAAGTTTTCGTGTGGACATGTGTTTTTATTTCTTTTTTTGTATATACCTAGGAGTGAAATTGGATTTCTACTTTCTTGATAATACTCCCAAGTGGCCTATATCAGTATTGCCATAATTTCAGAGATAAAGGTTGAAAAATGAGGCAAAGTTGAAAAGTAGAACGTAACATACATGTTGTCTCCTTTTCTTTTCAGGTCCCCAGGCTTATAGAGCTCTTTGTTGAATGTGATTCTAGTACTAAACGAATGGATATCTTTCTTTTTTACTGTTTTGGTTGATAATACTATAAATAGTAACCCACATCAAAAGGGGCAGAGAGTGATGGAGAAAATCCATCTCCATTGACTTACAGATAAAATAAGATTATTTCAGAATCCAGGTCATTGTTCACTTTTTATGCATTTTCTTACAGACTTTCCATAGTAAAGATGCCAGGAAAGGCAGCCAAATATATTGACTTAGAGAAAAGAAAAAGAAAAAAAAGACTTGTAATTGCTTATCACTCCTTGGGTTTACTTCTGAGGAGCATCAATTAAAAACCTCAAACATGTAGCTTTTTTCAGTGGAATTATATTAATATGAAAGTAGTTTTATCAAATATGCATGTGTGTGTGTGTCTGTGTGTGTGCGTGTATGTGTTTTAAACGTTTCCATAATGAGTTCCCAAGTGCTTTTTTGGCTGTGGTTATTAAAGCTTGTGTGTTTGCGATTTATTTGGCAAAATGCCTGTGGTGAAGAAAGGATATAGTGTTCTCTTGGTTCTTTGCCCAAAGTAATTTTAGAGAAGTCTGTGACTGTATTTAGTTAATGTCATTCATTGGAGACAAGTCATTGTAATTACATTTGATCTCAATCAGTTTACAGTTGTTTTATCATGTTTTCATGCTGAATATCTACTCAGACATCATAGCAAAACTTAATAGCTACTGTTTTATTTCTACATAAAATGTTTTATAGCCCTTTTTTTTTTTTTTTCAATACACATCAGGTTTTAATCATCACTGCTCCACGGCGAGAGGAAAACGATGGATCAAGAACTATCAAAAATCCTTAACTACGTAAAATTTTATTTTGGGTCACCTTACCATAAAAGATATTGAATGTATTTTGTGGCATTTTCTCCCAACATGTTAACCATTGTAGACGGGTTACAATATTTGGAGGAAACCATATGAAGTGTGGAACTTAATTCACCCAAGATGGTTTACATATGGCCTGTGGGTATGAGTATTACATTTGGAAATGGGTATGCCAATATTTTGAACAGCACCTGGGTAATTCAGAATAAAAGGCAACATATGGATATTCTTGGGATTTAAAAATGGGTTATCTTTTTTATGTTGTTGTTAAAGTGAATTATCTTAACTGTGAGGCTACACATTTCGTTATTGTTTCAGAAAGTTTGCTCTAACATCTGCACCGTGTGACAGAGTTACATTAACCACCGAAAACCAAATCAGTTGTTGTCAAGTCAACCTTGACTTATAGCTACCCTACGTGTGTCAGAGTAGAACTGGCTCCGTAGGGTTTTTTAAGCTGATTTTTCTGAAGTAGGTCACCAAACCTCTCTTCCAAGGTGACTGGATGGATTTGAACTGCCAGTGTTTTGGATGGCAGCCAAGCATGTTAACCATTTGTACCATCCAGGGACTCCAGAGGTATGTTGTTGTTGGATGCCATCAAATCTTCTGGACTCCTAGTAACCCCATGGGACAGAGTATAACTACCCCCTAGAGTTTTCTAGGCTATAGTCTTTAAGGGAAAATATCAACACTTTCTCCCACAGAGCCAACTGATAGGCTCGAACCAACAACCTTCCAGTTAGCAGCCGAGGGCTTATCCACTGTATGGTTGATTCATTGTAACATCCAGGGCTTCCCAGGATGTTATTTACAGGTACCAAATGCTGCACCCACCAGCCACTCCTCAGAAGGAAGGTTGGGCAATCTACTTCCATAGTGATACTGCCTCAGAAACCTAAGGAGGGGTCGCTGTGAGTCGGGTCGACTCCACGGCACAAAACAACAACAAAATGCTGTAGGCTCTTATGCATCAGACAGTCCTGATTTGCTGATGTGAAAACCTGGATGCACCAGTGAATTTGGGTGAATTCACTAGTTATCTCCCAAGTGTCAGTTCTCACTATGCCTTATTTTTCCCAAAAGGTTAGTCCTGGGGCTCCTGAAACTGCTGTAGGAGTCTACATTGTTAAAGAAGCTCCTGTGTGTAATTAATGGGAAACTTTGACATCCAGCTGAGAACATTAGTTTGCATCAAAAAAGGCAAGATAGAGGATTAAAGAAATTTTAGTCCTAATCTAATTAACACCAATTAAAAGATGCAGATGAATTTGCACCAACAAATTGTTAATTATGCACCAATTTGCCTGTTCTATGACCAAAACAAAATTAAAGAAGTATTTATTATCTTTTTTGTTTCAGGAGACTTACATAGAGGGTTTGTTACAATCATCTTTTGTATAATTAAAGCCAAGGTAGGAGGTAAGAGTTCCTGTGAAATCTTTCACTCTCCAGGCATTTTAATTTAGGTTAACTTGTTAAAAACTGAATGTGCAGAATAATTCTCTTTTCATTCGTTACTTCCCAAATATTTAGTGAGAGCCTACTAGGTGCTGGGCACTTGCTCCATGCAGTGATAAACTGGGCATATATGCAGCAATTATTTTTTTCTCACTCAGGATATTTTAACTGCTTGCTTGCATTTTTTATTTACTGCTCTTTAGAAAAGAGTGCTTTCATCTAAATTGTATAGCTAATTCCTCTTTCTTGGATACATAGGAAAATTGGGTTTTTTGATCTCAAGAAACCTTCCATGTTCCAGGACTTTTTTTTTTTAATTGTGATTTGGGTGAAGATTTACAGAGCAAATTCACTTTCCATACAGCAGTTCACATATA
>NW_006921793.1:2579483-2610586 GCF_000298275.1 Orycteropus afer afer | reverse complement strand
CCACCAGCAGTGTATGAGAGTCCCAATCTCTCCACAACCTCACCAGCATTTATTATTTTCTGTCTTGTTGAACTTTGCTACTAGTGTTGGAGCAAGATGGTACCTCATTGTTGTTTTGATTTGCATCTCTCTAATAGCTAATGATCGTGAGCATTTCTTCATATGTTTGTTAGCCGCTTGAATATCCTCCTTGGTGAAGTGTCTATTCATATCTTCCAGAACTTTTCTTGATAACCTGACCTTTTAGGGTATTCAGCTTAGACTTTCTCACTTGGCCAGTCTGTATTTCTGTTGACCAGAGTATTACTCAGACGTCCACTGCACTGGGACTTTCTTTGTTCTTTTTGATTCACTCATATAGCTCCTCAGATGGTGATCTGAGTAGTTGTTCAGGGGTGGTGAAGCACAGTCCTGTTATATCTGCAAATGACACATCTGTCTAAGTGTCATGTAATGAGTAACCACAACCCACTTTATATAAACCATATTTCTTCAGTTTCCAAGTGGGGGGATGGGAGAGCGAGATGTATAGTGGAAATGAAAAGAAAACCATATCTATGGATTCCTGTAGCCATGATTATATACAAAATTCAACCAAGGTCATATTAAACTCCATTCAGAGAAAATGTTTGGTCAACTACTTTCTAGTATAAGAAATATGTTTCTAAAAAGTAATGCAAATCACTGTGTAATGTATATGCTTAGAATTTACATAACAGTATTTAAATGACTATATTTTATTCTTGGGGCAACAGTCAGTATAAAAATTGGGTATGCTTATATGTGTTTTCTCAATATTTGTGCTTGAAACATTTGCATTCACAACTTTGGCAAAAAACAAAGTCAGTTTTACAGGCCAGTGTTCTCACTGGCAAGCATAAAACAAAAAGTGGAAGGCATTTTTAAAAAACATTATCTTCCTCCAGACATTCACAAAACAATAGCTGATATCTATCTTTGTCCACTAGAGCACTCTTTTTACTTCTCTGTGCTCATGGAACAGGTCTTTGAGGATATAGTACATCTTAAAATGTACTCCCAATTCATAAATTCCACTTTAAACTTTTGGTGAATTGCGTTAAACAGTGCATACCTTTGATGAAATGTCATTGTAAGGGTTAAGATGAGATGGCAGAGTTGCCTGGGTGATGTCCCTATTGCTTTGAAATTTAAAAAAATAAAATAAATAATAGCTAAGTTTACCAAATCTTATAAAAGGTAATTTTACATGAATCCTCCAAAAATAGTTTGAGAAAGGCTAGCCAGCCAACAGACCACACCTCCCACCTCCAATCCAAAGCCCAAAAGTTTGTCACCATTAGTAGAAAAGCCTGGTTCAGTTAGTTAGTTAAACTTTGTATTGTGATTTGGGTGAAAGTTTGCAGAGCAAATTGGTTTTCCATTCAACAAATCACACATATTTGATTCCTAACATTGACTGCAATCTCCACAATGTAACAGCACTCTTCCTACTTCCTCCCTGTGTTTATCATTTCCCTTGGTCCTTCTTTCCTATCCCTTTCTTCCTTCTGAGCTTTATCCCTGGGCAAATGCTGCCCTTTTGATCTCCTGTGGTTGATTGTTCTAAGGAAGCCTGTTTGTTTTATACCTAAGCAAGATCTTCAGTTATCTTACGTGTTTCTTCTGTTGAATGGCCTGCCGGGGTAGAATAGGAATTGTGAGCATGTTCTCTAGAGCTGCTGCTGAGCAGCCCACACATCGTCTACATTCCATACCCGACCTCCCTCTAACCAGTGGCACAGATGAGGGTGGCTGCTGAGATTAAGGAATCCAGTCCTCTGTAGCTTTGGGACACATTGCTTATGTTTCTCTCACTATCCTGAAACCTTAGTTACATTGGCATCAGGCTTCAACCAAATAAGCAAATAACCTAGCTCATATGCCTCACATTTTTCATGATGTTTTACAGGGGCCACATGCTTTCTTCTATCCTGTTAAAGAAGAAAACAGTGATTTTATTTGTTCTATAAATTTTAATTTTCCTTTTGTGATTATTTTGACCCAGAGTCATATGCATCAAAAGATTTTGAAAGGAATCATTTGTTTATGAGCAATGCCTGTAAGAAGAACATAGTATTATAATTTACTGAGACTAAAGAGGCATGAGGAGCTCTGGTAGCATAGTGCCTAAGGCACTTGACTGTTAACCAGAAGGCTGGCGGTTCAAACTCACCAGCCACTCCTCAGAAGGAAGGTTGGGCAATCTACTTCAGTAGTGATAACTGCCTCGGAAACCCAAGGAGGGGTCGCTATGAGTTGGGGCAGACTTGACGGCACATAACACCAACAACAACAACAAAGAGGCATGAAAAGTACATGTTATGAGTGATCCCAGATCAAATCTTGGGCCAGAAAATAAATATCTTGGATTAGAATGCACATTATTGGGACAATTGCAAAATCTGGATAAAATACTATGGAATAAATAGTAATGTTGATAATATTGTAGCAGTGTAAGATTTCCTAAGTTTGATCATTGTAGTACAGTTGTAGAGGAATGTGTCCTTGAAAGTATTTAAGGTAAAGAGACATAATGAATACAACTTACAAATGGTTCAGGAAAAAATAAAAATAAAAAATACACACACACATACATCTCCTGGATCCTGGGTGCCACAAATGGTTTATTTTCAACTACTAACCTACAGCGTGCTTGGTAAAGTAGAGTGTTTGTGAAAAAGAGGAAGACCCTCAGTGAGAAGGACTGACAATGGCTACAACAGTGGGCTCAAACACAGCAATGATTGTGAGGATGGTGCGGGACCAGCCAGTGTTTCTTCCTTCTGTTGTGCATAGGGTCACTGTGATTTGGGGCCAACTTGATGGGCCCTAAGAACAACACTAACCTACAGGTGGTTGGTTTATACCCACCTGGCAGTGCAGCAGAAGAAAGGCCTGGTGATCTGCTTCTGTACAGATTGTGAAATCCTACGAAGCAGTTCTACTCTTTAGTTACGTGAGGCTATAGCTCAGAGTCAGAATTAACTGATGACAATGGGTTTAGTTTTACATACGGGAGAAGCATGTGCTAATGATAGCACAAATGTGGGAAATTGTTAACAGTTGATGAATCTGGATAAAGAGTATCAGTTTTTTGTGCTGTTCTTGCAGCTTTTCTGTTACTTTGAATTTGTTTAGATGATAATAATAATAATAAAACAACAATAACAAATGTGGACTTTCCCAAAATGACTATAAGATGGAGCCATGGGTTTAAGTGAGCATGAGAACTGAATTTCACTGTATGTTCCCTTTCAGACAGGACTTCACAAAGACCCTCTTTTATAAAGAAAACAACCAGCCAATAAAACAGTATTAGAGTACATTATATATGTGACCAATCATTTTATAAAGTCTCATGTAAGCCTTCAGGCATAATTGGAGTTCTTAGCAAAATACTTTGGTTTTTAATATTTCTATGACCCTCTAAGGGGGACTTAGCAATTACTCTTAAATTTTCAAAGTGGTGCATGTAGTTTTAGCTGTGTGACTTCCATTAAAGCCCATAGGAGTCTTGTTGCTAAAACATCACACAACCCATGAAAATGTGTTCCTTCTTGTGAAATTGTTAGAAGTAATGGGTATGGAAGTGTAGCCCCAGCATTTCTGGTACATTTACAGGCTTTCTACACTTGTTTCAAATTTTATACTTTTATAAAGATTCAACAGTTCTATAGGAATTGGAAGGGGGAAAAAAACCCTATTATATGTATTTCCAAAGTGAAGGATAGAAAATATAGTAGCATTGACTGTGTGTGTGTGTGTGTGTGTATATATATATAAATAATTCAAGAAAATCCAAATGTTTATCATTTTGTATGTTTTTTCAAAATTAATATATCCACTGAGTTTTTTAAGTATGCCTTTAAACCAAACATTTTTAAAAAATGAAATTTAATGGCCATCTTTCACTATAATCACATATAGCATTTTTAGTTTTTAACAGCCTTTGTTGAAACCTACATAACTGAAGCATCATATAAGCAGAACTTCAGTTTTATGTTGAGGGGAAGGGAGAGTCTTCTCAGTGGACAAGGTTTATTAAGTTCCATCTCTGCCAGGAACCTGACATATATTACTCTCCTGCATCCACACAACATCCCTGTGATATGGGCACTGTCATTCATATTATAGGAGTCCTATTGGCTCAGTGGTTAAGCACTCGGTGGCTAACCCACCAAAACCAAAAAACCAAACTCACTGCCATCGAGTCCATTCTGAGCCATAGCAACTAGTTACCTTTGGGTTTCCGAGGCGGTAAATCTTTATGGAAGTAGATTGGCCAGTCTTCCTTCCGAGATGGCTGGTGAGTTGAAATGCCGATCTTCTGGTTGGCAGTCAAATAAATGCCTTAGGCACACAGGTTGATGTTTTGCATCCACCCAGAGGCTCCACTGGAGAAAAGACCTGGCAATCAGCTCCTCTAAAGATTTAACCAAAAAACCAAACTCACTGCGGTCCAGTCGAGTTGAATCGAATCCGACTCATAGTGATCCCTCCTTGGGTTTCCCAGGCGGTATTTCTGCACAAGTTGATTGTCTAGTCTTCCTTCCGAGGAGTGGCTGGTGGGTTTGAACCGCCAGCCTTCTGATTAGCAGTCAAATGACTTAGGCACTACGCCACCAGAGCCCCTAAAAATTACAGACTAGAAAATCCTACGGGGCACATTAGGTCAGTATGAGTCGGAATGACTGGAGGGCACCTAACAACAACAACGTTCCTGTTATACAACTGAGGAAACTGAGGCCCACAGAGGTTGAACCCAGAAACATAGCTGAGGTCTCCCCTATTATTCTGTTGTGCTACACAGTGAAGAGAGTGTGGCAGATACGCACATGATGTTTGTAGGCACACTGAGCCAAGAAGAAGGTTGTGATCCTGAGAGGCCTCCTGACCCAGACTATGTTGATGCTCGGAATTCTGTAGGAAAATAGAGCAGCTTAGTTTGAACAGAGTATACCCAGCTGGCCCCAGGCTTAAACAGGTGGTGGCTAAGCACACCGTCTTGGACAGAGCACCAGCACCGCCTCCACCCTGAATTTCTGGCGGCCTGCCCATAACACACGTGTGGACTTTTGGGGTGCAGCCCAGTCCCTCTTGGGACAGAAGTATCATTGGAGATTTATGCCCACAATCCTTTGAGGAGACACTAGAGGCCAGGAACTGAACTGACCTCAGCCGTAGAGGTTTTTTTTTTTTTTTTTTTTAACACATTCATCCTGTAAAGTGAGAGAGAAGGAAAAAGAAAAGGGAGAAGGGGAGACAGAGAGGGACTCAGTGAATATTTCTTGAGTTAATCATTGGCTCTGTTTCATTGGTGCCTTTTATTACTGCAGATTCTGTTACTAAGCAGTATTGAGTTATCATTTTTATTCTTTATTGAATCTGTAGAAGATCTTGTAGGCATTATTTTCTCCTGAAATCTCTATTAACATTTGGATAGTAGGTTTGAGGATAGGTTTTTTAAATGGAGAATTTGATGTAGAACCATTTTTTTCAACATAGCAATGAACAAATAGCATCAGTTGGAAATGAGCTGTGCCACTGACTTAAAGCGTCTCAGCTGGTGCCTGAGCGGAGGATTGTCTAAATAAGGAAATTTCAGAAGGGTAGAGGAGAATATCAAGGTACAAATGGGAGGAAATAAGCCATTGTTCCTTTAAAAACCATCGTACCCTAGATAATGAAAGGCTATGAAATAGTTCTTTTTAAAACAGTAACTTCTTAACTCCACAGCCCTAAGAGCTCCAAGGGTCACTTGCAGAGAGCCGGAGGGTTACACCTGCCTTGCATAGATTAGGGCCCACTGCAGCTGTCTTCATTTGCAAGACTAAGGTGTAGCCCGGAGAGGCTGTGAGTCTCAGCATGAAGCACTCCTTCTTGATCTCAATAGGCTGGCGGTTCACATTAAGATGGCCATTGCCAGCCAGGCTCAGAAACTGCAAGATGAGGCAGGCAGCTACTTCCTGAGTTTTACGCATCAGACCTTACAAGGTATGAAGTGGGAGCCCTTATGTAAGCCTGGCTTGAATCAGCCATACCGTTTACAACCAGCTTTACTGAACAGCAGCTGCCTAAACTACCTGGTATATATAACCCTGGGTCAAACAAGTCATTGGCATATGTACATGTTTGTAAAGAGTTTGTAAATGTGTAGGATGGTCTATTGATGAGGACAAAAGGAAACGCTCTTTGGAAAATAAACTAGTCAACGTCAGTCTGAGGGTTGGATACGCTTTCCCTGTAATGTGCATTCGTTTCACAGAAAATACAATTAGGATAATTCTGTGTGTTCGCTACAGGAAGGAAGTAGTATACTGCTTGCGAATGGTAGACTAAATGAGGGAACCATTAAAGGGCTTTTAATAGACTTGAACCAAAAGACATAAGGGACTATAGTTATGTTCCCTTAATTGAAAAATATTTTGCAGTGTGAGGAGACGTAATCAAAGTTTCATTACATACCTGGTCAGGGACTGGGCTGAATGTTTCTTTAAGCACTTTGATAAAAAGCCCATTGAAGACTTGTTAGTTATGTGAGAATATGTATGAAGTGCTTATCATCTCTCCGGTGGGTGCCTGAGTATCAGATACTTGGTTTACTGTGTTGGGTTGGATGCTTCTGTTCTAATTTCTAATGAACTTTACCACCAGACTACTTGATCATGACTAAGCCCATGAACAATGCAAATGGAATTGCCCCCTGATGGTGAGGAATGGGCCCAGATGGCCCTTAAAAGGTGATAATTAGGAAATATAGCATATCTGAGTAGCTAGAAAGAGAGAAACTTGTTAAAGACAGTCAATCTGTTTGAAGCAATGGTCTTTCCCTTAATTATATGCATTTTCATTTAGAGTCGCTTTAATGTAAAATTTTCCCAGGAAAAATTTTTATTAGGTTAAAACCTAGAACCATACATACACACATTTATATTTTTTGCTGCTTTGTTTCAGATTATTTTGAAAATTCTTTCCTTCATACATTTATTTCCCCCAGATTTGTGTAACAGACTTGCTGTGTGTGTTTTAGGTTATTTTAGCTCTTTTGCTAAAACAGTGGGGGAGTGATTAAAAGTGAGAAAAATATTTACAAACTGAGCTTTTAAAGTTAAAATAGTTGCAGAATATCACAGTCTGTGATTTCATATACTTCGCAAGATTGCCTTAAATGTATTGCCTTCTTGGTAACATAATGTCCAAATCTTTTCTGAATGTGTCATTCAAATAATTTTAAATTGAAAAGTTAGACTTTTAAATAATTCTACTTTTATCTTAATTAGCATATTTACATTTGCTAAGGATACCATATTTAGTCAGGTTCTTTTAGTACACAAACTTGGCGTTGCCACAAGAGTAACAACTAAACTGGGCATGAGAAAGTGGTGACATGAAGAGAGAGAAGACACATCTTCAACCTGTCTCTTCCAGCTTCTACATAGAACGGAGGATGGTGAAAATGGCTGTTCCAGGGAACTACATCATAGTGCAAAACCCGTAAGGACAGCTTTTTCTCTAGCTGTGAAATCAGAAAGTAAAATTACATTCAAGTGGTAAATGACATTATTCCAGATATTTTGGCATTAATATTTTGGCAGATGAGTTGCTTTCCTGAAATTACCCAACACCATTATTCATCCTGATTAATGCCACTTGTACAGATGCACCTTTGGGATTGAGGCCAAAGTGAGACCTGCATTTTCCAGGTCTGCCCACTCTAGGTTTCAAAGAGCTTTGCATAAAATAAGCTTCACAGACTGCCCACCCCACTTCTTTCCTCTCCCATCCTAAAAAAGTACAAATGTAGGGTCCCAGGATCTAGTCTGTGGAGGCTTAATAGAGATACACAAAAGTATCTTCCTCCACTCAAATTCTCTCATGGAATCTTTGACATTTTTAAGCCTCTTAACTGAAAAATAGATACATTTCATCTCAGTTTCAGGATTCTGGGAGCACACATACCAAGACAATGGCAAGTTATCACACTCCTCTTCAGCAAGTTTCACCGAGAGCTAAGATTGAGAATAAGAAGCCCTGGTGGCTCAAAGGTTAAACACTAATCTTTAGGCTGTGCTAATCCAGAGGTAGAAGCTCTGGTAGCATAGTACCTAAGGCACTTGACTGCTAACCAAAAGGCTGGCGGTTCAAACTCACCAGCCACTCCTCGGAAGGCAGGTTGGGCAATCTACTTCCATAGTGATACTGCCTCGGAAACCCAAGGAGGGGTTGGGTCTGACTCGATGGCACATAACAACAACAACAACAATCTGGAGGATGGAGGTTAGAACCCATCCAGTGGCTCCACCGGAGAAAGACCTGGCAATCTGCTCCCATAAAGATGACAGCCTTAGAAAACCCTATGGGGCAGCTCCACTCTGTCACATGGGGTCACTATGAGTCAGAATTGACTTGATGGTACCTAACAACAATTCTTGCAAACAGAAACAAACAAACAAAAAAACACCAAGAGTTTTGAATTGTATCTTTGCAGTCATTGACAGGAGGTGTCCTGAAGAAAATAATCTGTCTTGAGCTTCTTTTGTTATCAATGCAAAACAAATTTTTTTTAGTGCAGACATGCTTAAGGAAAGAAAAAGTCAAGAGGAAAATTGGAGATAAAAATCACTGCTATCTTTAATTCCATGATTCACAGCAAGGAAGGAGCATGGTTTAAAGCACCATATCTGTAAGTGAGAGTATACTTTCTAAAGATTGTAGTCCATTATTTCAACTTTAATAACTGCAGATGAGATCGAGCACTGTTTAATGAACAGTTAACGTTTATTTATTATTACTTTCTGGATGCAGTCCGGCTTGGAAACCTTTACAGTTGTTGAGATTTTTATCCATCATAGAATGATTGTTGAGAATAGCAGCTTCAATTTTTTCAAGTGTTTTTTGAGGAAGTTAACTTTGATCAAAACTTAACTTGCCTTTTCTTAAGGTAACTGAAACATCATTGTTAAAACAATATTTGGAATTTTGTTTTAACAGCAAATGTAAAGAACTGAGTTAAAATAGCCCAGGAGATGAATGGCAATTAACTCTGCATTCTTTTTAGACTGTTTTATTAATTAGCTTTCTCTACTCAAATAGGTTATATCCTCTGAGCAGTAAATTGCATCCATTTGCAAGCCCTGTGGATGAAATTTGCATGTGGCCTGAATGCTATCCACATTGTTGTGTTAAGTAGCATTTTACCTCTCTGGACTGTTCTCTCCCCATCTCCTCCCCTCCCCCGCCTCTACTCCTAGCAGCCTGGTCATTTGGCGCCATCTTCTTTTTTTATTGTTAAATCCACTAAAGCCTGGTGGTACCAAGTGAGTTTCTCCTGGTGTTCTGGTTGGCTAAGCATATGGTGTTCTTTGCTGTTTATTTATATGGAATGTTTTCCACATCTCTCTTTGCTTTAAGAGCTGGCTAAAAGGAATTTTTTTTTTTAAGTAATTACTGGTGCAGGCCTTTTCTTTCTTAAATCATCCATTGTTTTCTTCCCTGTCTACTCACCCTCTCACCTTTCTCCTGACCCCAACAACAAATACTTTTTTTTTTTTTTTTTTTTAAATAAGCAATTTAGGAAGCATATTAATACCACACAGCTTGGAGGACAAGGTAGAATTGGATGCCTCCCACATCAACAGTTGATTGAATTGTCAGTGTTCCATTTTTGTTTATCATTATGATTTGAGAATGTTTCCTAACAGCTGCTCTTCAGAGAATGTTGGTTCTTAATACAGCGCTTGCTGTCATTTATCTGACTCAAAAACAGAGCTCTTCAGGAAGGATTAATATCAAACTAGCATATGAAAATCTGTCATTTAATAGGATGGATTCCTTTTCAATACATACTTTTCAATTCAAGGAGGAGGGGGATCCCATCTATTTTAAAAAGTCATTAATCACATACTTCTGACATTTTCCCTTTGAATTTCCTCAGGGGGAAAGAGTTATTTGAATAACAAACAAACAAACAAAAACCCTCATCACAAATAGCTGTCAAGCTCCTACTTCAACAAAAGTTTCTCTCATACTGAGACCTACAGTGTTTTGTTTGGTTAGAGGCAGCAGGGTGGTGTGGACACAGTGTAGGAAGGCTTGGGTTAATAAGCCCTTTCTGGATTTAGTGCCTCTCCTGATTAGCACTTGGCCTCTTGCTTTGAGTTTCTAACCTACTTCACCATCTCTGCCCCATCCAGAATTTCCAACATGGCAGCCTCTTCTGTAGCTGCACCTCCTTAGGTGCACTGGCAGTAGACAGTATGGAAATTTGTGAGCGCTGTTGTTTTCAGCCCCACGGAGCATAGTTCTACTCTGACACACGTGGGATCTCCGTAAGTGGAGTCAGCTCCACAGCAGCTGGTTTGAGTTTTTTAGGGTTGGTTTTCAAATGAACTGAAAGCAAAAAAAAAAAAGAAAGAAAAAAATTGAACTATCACTTCTTGTTTCCTTGACATAAAGAACATTTTCTTAATATCTAGATTGTTATAAAGTTGCAAATTAGCTGTACAAACTGATTTTTAGACAACTAGTCTTCAAATCAACTCTTACAGAGAAACTGATTTTTTTTAAAAAAAGAGGAGGTAGCTGGGAATCAGAGTCCCGCCCTCTTGCTCTTGTTTTGATGCTCCTTGAAGGAGCTTTCAGAGTTCTACATTTAACTCACTTTGTGTAATAAAATAGGATTAAAAAGATATTCTTTCTTGTGATTATATATTAGCGTGAACTGTATGAAATTGCCACTGTTTGACCAGTTTTAATCTATAAAAGCAGTGCCAAGGTGAACTTTTCTAGTGTAATGACATCTGATAAGAACATGGACAAATGAGAAAGCCTTAAGATTTAATGACTGTAACCCTATTATAACCAAGTAGTGACTTGTTCCTTCCTTTCTCTCTCCGTCCTTCTCCTTTCCTTTTTTTCCTTCTGTAGTCACTTGTTGAGTCCCTTCCATGTGCTGGTGACTGAAAACATAGAAATAAAAGTTGTGGTCTCTGCACCAAATTACTCGAAGTATAAAGGAAAAATAAATACAGTGTGCTTCTTGTGATGACCGAACAGCCCGGTGCGAACACAGAGCAGGGGTGCCTGAGAACCGCGTTGCACAGAGCCCAAAGTTCCTGAGTTTTCACAAGACCATTTCTCTGGATTGTATCCGAGGCTAAGATTCAGAATGCGGAAATTCAGTGTCCATTCTTCATAGCCAGAGGCCTCAAAGTTAGCAATGAGCCCAGTAACTTAATTTTATCATTTGTTTCGTTCATTTTTTCACTTGAAGAAAGTGCTTAGAATCCTACTTGGATCTTAGTACAAGCAGGGTGCCATCCATATATGACCTCCTAACTCGTTGGTCGGGAGCTCTGGTAGCATAGTGGCTAAGACACTTGCCTGCTAACCAGACGGCTGGCGGTTCAAACCCACCAGCCAGTCCTCGGAAGGAAGGTTGGGCAATCCTACTTCCTTAGTGATACTGCCTCGGAAACCCAAGGAGGGGTCGCTATGAGTCGAGTCGGGTTTGACTCCACGGCACACAACAACAACAACAACAACTCGTTGGTCACCATTCCCCCAAACCATAAGCTCCCATGTTGTTGTGTTGTTAGGTGTCATCTAGTCAGCTCCAACTCATAGCGACCCTGTGTACAACAGAACGAAACACTGCCTGGTCCTGCACCATCCTCATGATCGGCCATGCTTGAGCTCGTGGTCCTATACCATGCTGTACTCCCAAAGCACTTTTTTAAAATAATAGCTTTATTGAGATATAGTTCAAATACTATAAAATTCACCCTTTTGAAATATGCAATTCACTGATTTTTAGTTTAGTCACAAAGTTATACAGCCTCACCGTTGTCCAATTCTAAGAACATTTTCTTCATCCCAAAAAGAACTCCTGTACATTAGCAGTCACTCTGCCTCCATCTCTGCCCATAGCAACCATGCATCTATTTTCTGTCCCTATGGATTTGCCTATTTTGGACATTTCATATACATGAAATAATGCAATATATACCCTTTTGTATCTGACTTCTGTCCCTTAGTGTGATATTTTTAAAGTTCATCTATGTAGTATGTATTAGCACTTCATTATTTTTGAGGCCGAGTAATATTCCATGGTATGGGTATACCACATTTTGTTTATCCTTTCATCTGTTGATGGGCATTTAGGTTTTTTCTACTTCTTGGCTATTGTGAATAGTGCTGCTATGAATCTTTGTGTACTAGTGTTTGTGAGAATATCTGTTCATTTCTCTTGGGTTTATACCTAGGAGTGGAATTGCTGGATTATAAGGCTAACCAGAAAGGGCCCTGGTGGCACAGCGTTTAAGCACTAGGCGAGGAACTGAAAGATCAGCTCTTTGAACTTGCCATCTGCACTGGGGGAGAAGGTTGTGGCAGTGTGCTTCCATAATTACAGCCCTTGGAAACCCTATGGGTCAGTGTCCTAGAGGGTCACTGAGTTAGAATTGACTCAGTGGCAATGGTTTAAAGTAACTATATTTAGCATTTGGAAGAATTAGGATGCATAGTATTTTGTACCTTTATTATGAAATTAATTATGAAGCAGTGTATACTTAATTAAGCCTAACTCTTCTACTAGTTAGTAAGTTTGTTGAGGAAGGGTTGTTCTTGTTCATTTTTGTATCTCCTGCTGTTTGGCATCCTGGCATAAAATAGAGTCTCAGAAAATTGTTGAAAATGGAATTGTCTGATGGAATGCCCTCCAAATCACTGTTGTTGTTATGTGCCGTTGAGTCGGACCTGACTCATAGCCACCCCTCCTTGGGTTTCCGAGGCAGTATCACTACGGAAGTAGATTGCCCCATCTTCCTTCCGAGCAGTGGCTGGTGGATTTGAACCACCAGCCTTCTGGTTAGCAGTCAAGTGCCAAATCACTAGCACTCCTGAAAAGCGTGCATGCGTGCATGCACATACACACAAGAATATACATTTCCTCTTTAACAAGTGAAAGCTTATGGCAGCAGCTTAGTATTATCCATCAGGCTGTCCAGCTGGGAGCCAGCCCTCCTTGGAATTCACCAGGATCTTAGGATTTCTTCAGGCTGCCTCATTCCTACAGCAGCAGTTCTGTGACCTGCTCTGGTTTATGCAGATACTTTAAGATAGATTATTTTAAGTACCATAGAGACCTATACAGAGGCAGTGCTGGGGAAGCTGGATTTTTTTGCAGTCTTCTGTGTTCAACATGGTTCAGTAATGATTCACGCATCTACTTTCGGGTGGATTTGGACAAGAAGGCACTGAAATACCTACCCGTGCTTTGACTTGTGAACATTTTGCAGGAGCTTTAAGAAGGATTATTTTAAGACATTTTCAGAAAGCTAGAGCAGCATCTTTATGATTTACTCTGCTACCTTTCAGTCGAAGCCATGTGACTTCTAACACACAATTCAGGTTGGATTTGAGAGACAGAAGTTGCCTCTACTGAATTGGCCACCTTTGATGTTACAGTACTGAGGAGGGGCGGGACAGATGGAACAAACGTCGTAATTGCCCAAATTTACAATAGGTTCCCAGCAGCAGCCGGCACAAAAGAAATGTTAATGCAATAAACTGTAAATGGAAGGAAGCTAAGCAGGATTTATGGCTGCCTCAAACCTCCATGAAATCATTGGCAACTCCTTTCTTGTCTGTGAGGCATTTCAGTGGTCATAGTAGAATGTAGCTCATTTGAAAGCCAGTGACCACTCTCTACACCCCTCATATATCCCTCAGCTCCCCAACACACCAATTCCTGTTTTGGAAGGAAAAAAAAAAAGACTAAAGAGAAATGGAGTCCTGATGCATACCATCACATGGATGAACATTGAAAACATCATGCTGAGTGAAATAAATCTGTTGCAAAAGGACACATACTGTATGATCCCACTTAGGTGAGGCAAGCCAATATTCTGAAACCAAAAATTATTAGCCACTACTAGGGATGGGAGGAGCTCTGGTAGCATAGTGGCTCAGGCACTTGACTGCTAACCAGAAGGCTGGCGGTTCAAACCCACCAGTCACTCCTCCGAAGGAAGTTTGGACAATCTACTTCCGTAGTGATACTGCCTAGGAAACCCAAGGAGGGGTCGCTATGAGTCGGGGCTGACTCGACGGCAAACAACAACAACAACCAGGGATGGGAGGAAAGGGGGAAGGGAGAGTTTTTGCTTGAGTTTATGTTAATGGTGGTAGACTAATTTGGAAAAGGATACAGAGAATGGTTTCATGACTAGAAGAATGTAATCACTGTCACTGAATTATACATGTAAAAGTTGTTGAATTGGCATATGTTTTGTTATGTATATTTTCACCACAATTTTTTATAAAGGAAAAAAACCAATGGGGAGATCTGATGGAATACTTGGGGATAATATGTGTCATTGAGGGCTTGCACCTAAGATCCTGGCAGTGCCAAGTCCACACACCAGTTGTAAGCCTGTGTGCATCACAGCTGCACCCAAACCGTTCATTTTCCTTCTCCTGGTATGAGTTGCAGATCTCTGCAGATACAACAGATGGCTGTGGTGTTCCTGAGTTCCAGCCATGAAGTGAGAGGGCAATATGTCACTCACCAGTCAGGCGGTTACCCATCCGTCAGGACCACTGCTATAAATGGCTGTTTTTCACATTTGGGTTCCTGCAGGTTTCATTTCCATTTAGGCTCACACATACCTTTACCTGTGTTGTAATATGTGGGGTGTTTGTTGTCTCCTTGTCCAGATTGCTGTCCCATTTGGTTTTTTAATTAGTTCAGGAGCATAGTCTAAATTGAAAATTGCTTTCTGAGCTCTCTCTGTCCCGGTTCCATGCTGTGAGGAGCTCCCTGTAATTAAACACGTTTTAAGAGTTCTTCTCTTGCATACATGCTAGTGCACATCATTGCCTCTTCCACTCATCAGTACCATTAGCTGGGGATCTCTGTTCATAAATATTGATAATAGATGTAATTAAAAGTAAACTTTTATACCAATTTAGTAAGTATGGGGGATTTTTTCCCCTTTGGAAGTTGGGGGAATTATCTTACTGGTGGAAAGTAATTTTTATGCCTGTTGCTGTTGTCGTTACGTGTTGTCAAATCAATTCCGACTCGTAGTGACTTTGTGTGACTGAGTAGAACTGCCCCGTAAAGTTTTCTAGGCTTTAATCTTTATGGAAACAGATCACAAAGTTTTTCTCCCATAGAGCTGCTGAGTGAGTTCAAACCACCAGTTTTTGGTTAACAGCCAAGTGCCTAACTACTGCACCACCAAGGCTCCTTTTATACCTGAGAGGAATAGGAAAATAGTTCAACATTGTAGAAACACGGAGAGGAAAAGCCACTGGACAAGAAGATCAGCAGCCACAGATTTCAGCAAAGTCCTCAGCCTCAGCTTTTTCATGTGTTCAAAGAGAGGAACAAGGCTTAGACAGGCA
This sequence comes from Orycteropus afer afer, assembly GCF_000298275.1. Classification (NCBI taxonomy): domain Eukaryota; kingdom Metazoa; phylum Chordata; class Mammalia; order Tubulidentata; family Orycteropodidae; genus Orycteropus; species Orycteropus afer. Next base: position 2,595,154 of record NW_006921793.1, on the reverse strand, counting down.
ACAAGTCTCACAGCTGTGGAATTAATTCTAGAATCACAACTTTAAAAATAAAGTGTCCATATTAAAAAGTTCCCTTTGACATTTCAAATACTACACAAGAAGCTCTTCATAGCATGGACATTAGGGCTGTATGTCACTGGGGACCCTTTCTTGTGGGAGATATGTTCATTTTATAATTAACAAAGGATGAAAGAAATCGTTATGAAGTTTTGGGTTAGATGTTCAAAATAGAAATTTAGAGTAACTTAGCCAGGATGGCCACTAGAAAAAGTTCAGCATTTCATATAAAATGGAAAGCTTTCCTCTGGCAAATATAGTAGATATTTTCTAAAAAAAGACTCTACAATTTCTTTCTAATAAATTTGTGAACAAAGTTATGGTGTAAATACAAGTATAACACCAAGACCATGTGAAAAAAAGACCTAAAAGTTTTTGGAATTAAAATATACTGCCTAGGTCTTAACATGTAGGACTCATGATACATGTTAAAAATGTGTTGATTTGCCTATATGACCGTGAGACCAGAACTAGAGGGTGCTCAACTACCACTGTCAACCACTTGGAAAGGGATCAGTGCAGGAGATCCTGTATAGAATGGGAAAACAATGTGAAACAAAACTCAAAATCGTAAAAAAAAAAAAAAAAAAAGAGTGGGCCTACTAGCCTGATAGAGCCTGGTGAGTCCCCTGAGACTATGACCCCTAATTACCCTTCAGGTCTGGAACTGAACTCATGCCTGTGGTTTCCAGCCAAACAATAGACAGGCATATGGGGTGAACATTTACATCAGGTAGATACACCCCTTAGAGCAATCAGTTGTGGGAGAACAGAAGGGCAATGTTTGCACAGAGAGACAGCTGGCAGTGGGGGTTGGGGGGATGGAGCAGGAATGCATAGGAAAGAAGGACACAGGGAAGAGGTAACTACAGGGAGGAAGTGGGAAGAGAGCTGTTACATTGTAGGGAATTGCAGTCATTGTCACGAAACAAAATGTGTATGAAATGCTGTATGGAAAATGAATTTGTTCTGTAAACTTCCACCCAAATAACAATAAAAATATATGTATTTTTAAATTGTTGATTTGATCACATCCTAAAAGGCCTGTTTTTGTGAAGGAATTAAAAATAGAAGTATAAAAGAAAGATGAGAAAAGAGGAAATATCTGTAGACATGGAGAGACATATACTTAAACCTCTATTTTTTTTCTCACAGATGTGTTATTTGTGATGTCGTTGAGTGGGTTCCCATTCATAGCAGCCCTGTGTACAACAGACTGCAACCCTGCCCGGTCCTGTGCCACCCTCACAAATGCCTGTACTTTATGACCTACCCCCTCTTTCAACTCAGTCTTCTATTTTTTAGCAAAGCTTATATTTTTGTATAAACTTTCCTAATAGTACTTTTTCAAATTTGGCTAACTCCTGTTAGCTACTTTATTATTTTTTGAGTCTTAGTTGATAATTAGGGGTGGTAATGGGATTTGGATTTGTAGAACACTGAGTTGAAATTACAGCCCTCTGGTTTCCTCACCTGTAAAATGGAAATAACCAAAGTCTTCGCAGAGTGGGGTGTTTATAAAGAGTTATGCAGATAGTGGAATTATTGTTGTTTGCAACCACCTGCCAATTCAATTTTCTCTGCAAATCTCACTAGCTTTTGATTTATTCTAACTTGTATCCTGTTTTGTGCTGATGCTGGCTTCTGCCTTGCACCATAGGCTTATGTCTAAAACCAGATTTAAAGCACCAGGTTAGCAGGGCACCAGGTCAGCAGGTATATTTGGGAGCGTGCATTTGGTTTAATGTGTAATAGGAAATAAATTAAAGATGTTATCATGCCCTAACGCTAAATCTCGTGAAGTCTCACAGGACACAGAAACACAAATCCACACAACATATGTATGTATATTCACATGCTTTGAAAATTTTGCCATGATACACTTTCTAAATTGTCTGATCTGATGAGCTAGGCATTGCCATGCCTTGATGGGGTTTCTAGGCCAGGGATTAGTGTCATTTATAGGCCCCCATAAGAATTGCGTTCAAGCTATGAGTAGTTATGCAAAGTCGTAGGTTAAATGATTTGGGAATAAAATGTCATTTGACGTGACAGAAATGAACCCTCTGAGGCCCATGCTTCCTTAGGGATTTGCTTTCACTTACAGTTCTCATGTTAAGTAATTTTATTAACTGAGGCAGGAAGGGGCATGCGGTGACAAGGGGAATGTTTTTTTGCTAACATTTTAATCGTAATTACAAAATTTATTGTGTGTGGCTTTATACATTCATAACCATAAAGCCCTGGAAGACAATGAAAGTAAAAATCAGAATGGCTGTTTTTCTTCCCAAGTATTACTTAAAGCATTGTACAAATTGTCAAAAAGATTAATTGTTGTTGCTTGCAGCTAAACAGATGATAAATTTTAAAATTATATTATTACTGTGTGTCAGCATAAAAGCTCCATGTCCCAAGTGTGTCACCTTTTTATGTTGCTGTTGACAAGGTTCACATTTTATAGCACACCACCAGAAGGTGTTGACATATATTCAGATCACTGATTAAATGTTTTAAAAACGTGCCACTCAGAAACTAACCCTGATGTTCTATGAAAGAGTCATTTTTAGGAATAAGATTTTTTTTTTCCTTTGTCATTGACATGGAAGAAATTTTAAACATTGCCATTGGGGGAAAAATGTTACCATACTTTCCTATTTTAAATAGCAGCACACAAAAGAAAATTGTTTCAGCAGTCTCTTTCATTCTCCTCTTCAGAGGAAAAGCAGCAACACAGTGTAAAAATATCCAAGAGGAAGATGCTAAATGGTTACTTGTAAACACCCCTTGTTAGGCACTGGACCCACGATATGGGAAACTGAGGACCATCCTGAGAATTGTCTTTGTGCTGTGAAATCTGGGGGTTTTGACTCCTTCGTGTTTCAATGGCTGTGACAGCCTTTGTGCTACAAAGTATCACAACAGACAACTTTTGCAGCAGCTGCTTTGTGCAGAAGCCTCTATTCTTTTTCATAGTGTGACGCTTAAAGAAATCTCCGGTTGTGACTTTTTATGTTTTATGGATGAAAAGTCCAAAGGCATCAGTGAATCCAAATACCTATTTGCCAGTGTGCTACGTAAATGTAATTCCTCAAAAATTAATTTTTTAATTTTTTTTTTCAGTGTTAATGTATTTGTGGGACACCTTTAATATACCTTCTGTCTTTCTGAACACAGCAAGCAAGAGCTTTGAAACAGATAATTCCTGATGGGAAAGTTAGATTTTCTTTTCCCTTTCTGATTGTTATGGCATTTTTGTGCATGTCCGTTTTTAAGTGTGAAATTTTCCCTCTGATTACAGAAGAACATGATGTTGGTTCAGTGATGTTATGGAAGATGATGTAAGACTCTGTCTTCAGCATAAGCCCATGACGATTGTCTCTTTACCCCAGTGTAGTACAGGGTCAGGGATGTTTCGCTGATAGCCTGGAGGGCCTCAGGAGGCCAAATCTCCACATAATCTCCAAGATTAAAAAGTATGTGGGATGATAGCTCATGATACCAATAATGACATCTGCCATCTATGAAGCACTTGAAGTGTATCAGAGACTCTAGCAACTTTACATATATTATCTCATTTAATCTCAATAGCATTACAACAACTATATGAGGATATGAGAGTTGTTTTTGTTCTGAGGACGTGTTTTTATCTCTGTTTTACGAAGGAGTGAAGAGAGACTCAGTCATACCACCCATGAGTGACAGCCAACATTCGAACCCATGTTATGTTAAACTTTGAAGCCATACTCACGTTCACTTAGCAGCTACTTACAGGTTATCTACAATGTGTTAAGCACTGTTTTCATCACCTAAGTCTCCGCAATCTGCTTTTTAACTTAAGTTGCATATGTGGCCTTTTAAAAAATAGGCTTACCACTGGAAAATAAAGCCTTATGTAGAATGCTCTGCAAGTTCAGGATAAACAGTGTACGGGTCAAACCTACCAGCTACTCCTCGGAAGGAAGGTTGGGCAATCTACTTCTGTAGTGGTACTGCCACAGAAACCCAAGGAGGGGTCACTATGAGTTGTATCCCACTCAGCGGCAGTGAGTTTTTTTGTTTTGTTTTGTTTTTTTAAGAGCCTTGAAACTTTCTGCCTTAAAGAAGTGAGGGAGAGAAAGAGTAAGAGCTGCCCTGGAAAATACCCTGTTGTGGCTCCATCTAGTTTACTGTGGAATCTGGGGATGTTCTGGTGCTTCTGAGTTTATGTAAAAGTACTTTGCTCAGTTACACAGAAGCTGCTAACATCGGTCCCCTTCACAGAAGTGAACCGGAGGCTGTGGGACAGGGTGGGTGAAAAGAATGTTTTTCAGTATGAACTCTTTGGTACCTCTCTGGAACCATGTGATTATAGTATTATCTTTCTTAAAGGAAGGGGCACTTTTTCTTAAAAAGCCAATTTTACATCATCTGGTAGCATAGTGCCTAAAGCACTTGACTGCTAACCAGAAGGCTGGCGGTTCAAACCCACCAGCCACTCCTTGGAAGGAAGGTTGGGCAATCTACTTCTGTTCCAGACTCGACCTCGATGGCACATAACAACAACAGCAACATCAGGAAGAGAATTCCATTTCTTTATATTGTTAATGACATTCAGATTTTCCAGGTGCCTCTCCTTCACTATGAGTGTCACCATTAATTTTCCCCAAGACTTCAGATATCTTTATTCTTTATCAGATACATTTCAGGGAAGTGGAAAGGAAAGATTTATTTATATGACTTTGATGGTTTCATTCTCTTTGGAAGTCCAGTGACCCAGTTATAGGGGTGTTCTTGAAACATCTGAAATCCAGTTCTGAATTATAAAATAGCCCAATTGGTAAAGGTTGATGTCCCATAAATTTAAATCATAATTGTAAATGAATTTTGATGTTATTAGGACTTAATAAATAGTAATCAGTATCCATTTATTAGGAGCTCTGGTAGCATAGTGCCTAAGGCACTTGACTGCTAACCAGAAGGCTGGCGGTTCAAACCCACCAGCCACTCCTCGGAAGGAAGGTTGGGCAATCTACTTCCGTAGTGTTACTGCCTCGTAAACCCAGGGAGGGGTCGCTATGAGTTGGAGCTGACTGGATGGCACATAACAACAACAACAGCAACAATCCATTTATTAACTTGTCTGTCAGCAATTAATTTCTTGGATTGGTTATATGATCAAATTATGACCTGTGAACAGGGAATTTGAACAATGTGTTGAATACTTTGTATGTACCACGGGCTCAGCTGTGTACAATCCCGGAAGGACCAGATCCATATCCCAGAAGTGGGGGCTATTTGACATAGTTTAAAAACAAACAAAATCAGTTGCCACTCCCACTCGTGGTGACCCCACGTGTGTCAGAACAGAACTGTGCTCCATAAGGTTTTCTTTCTTTTTTAAAATTGTGGTGAAAATCCACATAACAAAACATACACCATAGGGACGGTTTCTCATGTATGCTTAGGATTTTCAGTGGCGGGTTTTTCTGAAGTACATTGCCAGGCCTTTCTTCTGAGGTGCCTCTGGGTGGACTAGAACCTCCAACCTTTTAGTTAACAGCTGATCTTGTTAATACTTGGCACCACCCAGGGATTCGATACATGTGTGTGTTAGATGCCGTTGAGTTGGCTGTGACTCATAGTGACCCTGTGTACAACAGAATGAAACACTGCCTGGTCCTGTGCCGTCCTCACAATCCTTGCTATGCTTGAGCCCGTCATTGCAGCCACTGTGTCAATCCATCTCATTGAGGGACTTGATATAGTTAAAAACTAAACCAAACTCACTGCCGTCCAGTCAATTTCGACTGATAGAGACCCCTCCTTGGGTTTCCATGGCGCTATGCCACCAGAACTCCCTGATATAGTTAGCACTTAGTACATATCTATTGTTTAAATTAGTAGATTTAATTTTAAAGGAAACTGTATACTGTGATGGGACATTCTCTTTGTATTGGCAGTTAATAGTGTTGCTACTGATGTGACCAAACAAAACAAACCCACTGCCATCAAGTTGTTTCCAACTCAGAGTGACTATGGGACAAAGTAGAACTGCCTCATAGGTATGAGAGTTGACCTTATATTATGCCAGTGGTGATTATAGGGAGTTTATAGAGCTTGGTGACCTGAATATTGGCCAAAACTCTGTTTTCACCAGGCTAGCTACTCAAATCTCATCTTTATATTTGAAAATAATTCAGAAATGTTTCATTAGAATTGGGGCAAACACAAGTCAGTATGGCATATGGTTGCTACCACCAAACACATATTCTGTCTGACTCCAAAACCTGTTTTCTGCTAGGTGCCATTTGATGTTCACCTTGGACTATAGGACTATATAAGAAACCTGTTGGTGTTTTGTAAATAATGGCCCTCCTTCATTGTGTATGAATTCTAAAGTATACATCAAATCTGTCCATTCTTCTTCATATACTTCGTTCATTCACTCAGGCACTTATGTGTTGACTTTATTATTATATTAGCTATCTGAATGGGTGGGTATTATGGTTTGAATTGTGTCCCCCAAAAATGTGTTGTAAATTCTCACCTCTTTGCTTATGGTTATAATGCCATTTTGGAATGGATTGTTTTTGGTATGTTAATGAGGTAGGATTAATATAGGATGTGTCTTGAGTCAATCTCTTGAGATATAAAAGAGATTAGAACAAGCCAGTTAATACGAGATAGAGGAAGAGAGATGCCAAGCCACATGATGAATGCCCAGGAGCAGAAACTTGAGAGAGACAAATACCTTCTTCCAGATCTGACAGTAAGAAGAAGCCTTCCATTAGAGCCAGTACTCTGCATTCAGACTTCTAGCCTCCTAAACTGTGAGAAGATTAATTTCTGTTTGTTAAAATCATTCACTTGTGCTATTTCTGTTACAGCAGCATTAGATAACTAAGACAGTGGAACACTGGGCTTTTTACACTGTGCTGTTATATACATAAAAGGAGCTCTGGGAGTGCAGTGGGTAAGGCATCTGGCTGCTAACCAGAAGCTCAGCAGTTCAAACCCACCAGCTGCTCCATGGGAGGAAGATGAGGCAGTTTACTTCTGTAAAGATTTATAGCCCTGGAAACCACTGTGGGTAGGAATTAACTTGATGGCAGTGGGTTTGCTTTTGGTTTTTGGTTATTATATACATATGCTAGGTATGTATGATATACTTATTATATATAATTTTCACAAGTGGACCAAAAAGCAGTATCACAATAAATGGAGAAAAGATTGAAGTTGTCAAGGATTTCATTTTACTTGGATCCACAATCCATGGAAGCAGCAATTAGGAAATCAGTAGTTACATTGCATTGGGAAAATCTGCTGCCAAGACCTCTTTAAAGTGTTAGGAGCAAAGATATCACTTTGAAGACTAAGGTACACCTGACCCAAGCCATGGTATTTTTCAATCACCTCATACGCATGTGAATGCTGAACAGTGAGTAAGGAAGACAGAAGAAGAGTTGATGCCTTTGAATTGTGGTGTTGGCGAAAAATAACGAAAATACCATGGCCTGCCAGAGGAATGAACAGATCGTCCTGGAAGAAGTACAGTCAGAATGCTCCTTAGAAGCAAGAATGGCCAGACTTCGTCTCACCTACTTTGATCATGTTGTCAGAAGGGACCAGTTCCTGGAGAAGGATAGCATGCTTGGTAAAGTAGAGGGTCAGCAAAAAAGGGGAAGGCCCTCAACGAGATGGACTGACACAGTGGCTGCAACGATGGGCTCAGGTATAGCAGGGCTTGTGAGGATGACACAGGACCGGGCATTGTTTCATTCTGTCACACATAGGGTCGCTATGTGTCAGAACCGACTCAACAGCACCTAACAACAACAACATATACAGGGAGTCTTTGGGTAATAGAAACAGTAAATCCACTTGCCTCCTAACTGAAAGGTTGATGCTTCAGGACCATCCAGAGGTGCCCTCGAAGAAAGGCCTGGCTGTCTACTTCTGAAAAATCAGCTGTTATAAACCCCGTGGAGCACACATAGGGTCACCGTGAGTTAGAATCGACTCAACAGCAACTGGGTTGGTTTTTCTGGTTGTATTATATACAGTGTAAAGTACAGTGGTAAGGTATAGCAACTTGTACTATACCAGGTGTAGTACTGGACCAGGCTCTGAAATCCTAGTGTTAATTATCAGCTGTTTGGCCTTGGGAAGATTACTCAGCTTCTCTGTTTTCCTCATTTATAAAATGAGGATAGGAGGCTAAGAAGATTACATGAAATGTGATTTGCACAGTGCCTGGCTGTCATTACCATCACCAGCCTACTGTGTTTCTCATTGACCTGAAAACCTGCCTTTGCATTTTCTGACCAATGGGAACTATATTTGCTCCTTCTCACTTTGTATTCCTGCCCTTTGCATTCTTTTTCATGAGCTAGCATGTATATGTATACAAAAACAGTACCTGGTGAGAACAGGGTTGGGCAGTCTACTTCTGTAATGATACTGCCTCAGAAACCCAAGGAGGATTCTCTATGAGTCAGATCTGACTCAACGGTAGTGAGAGTTTGAGTAAGAACAGGTGCTCAAGAAAAGTTTCCTTCTTCTTCCATTCCCGAGTCTCTTTCTAGAAAGTTGTACTTGGGAAGTGAACGTTTGTTTTCTCTTTTACCACAGTTCTTCTTTCTCATCTTCTCAGTTTGATTGTCCGTCCTCTGAAAAATTATAATCCCTTATACATTGATGACTTCTAGAAATTGCTCTCCCCTCTCCCAAACTCTTATCAAGAGGTGAGAGTTTATCTTCTAGGCTTTTTTGTATTGAATCTTTTGATTAAAAGGACCTGCACATAAGCAGCCACACAAAGTGAAAACAAATGTGAAAGATCTTGTCAAGGGAAGAGAGCCTTGTTTCTGTACTTTAGTAGCTGACTCCAATCTTGCCTATTTGTACATTTGTGGTTTGGGTATTTGTTTCTAAAGAAACTTGAGGTTGGACAGGGTTTATGCTTCGCTCGAGAGGCCCAGAGCAATGTAGCCGGGTTGCATTCTGCACTGGGCAGTCACGGGGTAGCACATAACATTTGTTCTTCCCTGAGACCGTCTGTTAGATCTTCCTGCCCCAGTGGAACTGGAGGAATAATAAAGCTGTTATTATTTATGCTGTCCATGGTCTTTGTCATTGAGAACTATGATGACAATGTAGGACATCAAGAAACTTATGAGTTGTTTTAACCAGGCAAGGGAGAGAGGTAAAAGAGAGGGCTGTTTTTCCCAGGATGTTCCTTTCCCAGAGTTCTGTTTTCCCAGCCCTTTTCTTTGCCCTTTTCCTACACCACCCTTTTATGTGCTTTAGAGTGACCTCTGAACTCCCCGCCTCTAGCCTCTGTGTCTTTCCCTCTAATACCACCCTTCTGTTCTGCTGCTTCTCATCTGAATGATGGCCATGGCTCCCAACGAGTTTCTCTGCCATCAAGAATATATAAAATCCATAATCAGGTTTCACTGTGGCTTATCACTAATTTCCTTCTCATTTAAATACTTAGTGTCTAAGGCAAAAGGAAGTAATCATTGGTCTCCAAACATGCCTAGGCCTGGACTCAAATAAGAAGTCCCTGGGTGAGTGGATTGCCAGTTTGAATCTACTCAGAGGTGCCTCAGAAGGGCCCGGTGATCTGCTTGCGAGAGATCACAGCCACTGGAAGTCCCATGGAGCAGAGTTCTTCTCTGATACACAGGGGTGCTATTACTGAGCATTACCTCAATAGAAGTTGGGTGTTTTTTTACTCAAATATCACAGAAAAACTAGGATCTCTCATATCCTGCTTCGTCTAAAGGAACCTTCTTACTTCCTCCCTTTTTCAAATGAGAAGGCATCACTCTTCCTTTCCATAGTCAATCCCTTCTCATTTCTTCCTCAGAGAATCTTTTTTTCTTTTAACTTCCCTCTTTGTACAATTCTGTGAAGATGCTCTGCACCCAGCTTTTTAAACAGTGAAATGTAATGCAAACTTTTCTTTGTCTCCATTTCCTCAAGCTACTGACATTGTCTATCATCCTCTCTTTATGTGTAATGTCTTGAAGTCTTGTTTACATCCACCCTCCTCATTTCCTGCTTAAGATCCATTTCATTCTCAGTCCATTAAACCAAATTCATCCTCTTTGACTCTTAAACAGCCCTCTCTAAGGTCACAGATGTCTTAAGAATTGCTGTATCCAGGGACCCATTTTTAATCCTCACATTGGTTGATACTATCCTGCTCTTGATGCTATAGATCATCTTCTACTTCCCAAAATTTGCTCCTCATTCTTCTCTTGACCTTGAAGATACTAGTCTCCCTGGATTTTTATCCTTCTGAAGATTCTTTCTTGGTTTCATGAAATGATTTTTCAATCCTTTTTGGACCCTAAAATTCTGATACTGCATGGGGTATCTTTTTTCTCTTCTAGGCCACTTCCCTTGGTGATTACATCCATGTCATTTATGATGGTTTCAAAGTATTATTTAACCTTCATTTGGGTGTTTGTGTAGCTGCTCAAATGTTGTATATAACAAACTGACTTGTTTAACTTTCTCCAAACATGTTCTTTTTCCTAATTTGGGGTCTAAATAATAGCTTGGGTTTAAGACTTACTATGATGAATTAAAATTATCTCTTTATATGTCCATTAACCCCACCAAAATTTGAGAGCCAAGAAGGCAGAAATTGTGTTTTTTCACACAACCTGTGCTTGATTGTTGCTCGTGTATGGGAATGCTGCTTGACTTTTCAAATGTAAATTTTAATATTTATGAGATAATCCACATACAGAATTTTAAAAGTCAAATAATTCTGTAAGGCCCCCAAACTCCGAGTCTGGCTTCCCAAGGCAGCCACTTTGAAGTATGGCTGTTTCATCTGCGTGTACCTCCACATTTCTAAATAATATACTGTTATTCTTGATTTTTATTTTAATTTTAGACATTATCTGTTGATTTCCTAAGGTCCCTGGTTGGCTCAAACGGTTTGTGCTCAATTACTAACTGAAAGGTCGGTGGTTTGAGCCCACCTGGCAGTACTGTGGAATAGAGGCCTGGAGATGTACTTCTATAAAGATTGCAGCCAAGAAAACCCTATGGAGCAGTTCTTTCCTATAACACATGGAGTTGCCATGAGTAAGAATTGGCTCTACCACAGCAGGCTTGGTTGGTTATTGACTTCCTACTATGAAAGATGAAGACACAGTTCTCTTTTGTCACATTGTACCCTAATAGTTCAGTGTTGATACTATGCCAATGAAAATATTCTTCACAGCTGAGCCATCTCTTATGCTATAAATAAGTTTCCATTCTTGTACAACTTTTTCCTTTCTCATAGAGTTTTTTATTCCCCTGGAATTAGTAGTTGACTCTGTTTTTTATTGACTCAGTTTTCAATTCAGCTGACATTATTCTTTTCCTCAAGCTCTCTGGTAAAGTTGTCCATATTAGACAAACCGTCTTTTCTACTCTTTTTTTTCAGGGGAGGGGGGTAGGTAGAAGCTCCTGGAGCCTTCTATCCTGTACTTACTGCTTTCTAGGCTAGCTGCATTCTTTTTCTATAACTTCTCTTTACCCTTCTTGTACTATGGATCTTTGGTTTTCACCCCTTTTGTATTGTGGATCTCCACTGTCTGGAAAACATATCTTCTTTCTTGGTTTATTGCCTTATTTGGGGTTGTATATCTTCTAATGGGTCTGGTGGGGTAGTGCCTAAGGCATTTGACTGCTAACCAGAAGGCTGGTGGTTCAAACCCACCAGCCACTCCTCAGAAGGAAGATGGGGCGATCTACTTCCATAGTGATACTGCCTTGGAAACCCAAGGAGGGGTCGCTATGAGTAGGGTCTGACTCGACGGAACTTAAGAACAACAACAATAGCTGAGAAAGGGTATATGAAAGATAAATAAATGTTTTTGAGAATTTATATGTCTAAAAAATGTCTTTAGTATACTTCAGACTTAAAAGATAATGTTTTCCTTCGAAAAATATTTTTCCTTGGAATGTTAATGGGAATTGATCCTTTATCTTGCATCTAATAATTCAATTCCTTCAAAACCATACCAATTTGATTCGTGATCAAAAGGTGACATTTTCCCCCTCTTGAAAACCCCTCTATTTTTATAGAAATAGATTGCCTCCTCTTCCTCCCATGGAGCAGCAGATGGGTTTGAACCACTGACCTTATGGTTAACAGCCAAGTATCTTATCCACTACACCACCAGAGCTCCTTCCCTTTGTCTCTAGTCTTCTCAAACTATGTTGTTATGTGCCGTGGAGTCAGACCCGACTCACAGTGACCCTTCCTTGGGTTTCTAAGGCAGTATCACTATGGAAGTAGATTGCCCAACCTTCTTTCCGAGGAGTGGCTGGTGGGTTTGAACTGCCAGCCTTCTGGTTAGCAGTCAAGTGCCTTAGGCACTACACTACCAGAGCAAAGATGTATTGTGATGGGGGTCAGTTTTCATTAATTATGATAGGAACTTGTTGCTGTGTATGTGCCATTGAGTGGGCCCTGACTCATAGCGACCCCTCCTTGGGTTTCCTAGGCAGTGTCACTAGGGAAGTATATTGCCCAACATTCCTTCCAAGAAGTGGCTGGTGGGTTTGAACCACCAGTCAAGTGCCTTAGGCACTACGCTACCAGAGCTCCTGATAGGTACTTAGTAGACCTTTTATTATGGAAACTATTGTCTTTCCATTCTGGGATCATTCCTTGTATTTATTATTATTATTATTATTTTATAAATTCCTATTCTTCATTCCTCCCCCCACCCCACCCCGAGTTGTTCTGTGTAGAATTCTTATTGCTTTAAATGTTGGACTTACTTGTTTTATTCTCTAATGTTTTGTTTTGTCTATTTTCCATCTTTTTATTCAACTCTCTGGAAGATTTCTTCAACTTTATCTTCCATCACTTTTTTTGTGTGCCTTCATACTTTTTATTTCTGACAGCTTTTCCTTGTTCTTTGAATTTTTTTTTTAAATGACATCCTATTATTTTTTAGATATAATATTTTATTTTTCCTTAGGATAGTAATAATAGATTGTTGGAGTTTTCTTCAGCTCTCTTCATTGTTTCTGTTTAATTATTGGTAATTTCTCTTGCGTCCTATTTCCTAGGTTGTTTGTTTTCATCTTTATCTTTCATGTTAGTGGCTTTCTTAATTGTCATTTTTGGCTATCAGTTTATATTTAAGAATGAGGCAGTTAAAATCAATTGACATTTTTGTGCATTTTAATCAATGAGCTTGGCTTTAAGGTTATCAAATGGAGATCTGACAGCTTCACAGATATCAAAATGCCAGTGTCTGTAGGGCTGTTTCACAGATAGGAATCCTCCAGTCCTTTTCCGGGGACAAACCAGGTTGTCTGCATTCAAGGAGCCAAGTGGGGAAGGAGACTGAGGAATTCTCACTATTCCATATGCTGACTTTCACTTAATCCCTCTTTTCAACTCCTTGACTATCTCTTCCCACTGCTGTATTTTGCATCCACGATTTGGAAACCATTTTGATTCAGGTTCTCCAGAAGGCAACTTTCCTTTGCTTTGTTGGAAAGGGAAGGGTATAAGGGGTCTTTATACAAATTTCCAAATAATCCTTTTTGTTCAAATCCACAACTCCATTTTCAGAGATACCAGGCACCTCTAATTCTTAGGCTATTCCCGGGGTCTGCTGCAGAAATAAGCTTGTTTCTTTTTGCCTTGTCATTCCTCTTCCAGCCCTGTGCAGGCAATTAGCATTTAGCTTTGCCATTTGTTGATCCACTTTCCGTTTTTTCAATAGGCTGTTGACATCTCTTATATGATGTTATTTCTAATTCCATTGTATTTGTTTCTTGTGGATTTATTACTCATCCCCTCGCCCTTTAATATGGGAGATTGGAAGGAAGCAGAAATAAAGACTTATATTGATCTATCATGTTTCTGCTTTGACTTAGGTACTACACATCTTTTATGCGTATCTTTTATGAACTCTCTTATTAGTTTATTTATTTTTTGTGTGAATAATTACTGAATTTTTTGAAATGCTTTCCTTACATCTTTTTAGATGTTGAAAAAGGTTTTTCTTCTGTGATATGCTAAGTTAATTATAGTAATAGACTTTCTAATGTTAAATCATCCTTGTATTGTTGGTATACAACAATATATATATATTTTTTTTTTCTGTTTTGATTTGGTTGGCTAAAATTTTTTAAAAAATTGTACTATGGTTATACGTGAAACTGACCTATAATTTTCTCTTCATGTATATTATTTTTTATATACCTTCTTCAAAAATCAGTTGGTAATATATGATTTGGGGAGCTTTTCTTCCTATTCTATTATCCAGACAAGTTTGTGTAAGATAAAAACAAAACAAAACAAAAAATCCAACTCATTGTGACCCCTCGGGTTTCTGAGGGGGTATCTCTGTGGAAGTAGATTGCCCAGTCTTCTTTCCGAGGAGTGGCTGGGGGGTTTGAATCGCCAACCTTCTGGTTAGCAGTCAAATGTCTTAGGCAGTATGCCACCAGATATGAATTATTAATTAGCAGTTTGGATAATTTATTGTTAAAACTTCTTTAAAATGACCTGTATTAGTTGGATTTGTGTGTGTATGTGTGTGTAATGTGACTTCTGTCAGGATGAAGAAACTACAAGTCTGTTTAAAATTAAAAACAAAGCATTTATTACAGCAAAAGAGTGTGTTGCAAAATGGGGAAACAAAGAATCAAGAAGATGCTCTTGACAAAGTGGTCCAGGGCGCTGTTTATTTACAAAGGTTTATAAAGACAAGCAGAAGAGTATCACTAAAATGTTATGATTGGTTGATATTTATAAAGCTTAGAGAGGGGGGAGTCATTTAAAAATCCAGTGCTGGTAAGATTGTAAATTGGTGACACCACTGTGGCAAAGGATATGGTGCACTCTCAAAATGTTGGAAACAGAAATGCCATATAATCCAGCAATCTCATTACTAAGTATATATCTAGAGAAATAAGAGCTATGACATGAATAGATATATGCATACCCATGTTCATAGCACCACAATTCACAATAGCAAAATAATGGAAACAACCTAACTGCCCACCAAAGATGAATGGATAAATTGTGATATATACACACAGAAAAATGATGAATCTGTGAATCACCCCATAACATGATTGGACCTAGAGGATGTTATGCTGAGTGCAATTAGTCAGTCACAAGACTGAAAAATATTGTGTGAGACCACTACTATAAAAACTTAAGATTTATAACATACACACACACAATTGAAGGCTACCAGGGATGGGGGGAGCTCTGGTGGTGTAGTACCTAAGGCATTTGACTGCTAATCACAAGCTGGCAGTTCAAGCCTACCAGCCACTCCTTGAAAGAAAGATTGGGCAATCTACTTTCATAGTGATACTGCCTCAGAAACCCAAGGAAGGGTTGCTATGAGTCAGGTCCAACTGACAGCAGCGAGTTTGGTTTGGTTTTTTACGAGGGGTGGGAGGGGAAGAGAGTATAAATCTCTAACTGGAACGTTGTTGTTGTTGTGTGCCATCGAGTTGGCCCCGAATCATAGCGAACCCTCCTTGGGTGGCTGAGGCAGTATCACTACGGAAGTAGATTGCCCAACCTTCCTTCTGAGGAGTGGCTGGTGGGTTTGAACTGCCAGCCTTCTGGTTAGCAG
>NW_006921793.1:2534220-2578761 GCF_000298275.1 Orycteropus afer afer | reverse complement strand
TACCCAGCAAAATTGTCCCTCAGATATGATGGTGAAATAGGACATTTGCAGATAAGCAGAAATTAAGGGAATTTGTTAAAACTAGACCAATCTTACAAGAGATACTAAAGGGAGTCCTTTGGACAGAGAAGCAACAACAGCAAACAATAACTGACCATTAACACATGTGGTGACGTAACCCAGAAACCAACCCAGCTATGGAAGTATCCAAAGTAAATAAGCCTACAAGATTATAAACAGGAAACCAGAGACATTAATTGACAAATGAGGACAACTACAAACTAAAAAGAGGGGGAAAACTGTGTACTTACAGAACTTGTAAATGATAGGGAAGTTAAGACAACTGCAAGATAGAACAGACTGTTCTATACTTGGGAAGAAAACTATAAATCACAGAGTAACCTCAAAGAAAAATTACAAACCTTCACATCAAAATTAAAAAGAGGACCAGCACAAATATTTAGCAAATACTGAAACAATATCAAAGAAGGAAGTGATAACATGATTCATAAACAAAACAAGCTCAGCACAGAAAATTGTATGGAACAAAGAGATCAACACCATGAAAAAGCACATAACAAAAATGACAGCAACAAATTCATACTTGTCGATAATTACATATCTGACAAGGGACTTATCTCTAAGATTTATAGAAAACTCTAGTTCCTCAACAGCAAAGGAATTAACAATCCAATTGAAATATGGACAGAAGACATGAATAGACACTTCACCAAGGTGGCCAGCAATACATGAAGAGATGCTCACAATCATTGGCCATCAGAGAGATGCAAATCAAAACAACAATGAGATACCATCTCACCCCAGCACTGATGGCAAGGTTCAACGAGACAGAAAATAACAAATGCTGGTGGGGATGTGGAGAGATTGGGACTCTCACACTGCTGGTGGGGCTGTGAAGTGCTATGACCACTGTGGAAAGCAGTATGGTGATTCCTTAGAAAGCTGGAATTGGAGATATCATTTGACCCAGCAATCCCATTGCTAGGTATATATTCTAGAGAGGTGAAAGCCAGGACAGAAACAGATATATGCACACCCATGTTCATTGCAGCACTATTTACAATAGCAAAAAGATGGAAACAACCTATGTGCCCATCAGTGGAAGAGTGAATGACCAAACTATGGTATACACACAGTGGAATGCTATGCAACACTAAAGAATAATGTAGAGTCTGCAAAACACTGCATAACATGGATGAACTTGGAGGCCATTATGCTGAGTGACGTAAGTCAATCACAGAAGGACAAAACAGTATTAGTTTGTTGTTGTGGAGGATCAAGGAAAGGTTTATATATGGAAGGAAACTTTCTTTGTTGGTTGCCAGGGGTGCGAGGAGAAGGGAGGGAACACTGCAAAACAAAACAAAAAAAAATGTATTGACCCATGTCACTTTAGTTTTGTGTATTTCACTGTACATAAATTATATTTCAATAAAATGCATTAAAAAAATTTAATAACTTGCATGTTCTTCATTTATGTTCTTAGGAAATGATATTACTCCTTGAAGATGTTTGCTTTTGGCCCAGTAAACAATTAAGTTTGAATCTCACTTTTCCTGTGGGCTGGGTGGGCTGGGTGGTTTAAACAAAATTTGGCTTTCTTTTGTTGTGAGAAATATGTCTAAGATTTAATTCCTTTTAATTTTGCTGCACAAGGCTTAGTAATAAGGGCATAGGTAAGGTCCTCTTCAGCAAGATTTTAATGAAACCTTTAGTTGATGTTCTTTTTAATAGATATACTTTCCTAGGGCAATGTTAGGCAGGCTCTGGGAGTCTAATTTTTGTTTTCCAGTGTTTTTTTTTTCTTAACCTGTGAAAGATATTTTGTAGCTCTGATGGACTTATTAGTTACTGACAGCTTTTTTTAATGTTAAAAGAGGGAAAGAAATAAAATGTTTTCTGATATTTAGAAAACAGAACATTGAACATTAGCAGTATTTTCATATAAACCCTATAATAATTGTGTTAGGCTGGGTTCTCTAGAGCAAAACCAGCAAAGCTTATATATAGAGAAAGAGAAAGAGAAATTTATCTTAGGAAAATGGCTCACACACTTATAGAAGCTGGAAAGGCCCAAGTTCTTGGATCAAATGTCAAGCTGGAGACTTTTCCTGACTCACATAGCTGCAGGAACTGACGAGCTCAAGGTTGGCAGGCAGTGTACCAGCTGTTGACTCCAACAAATGATGAATCTAAGATCTCCAGGCTGAATGGTGGATTGTTCGCTCAGGGACAGTTGTAGGCAGCACAACAGGATCCTGACCCGCAGAAGAGTGTCTCTTTTCCCAAGATATCCATAAATATATTGGAAGCAGACCACACCCCTAGGGAAACTCTCTTTCAACGGATTGGCTGCTCAAAAATATACATCCAGTCCCATCATGGGAATAACCCACATCACAATTGCTTAAACCACACAATTGTGGTCCAGCCAAGCTGACACACAACTCCAACTATCACAGTAATCCTTTGTTCATTCAGTGTTATCTAGTTCTTCATTTTAGTTCCATGAAAATCCGGATCAACAGCAGAAGGAAATCTTCATTAGTTTTTCATGAAAATTTTAGAAATTTGGTGTCAACATTTGAAATATTATAGTCCTTTTCATCAGTCTTACATAGTTTATTGTTAAATATCTTAGTTAAGCATTTTTAAAGAATAGTAGAAGAATTTTTCTGTAGATGACAAATTTAAAAATGTCCTTGGTTTACTTATAACAATAATTTTTTAAAGTAAAAGACCTGATAGAAATTTCAGAAGTAATACAAAGCTAAGTAAAGTCCATAAAAACATTATATAAAATATCTCTAAATATAATGAGTAATTTTATATTTTAAGAGCTTTAGATATAACATATAATCTTTAAATATAATACTAAACAGTCAGGATATATAAAAAAAAAACAAACATGCTAGCGTTATTAAGTCCCTAAACATTGAAATAGGAATAAAGATTTTATGGGGAAATGATACATATTTGCAGTTAAAATTATTCATTTTAATGATGCTAAATTTAAATGAAGTTGTGATCAAATTAGTAATTGAAATAATAAAATTATAATATATTTTTATGTGCTGGTTGTCTATATTAGATGCACATTACTGGCATTTGAATTTAACCTAAAGAAAATTTGGCACTTTTCTTAGGTAATGTAATTTAATTTTTCTTGATGTATCTTACATAATTTAGACTATAGTAAATAAACCTTTGAAATTTCTTGTTTTATTCCATATTCTTTATAGGAAAACCTTTGGAGTGACAAAAAAAAAAAAAAAAAGAACACATTTATTAACCAGACTCAAATATACATACATCCTTTTTCTGTAGCATGAAATTAAGCACCTATAAATTTTAATTATAATGAATCTTATAATATTAAGACTAGTAGTATGTTACCTAAATATCTTAGAAATTAATTTAAGCTTATGTGTTATAATGCATGATAATTATTGAAGTTAAATTTGTTTAAATAGTCTATATTTTTTCTTCGTATTTTAATTATTTTTCTTATTTTCTTGGTAAGCAGTTTAGTCTTTTTCTTATTTATAAAAATTTCTCTCTTTTTGTTTAAATAAAACACATTCATATAATATCAAGCTTAAGTTACTTAGAAAGGCTTTGCTTTTATGGTTGACATAAACATCTTGAACAGAACAAATCTATTTTCATTAATTTCTGGGGATGTTAGGGCAATTTAATTTATATAAGTGCTTATTTATCATTAAACTAATCACAGCAAGTTCTTAGAAGAAACATTATAATCTAATTTAATAATATCATCCAGAGGTAAAAAACTACTGTATAACTTTTTTTGGTGTGTTTTATAGGATACTTTAACAAAGCAGTTTAGAATAATTTGTTTTTCAAGGCTTTGTTAAACCAGTTAAATAAATAATCCATTATTTTTCAAATAGACAAATTTATATTAAAATTTTTTTTAGAATAGTTACTAAACACCTAGATTTAAAAATAGGAGCAAACAGCATTTTTTCCTGGAAGAAGAAACTAATATGTAGAAGACTGCCTTAAGAGAGAAAATACTAGTGACTTTTTGTCATGACTTCCTGAGATAATACAAAACTTAGACATAAAACAGAAAAACCACATAATTGTTAAGAAGTCAAGCAAAACGTTAGGCATAAATTACAACTATAAAAACTGTTTGGTACCTATGGGATTTATCATTTTCTCTGATATTCTTTAAGAAAATCTTAGAAACAAATGCCAGTTTCTAATTCTTTGTGGTAGTTCAGCTTGTGTGTCCACTTGGCTGGGCCTGGTTGTGTGGCTGGGCAGCTGGATGTAGTATTCCCCATGATGAGACTGGTAATCAACTCCATGATGGAATCTACTGTGAGCAACTGAGTAGCTGCCTTTGGGATGTGGTCTGCTTCCTGTGTATAAGGAGAAGCCTTAGGGATAGTCTCTAGCTTATGGCAAGCTTGGACCCTGCATGTAGCCAAGTAACATTGCTCAGCAGCCTACCATGCTTCTGCCAGTCTTGGAACTTTCAATGGACTTGAAGTAATGGCCTGCTGTGTGGTTTGGTAACATTGGGACTGTGCCTTTTTTACTTGTCAACCTTGGGCTTGTCAGTCTCACCAGCCAGTAGCTGTCTGAGTGAAGAAAAACCTGTAGCATCAGTGGGCCGTGAGCAGGAAGGAGAGCTGAAGTCCAAGGTTGAGGGGCTTTCACCCAGCCACTAGAACTGGCACTTTGAACTCAGACTTTTAGCCTCCTATACTCCTATAAGGGAGCTCTGGTGGCGTAGCACCTAAGGCATTTTGGCTAACCAGAAGACTGGCAGTTCAAACCCACCAGCCACTCCTCGGAAGGAAAGTTGGGCAATCTACTTCCATAGTGATACTGCCTCAGAAACCCAAGGAGGGGTCGCTATGAGTTGGGTCCAACTCAACAGCAGTGAGGTTTTTTTTTTTGTATACTGCTGTAAGAGTATAAACTTCTGTTTGTTAAAGCCACCCACTTGTGGTATTTTTCTGTTAGAGCAGCACTAGAGAACCAAAACAAGGAGTGATGCCCTTTATGAAAGAGAAGAGACAGCAGATGGCACACAGCCATGTGATGACAGAGTTATCCTGAAGCTAAAAGCCAACGAGTGGCTTGGAGCTACCAGAAGCTGGAAGAAACAAGAATCTTCCTCTGGAGCCTTCAGAAAGAACATGCTCCTAACCAGCTTTAGCCTCTAGAACTGTGAGACAATAAATTTCTGTTGTTTAAAGTCATCAACTTTGTTACAGCAGCCCTAGAAAACTAATACACAGGCTGATACACCGCTGAGCAGCCATAATATCCGTTTGAGTTTTCCTACTGACTCTGGAGTTCTGCTTTGTTTCTTGTATTTGAGAACCTCTCTTTCCTTTTCCTTTCAAGCTCAAATATGCAATACCCCCTTTTTTTTTTTTTTTTTAACTTTAGATTATCCAGTATTTCTGTGCATTTTAAGCAGGAGTAGAGTTTGCATAAACTCAGCTTACCATAAACCATGTTATTATAGTCAGCTCCCCTTGAGTCAGCCCCCAACTAAATGGGGACTTCATTGCGCAACAGAACAATATGCTTCCTGGACCTGTGCCATCCCTGTTCGTTGTGATCCATAGCGTTTTTGCTGCTGATTTTTGGATGTAGATCGCCAGATCTTTTCTCCTAGTACAGCTTAGTCTGGAAGCCCTACTCAAACCTGTTTGATGCCATCGTTACATGGAAGCCTCCATTGACAGATGGGTGGTGGCTGCACATGAGGTACAATGGCCAAAAATCAAACCTGGATCTCCTGCATCAAAAACGAGAACTCTACCAATAGGCCACCAAAGCTCCCATGCCACGAACGACAAACCTGCTGTATTTATCTTCGTACTCCCCAACCCAGAACTGAAACTGGCCCACACCAGATGCTGGATGATTGACTAACTGACCAACATTTTCCATCCAGAACAGATAGAAAACTTTTCTGATCCTGTGAGTGATGTATCCTGCCTCTTAAGGGGCACTAGGAAAAGCAGAATTTTGCTGTGAGGACACAAGTAAAGAAAGTTCCCAGTGAAAAAATGAAGAGAAAATAGGACTTCTTACTTACTTGATTTTTCTTTAAGTAACGGAACAATAAGGAGCCCCGGTGTTTCAATGGGTAAGTCTTGCCTGTTAACCAAAAGGTTGGCAGTTCAAACCTTCCCACAGGCTCTGCAGGAGAAAAACCTGGTGATCAGCTCCAGTAAAGATTACAGCCTAGAAAGCCCTATTGGGCAGTTCTACTGTCATATAGGGTTGCTTTGAATCAGAATAGTCTCAATGGGACTTGACAAGGGAACAATGGAAACATTTAACTGCCTCACATTGCTTGAAATATGAAGGTGGACTGAGGTGTGAGTTCCCACACCAGTTTGCTGGTAGTTTAACACAGCATCATTACCAAGAGGAAAGATTAAAGAATTACAGAGAACAGAACACTAGGCCTATTGGTTTCTCCCTTTCTCCTCTTTTTTAAGAAAATTGTGCCTTTGATGAGATATAGCCACAGGCTCTTGTTTTACATTTTACATCAGCTACCTTTGTCAGAGGCTGGTTATTGATGCCCTGCCCTACCCTGTGTTTTAATTCACACTTCTCCGCTAATCAGTTACAGCGTTTATCCATTAATCAGGCATTCTGACAGGGTCAATCACTGCTTTTTGGGTTGTGAGGGGCTGCATGTTATCAAGCAAGGAATAACTCTCAGAAGCTTACTTTGAAACAGTCTGACTTTCCCAGGCTGGTGGACTTCCGGAGCAATAAACATCTAGTGGGGCTTTCATATGCTTGTTTGTTAATATATTTGGTTGATAGGATTTTCTAACTGAACACTTCATTAGCAGGGCTCAACATTAGTGAAGTGTGGACAGGTGTGCCTCTGTTTAAGAAAAACAGAAACATCAAAGTATAATTGTTCCCATCCCATATAAATTACTAAATTGACCTAAAAATAGCATTAAATCATGATCTTCTCATTCATATTGTTTACAAACAGTATCTTTTGGTTTTATGGGCAGAGAAACTTAAAGTCAGGATGTTTGGAGCCAGTACCTGATGAAGATCAATCAGAAATTTACATCAAATATGTCTGATTATAATGTGAGTCAAGAGGGGAATATTTTATAAACAAGATCCCATCTTTTCCATAGTTTTAAATCTTTGTATCCATGTTCCCATATAGGTATACTCATACATTTGTAGTACTCCTTAGCCATTGTAATTTGTTCTGACATATTCAAATATTGTAAGTTGTCCTAGAAATGAAAGCTAACCAAACCAAACCAAACTCGCTGCTGGCAATGTCTAATTGCATAGTTATAGTTTTGGTAGTGAAGTTACCATATATAATGATGGTAACAGGTTTCAATGATCTTTTTTATGACAGATGTGCCAACATTTAATTGTTTTTCATCAGCTGTGGAGAGAAAAGACACTTCTGTAGATTTTTCAATTCTCCTCCGTGTCACTTAGCTGTCCTCACCATTGTCTGTGCTCCTTTCTCTCATCCTTTTTGCTGCAATGAGTTGTGTCATTCCCTCATGATCAGCACTTTTGTTGTCTTTGTTTTTTGCTGTACCTCAGAAGTCCATCTTTTCTTTCATCTCCTTCCCATTCATGCATGAGGGAACAGTTGTGCCCTGTTGTGGGGATGTTCCGCTGGGTTTCAAACAGTAGGGTTTCTTTTTATTCTCTTCTAAGTAGTACAATAGGGCTGAATGTCTGTTGCAGAATGCACACACTAATATGCCAGGTTATTTGGTTTCTAAGAAGTCAATAAAAATACTACTTTTAGGCTCAGTACTTGGCTTGCTTTTTCTGTGTTTGCCTTTCAGGGCTTCGGTTATAAATCTGTTTGTTTCTGGTAGTAAAATATAATCTTCCACATTAAATCTAAGCGTGGAATCAACAAACACTTAGAGAAAAAATGTCACTGGCTGTGGAGTATTTTCACACTAACGGATTTGGCAGCCTATACCCTCCCTTGATAAGAGCCTGGAAACAGCCGCCAGAGCTAATTAATGGCAACTACAACTCAGAGAGGAGAAAAAAGGAATGGATCCCAAGTTGATCTTGGCAGAACTTTCCTATGTAAGAACTTGCACATCTCTGCATTGAGAAGTGTGCGGTTTTGACGGTTTTCCTCCACATCTTCTTGCTTGATTCTTGTTTTAAGGGAGAAACAAGTATGAGCATGAGTGTACCAAGTTACAAACACAGACTTAAAAGCCATCACAGCAGTAAAAGGCTAAAGACATAAAAAGCTAGAGATGTCTTAAGACAGTTTGTTCTTATATTCAGGAACAATCTTCAAAATCCTCCTTAATGAGGTCATAAAAGAAAAAAATCGAACAAGTGTTCCTTGTGTACCTCACTAGGGCGTGTCGTCAGGGTCACTTGCCACCAGGTTATCCTATTTAAAAAGGGATTGGAGTAGTTCAATCAAGCATTGCATTAAGGGAGAGACTTTGATTAATTCCTTCTCTTTTCTATTGTGCTACAGATGATTTCAGTAAATTTGTGATACTTTCTTCTTCGCCATCACCGAGGCTTAAAGTTCTTGATGCGTCATGCTGAGTATTAGCATTTATTGGGCCTACTTGGCTATGGTAAAGAGGAGTGTCTGCTGCACACAGCTCTCTAATCGTTGACAAGCAAGGCCGCTCTTTAAACATGACCATTATATGAGGTTTTGGCTTAGGAAAGAGCTGCCTTCAGGTTTGTGGCAGAAACAAATCTTGGTGTAAAAGAAGGGAAGACGCAACGGTAAGTAAGATGGTGATTTACCGTGGTTAACTTTTTTAAAGGGACAGTGGGATCTGCCTCTGTCTGAGAATCTCACAGTTAGGATAAGTGTTAGGGATGTCTCTCAAGGGGAACAAGAGCAAGGAAGAGGAAAGTGAGGGCTAACAATGTGTACTTTCACTGGGGCTGCTGTGGGAGAGTTGAAGATTAGCCCAGGGATGGTCAGGATCATGTAGGAGACTAGATTTTATTATTATTTGTTTTATTTTATTTACCAACTTCCTTGTTTGGTAAGGAGCCATCATTTTAGTACTCTGTTGTGGAAACCCAGTGGGGAGAGTTAACTCTTGGTTGTTTTGATCCAGAAGCATGTTAGGACATATTTAAAGCACTTGGTTAGAAAGCCCAGTCACCTACCTATTGTATTTTATAAGCTGATTTTGGAAGTGTATATAATCTTTACTTTATTGTAAATGGCAATGTCTATTAAGGATCCATACATTTCAGTGCCATGGAAAAGTTGAATTTGGGTTCTGATGGACTGGAACGGTTCCCAGGGAGTTATTATGGTAGGGGTGTAAATCCCTCTCCACTTTTGATTTACTTACTTGATACATTGGAAAGTTCTTAGGGCTGTTGCTTTCTGTCCTGTTAATCCAGCCATTGCACATGCGCAGGAAAGCAACAGGTGCTGATTTAAGATTTTTAGTATGAGTAGACAGAATCCCTTAGCTTCCAGTAGAAACATTTGTTTTCCAGTGGAAAGCAAAGTTGTGGTTGAGTTTATTTTTATGCATTTATACATAAATAAGGATAAGGAGCCCAGCTGGCATGGCGGTTAGAGTGCTGTACTGCCACACAAAAAGTTGGCAGTTGGAACCTACCACCTGCTCTGTAGGAAAAAGATGTGGCAGTCTACTTCCGTAAAGACTACACCCTAGGAAACCCAGTGGGGTGGTTTTACTCTATCCTACGGGGTTGCTATGAGTTGAAATCAACTGGACAGTATTGGGTTGGTTTGGTTTGATATATCAGCTATAATTATGTAAACAAGTCAAGTTTCAAAATTAATTTTACAGTACAGTTCATGTATTTACTATTGTGTTAAAGGTTTAATAACCAATAATAAGAGCTTTTTTAATTGTCATTTTTGTTTAATCAATAGGATAAATGTTAGACTTCTCACTGATTCTTTTTTGGTAGTATTTCAGATTAAGGACCTGAACATGAACTTGTTTATTCTTTCACATATTAGTTGTTAAACACCTACTTTATATCAGGCTCATATTATAAAACATCATTTCTGTAATTTTCAATGTAACTGGTTTTAAATTTATGTGCTTAATATTTATTGTAAACAGTGGAAACCCCTAAGTAAACTCTATTTTTAGATAATCAGTTGTAACTTCTCCATGGGTGTGAGCCTGTCCTTTCTGAAGTATGTCTTTTAATAGATGACTCCGGCTTTACCATAGTTCATGGGATGCTAACCAAAGTTTTATGATTTATAGATTTCTTCTTCCTTTGAAACTGGAGAGATCATGGGGGCAGAGTGGCATTGTGGTAAGAATACAGGCTATCACTTACTTTTCTTTCCTTGAAAAGGGAAGAGCCACCAGCTCACAGGCTTGGTGTGAGAATTCAAACATTCTGAAAGCAGCCAGCACATGGCTTGGTCCCTGGTGGATCCTCCGTGATGCCCCTCCCCTGCCCACATCCTTATTTGTAAGAAATTAGTATTTACAGGACACCAGGCATTTACATTCTAATTCCTGTCTTGTATGCTGAGGGGCAGGGAAGTTATCTCATCATTATTTTTCTGTCTCACAAAAAAGGGATGCAAGAATATATACACAGAACCTGATGCCTGTGGAAAATGCCTCAATGGCTTTTTAGGTTGAGGGAATACCCACCTCATTTGCTTGTTTGAAGCTTAAGTGCAGATATTTATAATACCTCATGATTTCCCCTTACCTCTTTCCACATGCTTTTTTCCCCCACAAAATCAGTGTGGGAATTGCTGAGAAGACAGAGGCCACAGCCTTAACTTCCTTAATAAAATAATCTGCCACCACATTTCTTCCAGGGTTGCAGGTTCTTTTTCAGATAAGGGTCTCAGAGTGCAGGCAGGGTGGAAGGTCTCAAAATCAGAGGATCATGGTCCTCTGGGCACCTCATCTTCCAAAGTCAAGTGGAAAAAGTAATAACCAAAAACACATTTCACCTTTCCCCAAATCTCCTTCAGATAAGGCCTAGTATTCACTTGAATAAAAGTAGACCACCTAGCAAATAAGCCATAACAACAATAATGTGTAATAAATACTAGCTGAAGAAAATTGCATTTTGATCTTCTCTATTGAAGGAGGATATTAGTGTTAATATTGCAGATCAACTCATTACTGTTTTTAATGTGTTGATGAGGGATATTCCCCAAAGTCCTTTCAATATAAATTAGGTCCTTCTTAAAATTTAAACACAGCAAGTTTTTTAAATGTCCAGGACACTGTTGTTCCTTCTGCTTTGGAATACTGAAAACTTTTTTTCCTGCACAATTGTGTTCCAGAAGTTTTACTGAGACTTGCTTTTAGAGCCGGAGAAAGCATGATGGTACAGACGATCAAATTGTCTTCTCTCTGTAGATCAGGATGAAAAGCTTCATTAAAAGGTCTCTCTCATCTTAGCTGAAAACAAATAGCACTGAATAGAATGATCCAGACTGTTTTTTCTTGTCTTTTAAGAAACGTGAACCCTAAAGTGGGGAGAGCGTCCCTTTGTATGCTATGGTATGCCTTACACATTGTTGGTTACCAACAAATGTACTCAACCATTTATATGGAGATAATGTATATGTGATCTTAGCCAAAAGGCCTTCCACTTAAAGGTCAATTACTGAACCTTTCTTCAACAGCCTTTTAGATTAGACTTCTTTGTCAACCATCTGCTTAAGTATTAATTATGCTTAAGGAAAGACACAGGGAATAGTGGTTGGTAGTGGTTGCCATAAGTGGTTCTCTGAGGTGTAGTTTCATTTCATAGAATCACTAATATGTGGCTTTTGGACACATGGGTCTGTTTAGGGCTAAATATCATTAGGGTTTGATGGGCCATGTTGTCACCAGTGCTTTAGAAATGGGAGGAAGGAAAAGAAAGGCCAGAAGAAACATCATCACTCCTCCCTTACCCTCCAGACCTGGTCCAAAGAGAGCCCAATGGCCATTGACAGGTTGGCATACTTTCTTGATGTGGGCACTCGAGTCACTGAAAAAATTGTGTTTTTTTTCTGTCACTTCTCAAAAGTTGATTTTCTTCTGTTGATAAATTTTTGGAAAAAGGGGAAGAATAAAAGCACCGAATCCTGGAACTCTTTCAACTTGTACTTAGAGGATTTCACATGTAGTATTACTTTCATTTCCTGAGTGCAACCTCACCTCTGCTATTGTTAGTACCAGCTATATGTTGTGCTAAAGGAGCTCTGGTCGCACGGTGACTAACGCATCTGACTGCTAACTAGAAGGGGTTAAAACCCACCAGCCACTCTGTGGAAGCAAGACTGGGCAATCTACTTCCCTAAAGATTTACTGCCTGGGAAACCCAATGAAGTCGCTCTGAGTCCCAATCAACTTGATGACAGTGGGTTTGTTTTGGTTTTTATATGTTCCACTGTTGCCGGACACAGCGTCCTGCCATAGCAGTGGAAGGAGTATTATTGAACTCTCTTCTCAAGGGGTTGTCTTTTATTTATTTATTTTAACGTCATATTGTAAACCCTCAAGGGGTTGTCTTTTAAAGCCATTGTGCCCATGTAGCCGTGGATTTCAAGGTGAACCCACAAGCCTCTCTCTTGGGCAGCCAGGGACTCACTTTCCTGCGTTCATGTCTTCTATTAGATATGTAGGTTTGCCTTTTCAAATCTGACTAGCAGTTGTAAAACCCATCATCACAACGGCCTGCAAGTAAGCTAACAATCTGGCAGACCCAGCATGAGGCGCTTGAAGGAGAACTTAGTGGGGGCTGGCCTAGGCCAGGAAGGATGGCGGCGTGGGAGGGGTGAGGGCGGCGCAGGAGCATTTGGCGGGGTCTTTTCCTTCTTTGTTAGTGAGGAAACCCGAGAGGGAGACTTGACGCCCTTTCATTCCCATCTTTCCTCAGGATTGGCCCTAAGAGGCCAGAGAAGAAAGGACAAGGTGGTTCCCTCCCCAGGTGGAGCAGCCTGAGGCTGGGAACAGCAGCTGCTGGCACACAGGCTCTGGAGACCCAGGGGGCAGCAAAGCAGGCCCAGCCGAGTTGGCTAAACCCAGGGAGGAGATGACCACAGCCCTAAATCTCAGTGGGAAGAGGCATTGAAACCATGACGGCAGGGAGGCCGCGCAGCGACCTTCTTCAGACTCCGGAGAGCGCCCGCCCCAGTATCCAGCTACAAACAGCACCCAGCAAGCGTCCCCGTGACAGGGGTGGGGACCTGGGAGGAGAGGAGGCTATGGTTGGATGGTACTTTGTTAATACAGGCCAGACATTGGCAGGTTGCACTATATAAGGAAAAATAAGTGTGGCCAGCAAAGTAATGTGGATAGACACAAAACGGAGCTAACCTGTCCTTGTTTAAAAGTTGAAAAACCCACTGCCGGGGGGGGGGGGGTCGATGCCCTATAGGACAGAATAAAACTGCCCCATGGGGTTTCCAAGGCTGTAAATCTTTAAGCAGATTGCCTCAGCGCTCTGTTGCAGAGCCGCTAGTGGGTTCAAACTGCTTACCTTTTGGTTAGCTTTAACCACTGCACCATCAGAACTCTTTCTTAAAAAGTTGAAGACAATTTTAATTTCTAGACTTACATAAAAAGCCTAGCAACAGAAGAAATTAATATCTTGGTTGCTTTAAAGAAAACGGATGATACCTGAAGGCGTTGAAATAAAACTCACTGATGATTTCACCTGAAGAACAGAAACATTTGCAATTGGTTAAAGCTGTGATAAATGGTGGGGGAGGCAACACACTGAGTTTTAAAAGTGAGAAGCATAGAGTGGATGGGGAGGAAGCTTTATCTAGAAATGTTCCTTGGATAGTTCTGATAGGACCTGTTTAATGTATAAAGAATGGGGCAACATAGACAGTAGTAGCAATACTGGATGATGAGGGAGGAGAGAAGAGATCAAGAAATCAGATTTAAAGGAGTCAGAATTGACCCAACGACACTGAATTTTTTTGTTTGTTGTTACTTCTAACCCCTTTGTTTTCTACCTAAGTAAAATAAGTAAACCAAAATGGTTTTACCATGCTTTAAGTTCTCAGAATGAGTACTTCAGTTCTTTAGTGAGAACTATCATTTAATTGCTTCTCCGTTGGAGGCTAATGTGATGACATATTTTGGAACGCAGGAAGTATAGATAACACTGGCATGAATAGGACCAGAAGCTTTTTATTGCAGTATATTGTTTCTAGGACTTTGTTTGAGTTGGGATACGTTTGATTTTTCCTTCTTTGTTTTTTCTTTTCTGGCTGCAATATGTTATGTAAAAACTCCTGCATATTCTAGACCAAACTGTTTGCATGGTTTAAGCATTTATATGACGGCCTTTTAAAGGTGTTTTTTTCTTTGCTTTTCAGAGAAAGGGATTTCCTGTATATCTTAAGCTATGTCAACAGGAGATTATGATAATAAGTCACTGGTTTTAAAACAAAAACAGTTTTGCTGTTTTAAATGAATTTCAAAACCTGTAGCCAGTTCCTGATGTCAGGGAACAAATTAATAAATTCAAAGTGTTCTCAATATCTCAAGAGCTTAAAAAAAAAAGCCAAAATAAGAAAATATAATGTTGTGATATAAAGAGGCATTCATTCATTTTTCTCAGTCATCAGTCTCAATTTTTCAACTTTATACTTCATCCAAAGATACTTAAAAATACATCAGCCTTAGAAACTGCCTATGTCACTTTTTCATTTGAATGATTAACAGAAGCACATTGGTCAGTGGGTAAGTAACGGAATACCATTTGTTGTTCCTGTTTTTAAAATTCTTTACAAATAATTACTATTGAGGAAAAATTGCATAAAACTAATTTAAGATGAGTTCATTGATTTACTCATTTATATATTCAATTAGTGCCTATGATATGCCAGGTATAGTGCCAGAACCAACAAAAAAGTCCTCAAATCCTGACTCTAAAATCATGGCATTTAAAATCAGTTACCTGTCTTTATTCTCCCCTTTCCCCCTCTGTCCCAAATATTCCTGTCTATTCTTCTTTGTCATTGTGATGGAGATTCATATTATTTTTAGGATCTTGTGATCCTAATAACCTAGAGATTGTTAGAGAAGAAAAAACTTTTAAGAAATTTTAATTACCAAGGAGTCAACCTGACCAGGGAAATTAACAGACTTGTCCAAAATTGTCCCTCTAGACATAGAGTGGGCTGCTAAGGCTGAACCCCTGCGGTAATTTGAACGTTTAAAACTCTTTCCATTTTATTGTCAAAATTACTACCTTGACTTCCTACTTCTCATTTGCTTATTTCCCTTGCTTTTTATCTTATGTACTGCCAGTGTACAGGCTAGTGGTGTTTAACAACTTCCTGAAGGCATTATTAGTCATCCAGGAGCGCTATTTCATTATAGAGGTAGATAAATGGGCTATTCGGCCCATCAGCTACAAGTTGGACTAATTTGGAAAATATGGTTCCTTCCCTCAAAAGAAACAGCTCCTTCTGTTTTGGGCACTTTTTATAACATAGCTGTGTGCGTTTTCTCTAAAATTCTCATTTTGAACAGCAAGAGTTAACATGCCTGCTTAATGCTAGAACTGGAATTTAATTCATTCACAGTGGCAAGGAAGCTTTATCTAGAATGTTTGTCCACATCTGAGGTGCGCAAAAGCTTACCATGTGGGTCTCCCTTTCCATTTTTGGTGGGCTTTCGACTTTTCCACTGTGATGATTATTAACTGAGACGTAACCCTGAATCTTTTTACCAGATGTGTTGCCATCTTAAAGGGAAGAAGAAAATCATAGTGCATATTTTGAATGTGATCGACTTTTGTTCAGTCAGAAACTGAATGAGGCAAAGAGGTTAAAATTTTTTCTTGTTCCATCTGAGTAAGCATGAAAACCTACAATCCTTAATCTTTTAAAAGAAAAATAACCCTCCTCTGTTTGTGGGATTTCTGAGTCATTTCTTCCACCCTGATCCCCCACTCTACATTTCTTTCAGTCAAAAACTGTCTGGACTTTTGTGAACCAATAACCTCCTCCTTCACCTCTTTTCCCTGTCCTCCCCCACCCCTACCCTGTTACTATACAAAGAGCCCACAAAGACTGAGTACTTGGTTTTGTATTTTAAAAGGAGGATAAAATCCTTGCTATACTTAGAAATCAAAAATAATCTGTTAAAACTTCATCAAAAAAAGAAATGTGTTCTTGTCAGGATAGGGGAAATAAGGAAACTGAGAGAAGAAACTGGTTTTTTGGTTTTTTTTTAAGTAGCAATAAAAAGGAGAATATAATGTTGCCTTTTTTGATTCACTCCAAACTGACTTTCCTTTACAAACTAGTAGGTGTGACAGTGACTTGCAAATCTTTTAAGTTAACAAAGTGATAAAAGGAAATTCCCAAGGGAGAACCTTGAAAGCTTCTACTTGTTGATACCTGTTTGAATAATAACCAGGGCTGATACTCTGGCCTGTGATTGGAAAGTGGGGTCTCAAGTCCTAACCATTCCTCCTCCTCACCTTGATTGTTACTTCTCTGTGACTTTAGTCTTCTCTCTGAAACACTGGGTCTCCAGGGTATGTGCGTTTGTCTGTGAATAAAACTTGGAGCTCTGGTGGCATAGTGCCTAGGGCACTTGACTGCTAACCAGAAGGCTGGTGGTTCAAACTTACCAGCCACTCCTCAGCAGGAAGATGGGGCAACCTACTTCTGTAGTGATACTGCTTGGAAACCCAAGGAGGGATCACTATGAGTCTGACTCGAAGGCATGTAACAACATGGATAAACCTATAGACAAGTATTTTAAACAGCCCACAGGTGAAATCCTGCCAGACACTTATATTTGTACAGCCGTCGAATTTAGAGTGGTTTTTAAAAATAAATGTTTGCAATTGATGAGAGGGAATATTACCTTTGAACCTCAATTAAGCAAAAAATTATCCCCAAGAAAAATTCTGTTCTTCTCATTAGTAAAATTTTATTACCAAAAATTATGCTCAATTTTATTTTTAATTTTGTCAATAAAAGAATTACATTCTCTCTTATTATATAAGTACCTATCCTCATTTTGGAGTGATGAAAAACATTTGGAGATAGATAATGGTGATGGTTGCTTATTATGGGGAATGTAATTAATGCCACTTAAAAATTGATTGAATGACAATTTTTAAAAAATACACTATGCTACAATAAATTTTTTAAAATTCTTGTTTACAAAGCCTAAAATATTTACTCTTTGACCTTTAAAAAGTTTGCTGAACCTGTTAAAGGGGAGAAAAAAAGAGTCATTCTCACCATCATTTTTTGCCTAAATATGTTTTTTTTTTTAGTAGAACTCTTCTGGTCATTGTGGGGGTGAGTTAATATTCTTTGTCTAGTCCAAAGCCCTGAGAAAACTGATGTCATTTGTGAAACAGGACATAATATTGTCAGGA
Source organism: Orycteropus afer afer (assembly GCF_000298275.1). Taxonomy (NCBI): domain Eukaryota; kingdom Metazoa; phylum Chordata; class Mammalia; order Tubulidentata; family Orycteropodidae; genus Orycteropus; species Orycteropus afer. The sequence goes on along the minus strand of NW_006921793.1, from coordinate 2,561,337 downwards.
GCTACCTGTTTGATAAAGTTACAAAAAAGAAAAGTGTTTCCATACATAAAATAGGGAGAAATAATAGTACCCACCTCACAGGATTATTGAGAGGATTAAGTAAGACAGTGTTAATCAAGGACTCAATAAATGGTTTTTTTTTTGGTTTGTTTTTTTCTAAAAGAACCAAATCTCTGGAGAAGTAAGGTTTGCTTGCCTTAATATGAGTCCTGTCACCTTTTATTTTAACATTCGTATTCGTATAGTCCCTTGTACACTCTTCCTAAATAAATAATGCTTCTTGCAAGCTTTAGTTGATACAAAATATAATCTAGTTTTATCTCTTTCAACACAATTCTGATTTTAAGTGAAGACTCTATGTATTTGAAAAAGAATTATCATTTAAGTCTTATAAAGTTCTGGGATAATTTTAACAGCATAAATAAATCTTATAGGAGAGCAAAGTAAGGGAACATTTTTGGTTCCAAAAAGTTTGGAACACTGAGTGCCACTGCTTTGCCAGCCATCTGTGATAGCTCTGTCAGCTCCCGGCCAGTTGACTGTGCCTGGCGGTGACCGTGTGTGGGCCGCTGGGTTCTCAGTGGCTGGTTTTTCAGAAGCAGATCCCTTGGCCTTTCTTCCAAGGCCGCTCTGGTAAAATGCATCCTTCCAGCCTTTTGGTTAGCAGCTGAGCACACAAACCATTTACATCTCCCAGGGATTCCCTGGGACAGTGCAGGATCAGAACAAGGACACTGTCTTGATATTTCCAATAGATAACATTTATACATAGGAGTTCTCCACATGCTTGAAATCAACAGGTAAGCAAGCCTTAGAAGGGTGCATTTGCAAAGAAAGATGAATCTATGGTGATGCTTGAGAAGAGGAAATTTATGGACCTGCCTGTGTTCTTCCTCCTCCTAATGCATACACATCCATCTTTTTTTTTTTTTTTTTGCCTTTGGAGTTTGGCCTCTCCCTTCAAGGCCATTGTTATCTCTCCTGAGAAGCCAATATGTCGGCTCTCACCCTCCTTCCACTCCACTCCCCATCCCCAGAGCTGAAGCAGTCCCTCCCTCCCTTGGATTTCAGTCCACTTTCACACCAGCACTGACATTTGCCCTCTTGGCTCTTCCTTGTCATGTGACTGTGTCCCCAGATAGATCTCAAGTCCCTAAAGGCAGCATTCTCTCTTACTTGATATCCCAGGGTCTGGTTGGCAGTAGGTGCCTAAAATCTATTTGTTGAATCAATGAAATATACTGAATAGAAATTTGAAATTAAAATAAAAGACAAAATCCTTTTGTTTTCCCTCTCTTTTTTAGATGTCAATTAATGTACATAGATAATCATAAAACTTTATTTCAGTGCTGATTAAAAATTCACAGGTAAGCCAGAATTTATATGTAGTTTGTCCAAATGCTAAGTTCTGAAAACTTTGGGGGACATCAGAGAGTAACTGTAAATTATTTTTTCTTTTCTACAGTGCCAGCCCCTTTGCATGTAAGTGGGTTCCTGACCCCCTTGGTCGGTGTGTTTCTCAGATGTGACACAGTGCTTGCCACTATTTCTATGTCTGTGCAAACTGGCATGCCTATTTAGAATCCTGGGTGGCACTGTTCCAGATCCACGTGTCTAGCTCACAGAAATCACAGAAGGGGAGGACAGAGTGTGTTCTTGTTAATAATAGTAGCTACTATTGATTGGGCTTCCTTTGTGCAAGGCACTCTATTAAGTGTTTTACATGCATCATTTCATTGATTTCTCAAATCAATCCTAATAATTATATCCAACTCATAATGAGTCTGAGATTTAGAGAGGTTAAGGAACTTGGTTAAGGTGTTACCAAGGCCAGGGCTACCAGATTGGAGAGCCCATGCTCTTATCTGTACCACTTTCCTTATGTCTCACTTCCTTTCCTGGGAGGGGTCGCGATGAGTCAGATCTGACTTGAAGGCAGTGAGTTTAGAAAAGATATTAGGAGCTGGCAGGTTTTCTGGCTCATGACCCTTTTTTCTCCTTGAAGCACAGACTAGAATAGACATGTGTGCAATTACATTATTAATCTCCATTCTTACCCTTTCTTTGAGCTCAAGAAAAACTGAACTCTCAGAGTCAAGAATTGTGCCCTGGTCACCAAGTCCCCTTGTTCCTCGAATAACTCAGAATAGAGGCATCACACATATGTGGATGTGACTAGGTTGTAAACTGAAGGTGGCTCACATCAAACCACCTTTGTGATGTCTAGGCACAATTAAGTCCTCCAGCTTTAAGAAAAGGCTACTATGTGGTTAGTTCTATTCTTGTTAACCTTTTTCGGTGGCTTATATGAAATTACATGCGTGTTAAATCCACTGAGTATCAAGTGCTAGAAGTTCCAGGCGACGAGAAATGAGCTTCTTGGTAATTGAGAATGAAGTTAAGGAAAAAAATTTTATTGTTAATCAAGGACTTAATTGCCTCTGGGACATTTTAAATAAATGCTGTGCAGTACTTACGGGACGATGTTCTGTAAGTGAGATGGCAAAAATTCTTTAATTAAATCATTATGGGTATTCCCTGATTGAAATATCTGTCTCTATCTTAATAGTTAAATCTTTTTATGATTCATGTAACAACTCAATCAGGGATAGAGTAAATTAAGGGCTCCTTAAAAGAATAAATCGATGGCAAAAAAAAATGGATTGAAATTATTTTCTGCAATAGTCTTCACAGTAATTATTTGTATTGATCAGAGCATGTTTTTGGTACATTTTCTATCTGGAAATCTTGTAAGCTATTTTTCAGCCTTCACAACACAGATTGTGGCTATCATTTAGTATTGGGCTAGTTTTAGAAGAATTCACCTAGAAATGGAACAAATATAAGAGTTTCTTTCTTTCTCCCCTCCCCCATAGCCTTTAATATAAGAGTTTCTTGAGAAAAGAGTTCTTTTCCCAAATTGTAACTTGATTGTCCTTAAAAAAAAAAAGCCATCAAGTTGATTCCGACTCACAGTGACCTCCACTGATAAATCTTTACAGAAGTAGATTGCCACATCTTCCTTCCTCAGAGAGGGCTGGTGTTTGAACTTCCAACATGCTGGTTAGCCATCAAATGCCTTAGGTACTATGCCACCAGAGATCCTTTGGATTGTCCCTAATATTTACGAGTTGAGAAGATATAGTTGCTAAAGAAGTCAATGAAGAAACCTGAGTGTCTGCTCAGGAGCTCCCTTGCCCTCCATGGTACTAGATGCTGCTGAACATGCCTTCAGGTCAGCAAGCCTTCAAGGCAGAATTCTTAGTGCTAACTGAGCAGACTCAGAGACTCAAGCTTGCTAGCCCTCTCCCTGCACACAGAAAAAAAACAAAAACTTAGGTATTCAAAAGTTTTGATTTCTAGGCTGCCTGGCTAATGAGCAGTCAGAGTGTTTGGCATGGAGTGTGGTGAATTCCTGGGGAAAGAAGGAAAAGAGAGGGACAAGATTAGGCACCTAAGAGGAAGGAGGGAAACAAATGTCCATCACATCTGTCATTGTGGCATGCTGCGTTCTTGCTAGCTGGACCCTCAACTGTGGCCCTTCCTGTGCCATTTGCAGAAGTTATCATAAGAATTCATAAAATACAGGGCAGTGTACATTAGTGACATTTTTTAAATGCAGCATGATTTTGCCAAAATAGTGCTAGAATTTCATTTAATTCTTAAAAAGAGAAAAATTACTATCTGAAGTTACTGAAATTGTAAAACATAGGACTAATTCCATTTTCTAAATTTCATTTAGGCCAAATAATCAGCAAATACATAACTGAAGTAGCAAGTGAATAGTGGTCATGAAATGGGTCCATATCAAAATTTTTTACCTTCTGTTTTCAGCTTTCATGGCATAAAGCAAACAAACCCTTTAAAAGTGGTTTCATTTTCAAATAAACCAAATCACCTAAAGAAATGTTGTGAACTGAGTTCTTGAGAAAAGAATGTGAGGGAAGGAAAGAAAATATTTGAAGTCATTTTCATACTGGACTCTGGTGCTGAACACTTGCTGCCGTATAAAGCCAGACTTAAAATGACAGGTCAGATTTTGCCTACTGTCTTAGGACCACACTGGCAGGTATGTTTTCCTGAAAAAGCTCAAGATTCTACAAGCATCCTGTGTGCGCATAAGAAAAGCCCCTGTGATGTCCACCAGCTGCTGAAAGGTCCCTGTGAGCCTTAGATGTGAAATCACACTCATAATTCCTTATCACTACTCTGGAAGTCTAGCATTGTGACACTCTGAAGATAGAAATCCCTTTAGAATTCTACATGGTAATTCAGAGCATTTCCTTCTATTCCAATTTTTTGGCCTGAAAAGAACGATTTTTGTATAAACCTAGATAAGCACAACTAGATACTATGTGGATGAAGGAAAATGCACAGTGTACGCCAAAGAAAAACTAGCTGCTCTCTCAATAGTCACAAATTAATCTTGGTTCTTGACTTATTGCCAAAAGATTCAAACTTGTATAAAAAATTTATATAAGCCCAGGAAAACAAAATTTTATCTTAACATTCTCTAGTATCAAGTATCCTTATGATTCTTTAGTGTCATAAAAGATATGCTTATGAAATCCTTTTCCCTGATTCTAGTAAAATTAAAATCTTTCCTGAGACCTCAGTGGTAAGTACATCAGTAGCATGTGTAATAAGAGATCCAAGATTCTCCTGACAAATTCTCCCTTTTCCTTAGCCACGCAGTGATGCCTGTGAGTGTGTTTGCTAAAGTGCCCACTAACTTACGGGCTTGCATTATTCAGAGCTTCTCAGATCACCTCAAGAAAACCCCCATCTGGGCATCATGTTGAAGGGCTCTGGCATTAGGCATTTTTGTGGCTACCTGGGTTCTGTTTGATCATCTCCTCTCTCTGCTTGTCTTGTACACTCTATGTGCTGGTTGCGTTAGTTCATATGCATTTGGGAGAAGGTGAGTTGGAGTGAGTTGAAGCCCATATTATGACTTAACGAGCTGGAAAGTCAGTGTGTATAGATTTTGCATCTCTCAAACTGAGATTTTTGATTCATAGACAGGTCGCCTGTAGACTCTTCCCAGAGGCTTTGGCTGCTTGAGACACAGATTGTAATCACAGTAATTAGCACTGAATTTTCAAGTCCTGCTCTGCAGCTTGACCTGGCAGCATTTAGCCAGCGTGCACACAGCTGGATCAATGGCAGGAATTGAAGGGCCCAGTTGTTGGGCTGTTCTGGCAACCTGTGATGGGCACCATCCCTGGGGAATTCCAGGGGAGCATCAGGGATAGGGATGCAGTGCAGGGAACTGGGGCATGAGTGGAAAGAAAGATGATAAAGCACCTGTCAATGGGAGTTGTGTCAAAGATTGCTACAGGAGCTGGATTGCAGGCCGGAGTTTTGCCTAAATTCATTATAAGTGAATTCATTTTTCTCTTTTGATTAGTTCAGTTTGGGGTATTCCCAGAATGTTCCTTCTTAACTTTGCACTTCTTTCCCCAAGAAAAAGTACCTGCATATCTCAGTGAAAAGCTAGTGAGAAAAAGCAATAGGACACGCAACGGATACTTTCATACAATATATTTATTTGAAGTATTTGTTGTTGCTGTTCGGTGCTGTGGCTCAGCAACCCCGCATGACAGAGTAGACCTGCCCCATAGTTTTCTAGTCTGAACTCTTATTAACCTGAGCAGGTCGCCAGGTCTTGCTCCCTCAAAGCCCCTAGAACGCTGCCTTGGAGTGTCTTACCTTAAGCAGCATAAGTATGGCAAAAAGCATAGATGTCCATTTATAAAATCAAGTATCTGGAAGGTTAGTATTGTGGAAGAGACAGGGAATCACGCTTAGGTAAACCTTAGGGCACCCCTCTACCAGCCACTTCCCCTTGTCAGTTCTGAGAAATGTGTCATCTCATCAGCCCACCTGGAAGGTCAAGGTGTCTGAAGTACGGCAGAGGTGAGTGTCAGACCCCCATTCATCTGCATCCTAATGTTTTTGAGTGGATACTTGCAGACTGAGTGGATGCTGAATGATAAATGGATTTCAACTTGCAGGAAATCCTTAGCTTTCAACCATTTGAACCATTTGAGCATATGACCTTAAGCACAATTGTGGCAAAGTACCTATGATCTGACACAGTGGCTACAACAATGGACTCAAGCCCAGCAAAGATTTTGAGGATGGTGCAGGACCAGGCAGCGTTTCGTTCTGTTGTACATGGGTCGCTATGAGTTGGAGTGACCTCTATGGCACCTAACAACACCACCTATGATCAATATGATCTAGAATATGATCACTATAATTGAAAAAGCATGGTAGGTTGATTTAAAAAAAAAGGTTTTGTAAAGTTGTGTTCTCCTAGACATGGAAACATTTTTGGTTCCATTCTGCCATTTTGCATCAGTATCCCTGTAAGATCAGATTTCTGAGGGAGTACTTTTTCATTTTTCCTTTTTAGGTATTTGCACTGACTTAAGTTGCTAGAATATTCCTGTGGAAAATAAGTGCAGTTATGCAGTTATATGAATTTTTATTGGAAGACTTACATGACAATTATTTTGTGATTTGAACATTCACTTGAAATATGACCCTCACCTTTTCACACATAGTCGTTTTTAGGCAACAATTACATTTGCCACTAATTTGTACCTTTGGAAGTATTCATAGATGTGCTGTGATGGGCTCTGTCCTAGTGATGTGGAGTGGAGTATTTCCACATGTTGGCTGCTCTCCAGAACACATCTTATGCTAGGAGTAACATACTGTCTTTCCTGAAAAGTTTCTTACCTTCCAACAGCCGATTCAGGCATGCGCTTAGCATTTTTTTTCCCTGAGATTTTTCCATAAATCATTAGGAAGCCTTCTTTCCCATTTTTTAGTATAAAGGGGGAAATGATGGTACAACTTAAACACACATACTATTATTTTAACATCTAGTCTTAACATCTGTTGAGTAGTTGTGTTTTCACTTAGAAATATTTTAGCCAAGAATCAAAACCAGAGAATTATGCCTGTTCCCAACCTTCTGCAAGTGATAGCCCTGCATTCTTTAAGAAGCACAACAGAATACATGATGTGGAACTCTTGTTGGCTTCAAAAACCAAATATGTAACCTAAAAGCCATCAGCACTTAGTTTCTTTCCTTTTTTAATGATTTGATTTAGTAAATTGCTTTAGAAATAAGTGCCAAACTTTAAAAAAGTCCTTCGCACATCTTGCCTTTATAAGTAACTGTGGAATTAGACACACCATAAATTTACTCTACATTTTCTTAATAAGTATCAACTTTCAAATAGCCTCTGTTTTTGTTATAGAGCCTAGACTGTTTCATTGTGTGCTGAAGGGAACCCGCTAATATGATTACACATTTTCTGCTTAAGTGTAAGAGTTGGTTTGGGACAGGGGCTGTTTAATTTGGAAAACTTCAGTTGGTTTCCTTTTTCTCCTTCCTTTCCTTCTGCGTCTTGTTTCATTTTCTAGTTGGGAATTAAAGAGTTTTCCATTTCAGACTTTTGCTTTCCCTCTTCTTTTGCTTTACAGTTTACACTAGGAAAGAGTGGTGGGCTTTTTTTTTCCTTCATATTTCTCCCCTTCCTTCCAGATATTATTGCTGACCATATTTAAAACACTGCAGTGTTTAGGATCCCCACAGGGCCATTTCAAGTATTTGGACCTGTGAAGGGCCCCAAGCAATAACTACCTGAATTGCTTTTAATTACACAATATAGCTGCATCATTTTACTTCAGATTCTTTTTGATTGATGCTGCAAGACAATTGTAACCACGGATGATGGGATTAAGTGCCTCTTGAAGTGACTTTAGATTCTTGTGGGAACAAAGGGAAAGAGGGGCACACTTAGTCCCTTTTTGCCTGAGCTGCCTTTTTCTTCACTTGTGTATAAAGAAATACAATTAACAAACATTATCCCCAGAGGTAAATTGAAACGTACATGCAGATAAGAACTGCTCTTGACTGCAATTAGACATATATGATCCCAAGTATTCTGGCCATTCATTAGTGCTAATTGTTGAGAAACAAGCCCAGAACAAATGATTACAATGTAGGCGCCATAACTGGGATTATTAGCATGTGTGATAAAATGCATGCTCTGCAGCTGTACCAATAAAACGCTTTGGAAAGTAGCTCTGATTAGACAAATGCTTGGTTTGGCTCTGTGGTGAGCTCTTGGTGTTTGCTCAAGACCTGGTGGTGTTTATAACAAACAACTTATATCTCTCTTTCTTAATTAGTGGGAATTACTATGCAAATATTGGTATTTCGTAATTTAATATCCTTATCGGTTCTCATGCCTTTGGGTTGTTATTGCAGTCTACTGGTCCTGCTGGGAATCATGACAAACTGAGTTCTTAGGTTTTATTTCTTTGCTCCTTTCTTTAAAATGTTGGATGCCATGGAGAACTGCTTGAAAGTTTGTGTTCTTAGTTGGTTTTTAAGTAGTCACTCATCACATCTAAACCATAGATAAGAGAGGAAAGTTCCAGTAGATCCCCTTGTATTAGGAACTCATATTACAGTCACTGAAATATAGCAAGGGTAACCTACTCAGACATAAACTCACTGGGTGCTGGTTGGCCTACAGGGCAGTCAGCATTCTGCAGGATTCTAGTGATTAAAGGGACTGGATTTGGAATCTGTCAATGCTAGACATAAAAGATCTAAACCCTCTGGGGCACTCAGGAGTGGAGAGTGCCTAACCCAAGCAAAGTGGGTGGAAGCAGAGGGAAAGCTTTCAGGGAGATAAATGACAATTAAATTCCCCTGGAAATAAAAAGTACCATTGTGAGTTTTAGGTTAGCAGAGAAATATGAGCATTGGTTAAATGTAGAAGTCGGGGAGAGATATCAGAGACAAAAATGGAAAGGGAAAGAAAAAAGATAGGAAATGGAAGACTGGGAAAAGGGTGCCAAAGAGAACTCATTGGGAACATGTCAGACAGTTAAAAGTTGAAATCCAACGTAGGTCTGTCTAATAATGTATATTATCAGGCTCCTCATAAGGAGCTCTGGTGGTATAGTGCCTAAGGCATTTGACTGCTAACCAGAAGGCTGGTGGTTCAAACCCACCGGCCACTCCCAGAAGGAAGGTTGGGCAATCTACTTCCATAGTGACATCGCCTAGGAAAACCAAGTAAGGGTCATTATGAGTTGGATCCAACTTGACGGCAGTGAGTTTGGTTTGAATTTGTAGCTCAGTGTTGCTCTGTCCTCTCTGATGTTTCTGTAACCAGAGTCAGAGGAGGGACCATTTGGAGATTGTCCATTTGGTTCCCTGAACACTGTGACAACAGGTTTGCAGATTTTCTGAATCTCAAACTTGTCTGGCCTTGTCACCCAACATTCTTCTGAGCCAGCTAGTTACCTTTTACTGTATCATTAGTACATTACAAAGGAAGACAGATAGATTTTGGTGCTAATCTACGTAGATATAAGATCAAATTATCTTTTAAAATTAGCTATGCATTCAAAGAACAAATGTAAATGATTTTCTGGCTGCCTGGGGCTCTGGATTACCTATCCCATCTTGCCATTATCATAGAAAATGGTGAATCAAGTCACAAATAACCCATAACTGAGAATTATTATGGATATAAAACTTATGGAAATGATTCCCTGGTTGAATTTTTATTTTTTTCCTCTCGCATTTACAGTAAAAGTGTTATTCCTGAATTTTACTAGTTTATTTCACTGGAAACTAAAAAACAATAAATATTCAATAAAATAGGTTTTTGAAGGAACTAAAAATGAAGGGAAAATAAACTGTTTTGTCCTTTTAGCTGATGCATTGCTAAATGTGGCAGTGAATTAAGAAAAAGAATTAAGCACTCCTAAAATTAGTAGAAGTTCTAGGAAATCTTGCCTTAGATAGGTGTTTAAAGGAATTAGTGCTTTTGTATATTAAACATAATTTTTCTTTAAAGAAAAACCAAAAAAAACAAACTATGTTAGAAAAAGCCTTCCTGATCACATCCATATGTTTAGTTTTAATTTTCATCACATTTAGCTCTGAATAATTAAGAAGGAAAAAAACAATCTTATTGTGGGTCCCACACAATCAAAGCCACATCCACGTGATTTGTGATCACAGCTTGTATTCACAGCTTTCGTGTGTGTGGTGTGGGTCTGGCAATTAGACTCAGACTCTGTTTTTTCTAAAAATTATTCAGTGCTAGAAAGAGATCAATATTAAACCATCCAAAAATCTATAAATAAGAATAACCAAGGGGCGGGTGCTAACAAAATCTCAAAATCCTCAGCTATGTAACATTTTGGCCTCCTTTTATTGAGATTGACACTGACACTTGCAAGGAATTTTTGAGAGAAGCTGGGAAGAAAATGAAGATTCCATTAACCCAGATCATTTTCATGACAGTTACCTATTCCCCGCCCCAGTAAATATAATTAAGATACAGAAAGAAGTTTTCTCAAAATTACAGAGCCGTTTTCTGGAGGGAAAAAAAAAAATTCTCCCATGATTACTTTCATATCAAAGAACCCAGTCATGAGGGATATGCATTAATTTGACACATTTAGCAGTCTGAGCTTTTGAAGAATTTTGTAGAAGAATCCATGGTTACATCTGTCAGTTTGACAATCTTTTGTGACCTTTAAAAAGAAAAATTAAGGAGAAATTGATCTTTGGACTTTACATTTGCTCAGCTACCTCTCAAGCGCTGAACAGAAGAATCATAATCTCTCACTAAACATTATTTTTGAGACAGAATGGCATCTCAGGAGCTCTTGTGGCACAGTGATTAAAGCATTCTGCTGCTAAACAAAAGGTTGGCAGTTCAAACCTACCAGCCAATCTACAAGAGAAAGTTGAGGTAGTCTGCTTTCCTGAAGGTTTATAAACCCTGAGGGGGCAGTTCTGCTCTGTCCCGTAGGGTCATTGTGAGTCAGAATCAACTTGATGGCACTGGGTTTGATTTGGTTTTATTAATGATTACAGATGACTCTGTAATAAACTGAAGACGAAAGCAATGAAAGAAAGCTGTTTTAAAATAATAATAACACTTTGCTAACTTGGGTGTGTTTGATGCCAAAAATAGCTTGTATCAGAATTTCAAGATTCTGTGGCTTTTCCCTATTCAAGTAATGTTCTTACATGGTGCTAATACTGGTAGTGACTAGTTTAATTACCTACTCTCTGGCATCTTCCTCCACATCTCATTACTTATAAAACTATTTAAAATTTTCTGAATTTAAGATATTTAAAAGATTCTGAAAATTTTCTTCCAATAAAAATTGTCTCATTAAAAAAAATTTCTGTGAAAATAGGAGGAAGTTAGGTTGATAGGTCTTTTACGTTTTAATTATAATTTACCAGAGGTTCCTGTGTAGTGTGCTTGACAAGCGATATATCTCATAGTTACCTACTCTGAGATTCCATGTGAAAAACCATTTTTCAAGTCTCTGTAGGTAGAGAATACGGAATACTCGTTTCTGGACCCAGTTCTCAGCAACATTAACAGTTAACTATTAATGAACAACATCCTTTGACGTCTTTGCGTTTCTAGGAGTCTGAGGTAGAAGCAGCCCAGAAACAGAAGAGATGCTAATCACATTGTGTTCTTAAACATGTTCAGTGAAGAAGTTCAGATTTCCCTCTTGACCTCAGTGTCACTCTGGGGAAAAAAAAATCTTTTCAGTTTTCAGTTAAAACCTCTGCTCTTTCTCTAACCAAATGTGGAGCAGAAAAGTGGGATTAAGGCAAATACAAACAGGGGCATGCACTAGTATCTTCCCCTCTTGAGCACACACAAGAAGTTTTGCAGAAAAACAAACGCCTCACCCTTCCTTCCCTCTCTTCTTCCCCTCCCCCACCCTCTCTTTCTTTTCTCTCACCTCTGCAGTCCTTTCTAACCTCATTTGGTATCTACCCCAACTGTTCCCTCCAGTATCCATCTCTTTCTTCTCTCTCCTTTTCCTCTTCGTCTCCCTCACCTCCTCCCCTTGCTCTCCTCTTCCTCCCCTTTGCCTTTCTGACTTAGCTTAGTTTAAGGAGCTCTGGTGGTGTAGTGGATAAGGCATTTGGCTGCTAACCAGAAGGTCAGTGGTTCAAAAGTAGTTTTGGCTTAGCTTATATTGAACTCTTTCCTTACCTTCATTCTCCTTTTGGAGCAATATCCGTGTTTACTCTCTGAGGTAGTCGCAGGCATCGAGGTAGTGGGAGTAGAGGGCCTCTGAAAGCTGCCGGTTCCCTGGTTGAAGCGCATTTATTAATCAAAACTAACCTGTGCAGGATATGGGAGCTCTGATAGAGTAGTGCCTAAAGCATTTTGACTGCTAATCAGAAGACTGGTGGTTCAAACCCACCAGCCACTCCTCAGAAGGAATGTTGGCAATCTACTTCCATAGCGATACTGCCTCAGAAATCCAAGGAAGGGTAGCTATGAGTCGGATCTGACTTAATGGCAGTGAGTGTTTTTTTTTTTTTTTTAATTTTTTTAACCTGTACAGGGTATAGAGCATAAGTTTCTGTTTTCATGGAAAACATGCCCTCTCATTTGGGATCCATTAATTGTTACTATAATTGTATGGAATTTTCCTTTTTTCTGGAACTTATGCCTATTATGAATTGAATTGTGTCATCCAAAAATATGTGTCGTCAATCATAACCCCTTTATTAAATCCTAACCCCTTTACTTGTGGTAGGAGCTTTGGTGGTGTAGTGCCTAAGGTATTTGACTGCTAACCAGAAGGCTGGCAGTTCAAAGCCACCAGCCACTCCTCAGACGGAAGGTTGGGCAATCTACATTCGTAGGGACCCAAGGAGGGCTCTCTTATGAGTCAGGTCTGACTCGATGGCACATAACAACAACAACATTTGGGAATAGGTTTTCTCTGTAGTGAGATAGTATTAGTATAAGGTAAGTCTTAAGTCAGTCTCTTTTGAGATATAAAAAGAGCAAATTAAGCAAGAAAGCAGAGGAGAGCAGAGATAGGGGAAGACAGATGTCACACCACATAAAGATCAACAAGGAACCAAGAAACAAGGACCTTTCCCCGGAACCAACAGAGAAAGCCTTTCCCTAGAGCTCACACCCTGAATTTGAATTTCTAGCTTCCTAAACTATGAGAAAATAAATTTCTGTTTATTAAAGCCACCCACTTGTGGTATTTCTGTTAAAGCAGTGCTAGATAACTAAGACACTCTCCCTACCCCACCCACCACCCCCAAACATGCACCTACATGGAGAGCTAGAGTTCTCTTGCCGTCGCAAGCTGATTCAGTGAACGACTCTGTGGTGCTGCTGGGCTGTTGGCTTCTTGTCCGTGTTTGTACACCCATGGCCCTGACTAAGCAAAGGGCCAGCTTGTGGTGGACTCAGTATGTATTGAATGCATGATCAATACTGAATTTTATCAATACATTTTAATGAAATGATAGCATGGATGTGACAAGGAGATTAGATTCAGTAACTTTAATTTTTGAGGTGGGTATTTGTTTAATCATTCTGTGTGTGTGTGGGAAGGTGTCCGTCATTTAGGTCACTTGTAATAACTTGCTTTGCCCTTTGGTATCCTTGTAATCTGAGGAGACAGAGATCTATACTGAAACAGCATGACAGAAACATTACCAAACTGGGCAAAAAAAAAAAAAAAAACTGTTTTTTTCCTCTGTTGCTGCTAAGTCTGTCTCTTGCCTAGTGGTGTGCACCCCTTTTCTGGGGTTATTGTAGCAAAAAGAGGGGCAAAGAGAGTCCACAAGGGAAGTCTCTCCTCAGTACCTCTTCTTTGTACTTGATATCCCCACAGGCCAGCCCAGGACCCAGAGGTTGCCCCATTCCCAGCCATGTGTCCTTCCTTAGAAGCAAATCCACAGGGACCACAAACTGCTGTCCTGTGTGTGCTGTTTTGGACACAAAAGACTACTTCTTCATTTCAGCACAAAATAGAGCACTTGATTGCGGTGTAATATAATTGCATCATGAGAGAGTTTGCCCTGAAAACGTCTTCTCAGCTTTTCTGAAATGGGCTGCATGCTTATTTGTATTTGCACCACATGCTAATCTCACGAACCGTCCTGTTCTGCTGAAGGGAGGACAAATAGCTGTTCTTTTGCACTCATGCCCATGGAAAGCTCTCCTTCTCACCGCACTGTTGCCATAGTAACCAAAACAGTTCTTCAAATGGAAGTAAGGAAGGCATGTCTTAGGGTAGTCGGGAACTTAGCAAAATGAGAATATAAGTAGCACTCGATTATAATAGATGCTGCTGTAAATACCTAGTTATTAGTAGTCAGAGCATGGTGAGATTTGTTGGTAAACTTTACTGTCATTTGTGGGCGTCGGAAAGTATTGGTGAATGGGCTTTTAGCATCACTCCAGTTGCACGTGGAAGCATCAGAATTGTCATACTAGGTAAGCCCTGGGCCTGCAACACAGAACTCAGTTTTTTCTTAGTTGAACTAAGGAAGAGTTACAGGGTACAGTAATGCTCCTCCAAGAACCCCAAAAGATTGAAGATACAGCCCCCAATAGAATAATCTATTATGAAACTGGATTTGTGTAAAGTTTACCATAAGCAATTTATATTTCCAGTCTTTAGGGGATCTCTGGTGGCATAGTGCCTAAGGCACTTGACTGCTAACCAGAAGGCTGGTGGTTCAAACCCATCAGCCACTCCTTGGAAGGAAGGTTAGCCAATCTACTTCCATAGTGATGCTGCCTCAGAAACCCAAGGAGGAATGGCTATGAGTTAGATCCGACTCAATGGCAGTGGGTTTAGAGTCAAAATCTCCTTTGGTGAGCTTTATTTATTTATTTATTATTGCAATTTGGGTGAAAGTTTACAGAGCAACTGCATTTTCTATACAGCATTTCATACACATTTTGTTTCATGAAATTGACTGTAATTCCCCACAATATAACAGCTTTCTCCCCATTTCCTCCCTGTAGTTACCTCTTCCCTGTGTCCTCCTCTCCTATGCATTCCTGTCCTCCGCGCGAAGCTATCTCCCTGTACAAACACTGCCCTTCTGTTCTCCCATGATTGATTGCTCTAAGGAGTGTGTCTATCTGGTACAAGTGTTCACCTATATGTCTGTCTGTTGTTTGGCTGCAAGCCACAGGAGTGATTTCAATTCCAGACCTGAAGGGTAACTATAGGCATAGTCTCAGGGGTCACACCAGGCTCTATCAGACCAGCAAACCTGGGTTGTCGTCACCTTTTTTTTTTTATGATTTTAAGTTTTGTTCCACATTGTTCTCCCACTCTAGGATCTTCTGCACTGATTCCTTTCTGGGTGATTGACAGTGGTAGCCAGGCACCATCTAGTTCTTCTGGTCTCATGGTCATACAGGCTGAGAATCGCATGGTCCACTGGTCCCTTGGACTACTTGTTTCCATGCATCTTTGGTTTTCTTCATTCTTCTTTGCCCTGGACAAGGAGAGACTCATTCTTGCATCTAGATGGATGCTTGCAGGTTTTAAGGCCCCAATCACTACTCACCAAAGTAGGATGGAGAACAGTGTTTTTGTGTAATATATTGTGCCAATTGAGCTTGATGTTCCCTGCAACCATGGTCCTGAGCCACAGGTCCAACTACTCACTCCCTCAGGGTGGTTGGCTGTGGCTAAGAAGTTATCATAACTTTGTCCCTTGTTACTTCTATTGTATATTTGGACATTTTTTAATATTTACATATTTTATATGCATGCAGAATTATGATAGAAAGTATTTGGGAAACTATAAAAACTATTTGAATATTTTGAAGGACAAGGAATTACTAAGTTATGAAGTCCTTGCTTCCATCTCTAGATATTTTCCCAAAATTTTATTATAAACTTTTTCAAACCCACATAAAATGGAAGAAATGATTCAGGCACTACTCATACACTGACCACAACACCATTTTCTTAAAATTCTGTCTTGATACAGTTTTGAGGCCTTGGAGGAAGTTAGTTCATTCCCCTTCTAGAGCAGCTGATTAAGTCCAATCTCAAATCATTTCCTTTATCAGATTCTTACATTCCTGAGTCACTATATATATGGACATTCTTATAGCACATACAAGTATGTATGTAGAAGTATCATCTGCCACCTTTATATATGTCATTGTGGTAGTTCAGTTTGTGTGTCAACTTGGCTGGGCTTGGTTAAGTGGTTGGGCAGCTGGATGTAGTATTCCCCATGATAAGATTGGTAATCAACTCCATGGTGGGATCTACTGTGAGCAGCTGAGTAGCTGCCCTAGGGATGTGGTCTGCTTGCTGTATATAAGAAGAAGCTTTGAGGATGGTCTCTAGCCTGTGGCATGCTTGGACCCTGCATATAGCCGTGTCATTGTTCAGCAGCCTGCCATGCACCAACCTTGGGACTTAAAATGGACTTCAATTAATGGCCTGCCGTGTGGTTTGGTAACATCGGGACTGTGCCATTTTATTTGTTGGTCTTGGGCTTGTTAGCCTCAGCAGCCAGTAGCTGCTTGAGTGAAGAGATGCCTCTAGCTTCAGGGAGTCGGGAGCAAAAGGCAAAGCTGAAGCCCAAGGTCGAGGGGCTTTCACCTAGCCCCTGGAGCCTGGCACTTTGAACTTGGACTTAAAGCCTCCAAACATGTGAGAATAAACTCCTGTTAGTTGAGGCCATCCCATTTGTAGTATACTCTTGTCAGAACAGCAGTAGGCAACCAGAACAGTCATGGTTATATTCCCTTTTGCTTAGATATTCCTGATCATTCAGCCTGTCTACCCACCTATTTACCTGTAGATTAATGTTTGTTATCACTGACAACACAGTATTGTACATATAAAAGGTTTTATCTTTGTTGTCTATACCTCGCGTGTACCTCTCTGTGTGTTTCTCTCCCTGAGTGCCACCGTGTTGATCACTTGTTCTTGGTACATTGTCCTTTCCTTCACCTAAATCAATACCCAAATCTACCTATCTAGCAATTTTCTCTCTCTTCCCCTCCCTGGTAACCAGCAAAGAAAGTTTCCTTCCATATATAAACCTGTTCTTGACGTTTTACAATAGTGAACTGATACAATATTTGTTCTTCTATGATTGGTTTATTTCACTCAGAGTAATATCCTCCAAGTTGATCCATGTTATGTGGTGTTTTGCAGATTCTGCATTATTCTTTAGTGTTGTATAGTATTCCATTGTGTATATGTACCATAGTTTGGTTATCCATTCTTCTGTTGATGGGCATTTAGGCTGTTTCCATCTCTTTGCTATTGTGAATAGTGCTGCAATGAACATGAGTGTGCATATATGTGTTTGTGACCTGGTCAGTGAGCTTCTAAAAAACCAAGATGTTCTTTTGTGGTATCTCAAATAGACATTTATCAAGGCATGTGTTTAAAAAAGAAAAAAAAAATGCCTGATATAGTTTTATTTCTTAGGTTTATGAGCAAAGGAGTATTTAACAAAATTCATTAGAAATTATGAATAAAAGAGTGCTTATAAAGGGCCAAGGCACATACAAGATCACTCTTTATTCCTGGTTCTGAAATAGTGTTCATAGTGACAACCCTTCAGAAGTCACTGGGCTTGAAGGCAGCATAAAATATTTAAAAATAATAATTGACATAGCAGGGGTAGAAAATGATAAAGATCTGCTCAGGTGCAGTGGGAAAACAGTTGCTAACCGAAAGGTCAGTGGTTCAAACCCATGAGCTTCCTACAGAACAAAGATGAGGCAGTCTGGTTCCATAAAGATTTATAGCCTTGGAAACCCTTTGGGGCAGTTCTGCTCTGTCTTACAGGATCACTAAAAGTTAGAATCGACCCAATGGCAATGGGTTTTCAAGGTGAGGTAACTCTGATTTTGTAGGGTTAAAAAGATGCACAAACTGTTGTTTCATCATTGTTTAGATAAGACAGTTTACAAACTTACCCCCAGTGTTTCAGACCTCCAGCTCCTTTACATGGCTACCCTTGCTCACTACATCACACCTCTTTTCTGTGAATGTTCAAAATCCTAGGCATAAAAGCTATGGATGAGCCTAAATGGTAGTTTAGGCACTCTCATACACTGCTGGTGATAATACAAATTAGTATAACATACTGAGAAGACAATTTGGTAGTCTGTAAAGAACGTTAAAAAGACCATGCCCACTGTGGTAGCTCAGTTTGTGTGTCAACTTGGCTGGGCCTGGTTGAGTGGCTGGGCAGCTGGATGTAGTATTCCCTGTGATGAGACTGGTAATCAACTCCATGGTGGAATCTACTGTGAGCAGCTGAGTAACTGCCTGAGGGAATGTGGGCTGCTTCCTGTATATAAGCAGAAGCCTTGGGGAATGATCTCTAGCTTATGGCATGCTTGGACCCTGCATGTAGCTGTGTCGTTGTTCAGCAGCCTGCCATGCTCTGCCAACCTTGGGACTTACAATGGACTTGAATTAATGGCCTGCTATGTGGTTTGATAACATCAAGATTGTGCCATTTTATTTGTTGACCTTGGACTTGTCAGCCTCAGCAGCCAGCAGCTGTCTGAGTGAAGAGATGCCTGTATCTTCAGTGGGCCGGGAACTGGGGGCAGAGCTGAAGCCCAAAGTTGAGGGGCTTTCACCCAGCCCCTAGAGCCTGGCACTTTGAACTTGGACTTAAAGCCTCCAAACTGCAAGAGAATAAACTCGTGTTTGTTAAGGCCATCCCATTTGTGGTATATTCCTGTCAGAGCGGCACTAGGTAACCAGAACACCCACTATACATGTAGCCTTCTGAGGACAGAGGCTAGTGGAAACATGTGGTCTTTTCTCCTTGAACAGTTCCCACCATGCTACCCAGTCTAGCCCAGAGTCCTTTTTTTCATTCATTCACTTAAGATTTTTGAATTACTGCTGTGTGCTACGTATAATTCTGAATGGTAGATGGACAGCAGAGAGGGAAGTAGACCAGGTCTCTCCTTACCCACAGGGGACCTGTAGCACACAGGGTGTGGAGTGGCATATAAATGACACTGGCTCTGGCTGACTCCACAGAAAAGGCATTTCTGGGAGGGATGTGGGAAGGCTGGAGAGGTCTGGAAAACGAGCAGTGACCAGACACAGCCAAGGTCAGGCCAAGAGATAATCTCAGCAGGATGCCTTCTCACTGCTGCCTCTGGGACCCCTGCCTCTAGCCCCACCAGCACTGGGAAAAGTCACCAGTTGCCTCCATCTTTGTATCACTCCCTCAAGACTCAAAGTTCCTGTTTGCAGCACCTCATTGGCAAGCATGTACCACATGTCCTTACCCTTGCTTTGATGGAATAAGGAGAAGGACCTTTGAATTTCTGCCTCCTACCAAGGCCCTTATTCTCCTATCAAATAGGAAGGGAGTTCCTGATGTGATAGCCAAAAATTGAAACATTCCCTCAGTCAGATGGAAGACAGACAATAAACAAGTAAACAATAAATTCCTTTCCAATCTGGAAAGTCTGCAAAGGGAGTGGCTAATTCTGGGACAAGGAATAACAAGGTGAGGTCTATTTAGGTAGAGGGGTTGGGGAAGCCTTGCTGAAGAGGGAGCATTTAAGTTGAACGTTGAGGGATGAGAAAGACCCAGGCAAGCTAAGGGAGATACAAAAGAAGAAGCTCCAGATGGAGGGGACAGCCATGTGGGAAGGCAGGAGAAACTTGGCATACTCGAACACCTGGGGGGAGACCTCTATGACTGTTGGTAGTAAGCAAAGAGGGACGGGCCAAAGCAGCCAGGTGTTGTCCATGGTGAGGCATTTGGGTTTTTGTGCAAGAATACCAGGAAGCTATTAAAGGAATTCAAGAAGGCGAATGTCATGATCTGATTTGTATTTTCAAAAGTCTGCTCCAGCTGGGGGGAGCTCTGGTAGCATAGTGGCTAAGGATTTGGCTGCTAACCAGAAGGCTGGCGGTTCAAACCCACCAGCCACTCCTAGGAAGGAAGATGGGGCCATCTACTTCCGTAGTGATACTGCCTTGGAAACCCAAGGAGGGGTCGCTATGAGTCGGGTCCGACTCGACGGCACATAACAACAACAACAGCTCCAGCTGGGTATAGAAAAGACATTGAAGGGGGAAAAAGAGGAACCTGGAAGCCAGTTGAGAGTAAGATGATGGTGTCTTGGGTCAGGATGGTGAAGGTACAGTGCAGGGATAGATGAAAGCACGGTGCTTGGCACCTGGTAAACACTGGATATATGTTAACGATCTAGTTAGTAATGCAGGGTAATGTTAAGGTCCATTACAAAGGCATTGGGTGGTGAGTTTGTCCCTTGGTCTTCCCTGTGTTCCATCTGAGCTATCAGCCTGTGGTCCTGGCTGAACCTCTAGTCCTTATTTCTGGGTGAGATCTTAAAGGTAGGTATCAGGGTGAAGGCAATGATATAGAGCTCTTGTTTAGGGTCTCAGGGTTCTTGCTCAGTATGTCTTGCCTGACGTTGGCTTCAGAGGTCTTCTGCTGCTTGTTATGGTCCCACTCTACCCTCCCCCCAGTACTCTGGACCTAGAGGTTTGCCTGGCTTCCAGAAATTTTCCTCTCTATCTACACTGGCTATAATTTGAGTGGAGTCCAGTCTTGAGGTACTCCAGTGCCTCAGCTTTCCAGGCCAGGGGAAGGTTGGAAGCTGGGCAAAGCAGTTTCAGGACAGGGAGACCAACCAACCCAGCTTAAACTCTGTGCTCCCACAGGGCTTGACCCTTGATCACTTCCCACCATACTTACTACCCAAAGAGTATGTATATGAATAGTTTCTTTTAGAAGGAGAACACAAAGCTGGTTCCTATGAGGTGGAAGTTAAAGATGTCCCAAACGTCCAACTTTTTCAAATTGCCATACTACTTCATCTTCTAACGTCAACTATTCCTCTTCTCCTCAGTACTCTTTGTCTTGTCTTTGAGTTCTATAATTCCACGATGACTCACAGAACTCACAAACCATTGAGGCATTTCCTTGTGGTTCCTCATGTGGTCAGATGTCAGGGTGGAGGCTTCTCCTGACTGACATGGTTGCAGGGGCTGACAAACTCAAATTGACAGGTCAGACAACAGG
Source organism: Orycteropus afer afer (assembly GCF_000298275.1). Classification (NCBI taxonomy): domain Eukaryota; kingdom Metazoa; phylum Chordata; class Mammalia; order Tubulidentata; family Orycteropodidae; genus Orycteropus; species Orycteropus afer. Next base: position 2,540,396 of record NW_006921793.1, on the reverse strand, counting down.
CTACTGGCTCTACAGGTTTTGGAAGCTAGTGAACCATGTTAGAAAATAGGCTGCTGGCTCAGGTTCTAAGAACCAGGAGTCAGATGATAATGAGCTGGATGCAGGATCCAGAGCAAGAAAGAGAACTTACCAGAGCATTCATATATATCATATGCGGACCATCCCTCAAGGAGACTGCCCTTAGTTAAGCAAGGAGATGCAAGGTTGTAAAGGGTGGTGCCTGGGGGTAAGGGTGTTAATGATTCATACCTTATCATTAAGGTATGATAAGGCAGTGACTCAAGCTACATCCCACCCTAATCCTGCCTCATTAACATAACAACTCATTAACAACTCACTCCCCAAATGGAACCATGACCACAAGCATAGAGGCACATCACAAAATGGAGGACAATTAAATCAGACCACAAAAATGACTACACCATTATATAACTGCTAAATTACATCATTATGTAACTGCCAAGTTACATCGTTACATAACTGCCAGACCACTGAAAATCATGGCCCAGCCAAGTTAATTCCTTAACTAGTGCAGGTTCCATACATCTTATTTGCATTAGCAGGAAACTGTCCAATCCCCTTGGTGAGCCACAAGCATCTTATTTGTATAGTCCTACCCAGTCATTGTGTGGAAGTCACAAAGACTATGGCTAAACTCAAACCAAACTCAACGCTGTTGAGTCGGATCAGACTCATAGTGACCCCTCCTTGGGTTTCCGAGGTGGTATCACTACGGAAGTAGATCACCCAAACTTCCTCCCGAGGACTGGCTGGTGGTTTGAACTGCTAGCCTTCTGGTTAGCAGTCAAATACCTCAGGCACTACGCCACCAGATTTCCTCGAAGAGTATGGCTGTTGTTGTTGTTGTTGTTGTTGTTATGTACTGTCAAGTTGGACCCGACTCATAGTGACCCCTCCTTGGGTTTCCAAGGCAGTATCACTACGGAAGTAGATTGCCCAACCTTCCTTCCGAGAAGTGGCTGGTGGGCTTGAACTGCCAGCCTGTTGGTTAGCAGTCAACTGCCTTAGGCACTACACTACCAGAGCTCCTAAGACTATGGCTAGAAGGACTGTATTAAGTAATTCACTGCACTGAAGTATAGCAAACTTGGATTTGGATGTTGGCTAGCACCAGTGCCATGGAGGATAAGGCTTAGGAGCAAATATTTCTAAGCAGTAGGAATGCTCAGAAGTGCTTTTTTCAGCAATCTGTGCTATGCTGTCTACCGCAAGAGCCAGAGTTTAGAGCCCTAGCCAAGCAGGTGGGTCCTGGTGAGCAAAGAGCAAGGTGGAGCAAAGCCCAGGCATCCTCACACAGGTAAGAGTCCAGGGGATGGGAGGTGGAGGAAGCTGGGGCCATGGCCACACTGCCCCTGTAGAGTCCAAGTACTGACCTTGGCAAATCTGATCCCAAACTCAGGAGAGCAAGTCTAACTGCAGAACTCCCAAGATTTTAGAGCCTTTGAAACCCTATAGAGTCACCATGAGTCAAAATTGACTAGATAGAAATGGGATTTTTCATCCTGTGTTCCAGTAGTTTTTCTACTTTTTTTCCCTCCAAAATGAAGTCTTATTAAGCAGATCTAAGAGTCCAATTCTTGTCTTCTGGAATTATATGTCCACTGAACTTTGTGTCTTGTTATGAGACATAACATGATAAGACTCCAAAACAGCCACTAGAGGGCAGACCCTCAACCAATATTTTGCTTCACTGGGACATGATCACTACCTAGTGGCAAAATAAAGTAATTACAGGTAAAATGTTCGAATAAGTGACTTGTACACAGACTCAGCCCAAGTGTGATGATCTCTCTTGTCAGATGGCTCCCAGAAATATATTGTAAATGTGCAGGTTGACATATTACACACTGTTAGCAAATAAATTCAAATTTAATAGAATGCAAAGTGATAAGAATATATGGTATGATACCATGTGGTTGTTGTTTAACATGTAATTATGAGATTTTAGAGCCACAAGGAAAGCTATAAAGTTTTATTTCTTCTGTTTGTAAAACATCATTATATAACAGCTTTATTGAGATCATTTATATACAATACAATTCATCCTTGTAAAGCATGCCATTCAGTGTTTTTCAGTCTATTCACAGAGTTGTGTAAACATCATCACAGTCAGTTTAAGAATATTTCCATCACTCTAAAGAGAAACTTCATATCCATTAACAGTTTCCCCTATCCTTACCCTACTGCCAGCACTAGGCAATCTCTAATCTACTTTCTGTCTAATCTACTTTCTGACTATTATGAACATTTCATATGAATGGAATTATACAATATGTGGTATTTTGTGGCTGGATTCTTTCATGTAGCACCCTGTTTTATAGGTTCATCCATATTATATCATGTATCAGCATTTTATCCCTTTTAGTGTCTACATGACACTTCTTCACATGGGTATACTACATTTTGTTTATCCAGATTCATCGGTTGTTGTTGTTAGGTGCTGTTGAATCATCTCCGACTCATAGCGACACTATGCAGAGCAGAACAAAACACTGCCTGGTCATGTGCCAGCCTCATGATCCTTGCTATGTCTGAGCCCATTGTTGCAGCCACTGTGTCAATTCATCTCTTTGAGGGCCTTCCCCTTCTTTGCTGATGCTCCATTTTAACCAAGCATGATATCCTTCTCCAGGGAATGGTTCCTTCTGACAACATCGGTTGGTAGACATTTGAATTGTTTCCACTTTTGGCTCCTAAGAATAATGCTGCTGTGAACATTTATGTACAAGTTTTTGTGGAGGTACATGTTTTCATTTCTCTTGGGTTATGTATTTAGGAGTAGAATTAATGGATCATATGGTAACTCTTTTTAACCATTTGGTAATTCCCAGAATGTTTTCCAAAGCTGTTGCACCATTTTATATTCCTACCATCAGTGTGTGTGAGTTCTCTTGCCAACACTTACTGTTATCTGTTTTTTTATAGCCATTTTAGTGTGTGTGAGGAATTCCTGGGTGGTGCAAAAGATTAATGTGCTTGGCTGCTTCAAGTCTACCCAGAGGTACCTCAGAAGAAAGGCCTGGCAGTCTACTTCTGAAAAATCAGCCATTGAAAACACCGTGGAACACATGGGGGTCTACTCTTAACACACATGGGTTGGCCATGAGTTGGAATTGACAGCATTTGGTAGCTGATAGTGGTTTTCACATTTGCCAGATGGCACAGTAGGTAAAGTGCTTGATTGATAACTGCATCCACACTACAGGAGAGTTCTCTTCTATAAAGATTTACAGCCTTAGAAACCCTATGGGGTAGTTCTACTCTGTCTGTATGGTCACTATGAGTCAGAATCAACTCAACAGCGACAGGAATGGATGGCTAATGATGTTGGATATCATTTTATGTGTTTATTGGCCATTTGTTTATCTTCTTTGGAGAAATGTCTATTCAGTTTCTTTCCCTATTTTTAAATTGGGTTATTTGTCTTATTGTTGAGTGTAAGAATTCTTTATATATTCTGGATACTAGACCCTTATCATATGATTTGCTAATATTTTCTCCCATTCTGTGGGTTGTGTTTTCACTTTCTTGATGGTGTCCTTTGAAGCATAAAAAAAAAACTTAATTTTTATTATGTCCAATTGATCAAAATTTTTTTTCTTTTTATGCTTATGCTTTTGGTGTCATGCCTAAGAAACCATTATCTAATCAAAGATAACAATGATTTACCCCTATGTTTTCTTCAGTGTGTTTTATACAGTTGGCTCTTACATTTAGGTCTGTGGTCCGTTTTGAGTTAATTTTGTGTATGGTATGAGGAAGGAATCCAGCTTCCTTCTTTATACGTTGATAGCCATTTGTCCAAGAATCATCTGTTGAAAAGACTATTATTTCCTCACTTGGCATTGTTGTCAAAAGTTGTTGTTGTTGTTGTTGTTAGGTGCTGTCAAGTCAGTTCTGACTCAGAAACCCTGTGTACAGCAGAATGAAACCCTGCCCAGTCCTGCACCATCCTCACAATCTTTGCCATGCTTGAGCTCCTCACTGCCGCCACTGTCACAGTCTATCTCGTTGAGGGTCTTTCACTTTTATGCTGAACCTCTACTTTGCCAAGCATGATATAAAAGAATGAACCAATCTGTCTTGGAGGAAGTACAGCCTGAATATTCCTTAGAAGCAAAAATGTTCACACTTTGTCTCTTGTACTTTTGGTCATGTTGTCTAAAGGGACCAATCCGTAGAGAAGAATATCAGGCTTGTCAAAAGTTAATTGACTTTAAATATGGGAGTTTATTTCTGAACTCTGAATTGTAGTCCCCTGATCTATGTATTTATCCTTATGCTAGTACTACACTATCTTTTTATTGTTATTAACATTATTGTGATTTGGGTGAAAGTTTACGGACAAAATTGGCTTTCCATTCAACAATCCATATACCTTCTGTTTTGTGACATTCACTGTAATCCCCGCAGTGCAACAACACTCTTCCTGTGTCCTCCCCACACCCACCACTTCTCTTTGTCCCTCCTTCCCTTCCCTCCCACCTTCCTACCTCTATCCCGGAGCAAATGCTGCCCTCTTGATCTCGTATGGTTGATTGTTCTAATGCGCACATACCCTTCTGGTATCACTGTTCACCATATAGGCTTATCTATCATTTGTCTGAAAGTTGAGCCATGCAAGTTGCATTGCTTTCAAACCAGTTCCTGGTTTGAAGAGGGTCTAAGGGCCATAATCTTGGGGGTTCTACCAGTCTTCAATCTTCATGAGACTAGTAAGCCTGATCTTTTTTTTTTTTTTTTTTTTTATGATTTTAAGTTGTGTTCCACAGTTTCCTCCCACTCTATCCAAAAAAAAAAAAAAAAAAAAACCCACTGCTATCAAGTCAGTTCCAACTCATAGTGACCACCATTGGATTTCCAAGGCAGTAAATATTTATGGAAGTAGATTGCCCAATCTTTTCTTCCAGAGTGGTTGGTGGGTTTGAACCTCTAACCTTCTGGTTAGCAGGCAAATGCCTTAGGCACTGCACCACCAGAGCTCCTTCCCACTCTATCCAGGATCTTTTATTATGATCCCTTTCAGAGTGCTCAGCAGTGTTAGCTGGGTACCATCTAGTTCTGGTCTCAGGGTTGTAGAGGCTAGTGTTCAACCTTTGGCCTAATTGTTTCCCTGCATCTTTGATTTTCTTCACTCTTTGCTCTGGATGGAGTGAGACCAATAGTGGCACCTTTGGTGGCCTCTCACAAGCTTTTAAGACTCCATTTGCTACTCACCAAAGTAGGATAAAGAACATTTGTCTGTGGACTGTGTTCTGCCAAGACCTTAGTGTCCCCTGAGACTGTGATCCTGAGCCCCTATGCCTAGTGACTGATTTCCTCAAGATGTTTGGTTATGACTAAGAAGTTTTCATAACTTTCCTTCCTATATGCTGTGCTACTTAATGAATATATTTACAGAGTATATAAATGAATTGTTGTTGTTGTTAGGTGCTGTTGAGTCATCTCTGACTCATAGCAACCCTATGTATAGCAGAACAAAACACTGCTTGGTCTTGTGCCAGCCTCAAAATCCTTGTTATACCTGAGCCTATCGTTGCAGCCGCTGTGTCTATCCATCTCATTGAAGGCCTTCCCCTTTTTCATTGACCCTCACCTTTACCAAGCATGATATCCTTCTCCAGGGAGTGGTCCCTTCTGACAACATGACCAAAGTAGGTGAGACAAAGTGCCCCTTCTTGCTTCCAAGGAGCATCCCGGCTACACTTCTTCCAAGACAGATTTCTTAGTCCTTTTAGCAGACCATGGTACTCTTAGTATTCTCCTCCAGCACCACAACTCGAAAGGTTCAATTCTTCTTTGGTCTTCCTTATTCATTGTCCAGCTCTCACATGCATAAGAGGCAATTGAAAATACCATGGCTTGGGTTAGGCGCACTTTAATCTTCAAGGAGACGTCTTTGCTCTTCGTCACTTGAAAGAGGTCTTTTTTTTTTTTTTCTTTTTTTGTGATTTGGGTGAAGATTTGCCGAGCAAATTCACTTTCCATACAGCAGTTCACATATACTTTGTCTCATGACATTGACCAAAGTTTACCACAATGCAACAGCTCCCCCCTCACTTCCTCCCCATAGTTACCTCTTCCCCGTGTCCATCCCTCCATTCACTCCTGCCCCCTGAGCTGTCTCCCTGTGCATAAGCAGCCCTTCTTTCTCC